>NC_088223.1:1484434-1854434 GCF_036934945.1 Oncorhynchus masou masou | reverse complement strand
ACCAGAGCCCTCTTCTCTATATAGTGCTCTACCTTGGACCAGAGCCCTATTCACTATATAGTGCTCTACCTTGGACCAGAGCCCTCTTCCCTATATAGTGCTCTACCTTGGACCAGAGCCCTATTCCCTATATAGTGCTCTACCTTGGACCAGAGCCCTCTTCCCTATATAGTGCTCTACCTTGGACCAGAGCCCTATTCCCTATATAGTGCTCTACCTTGGACCAGAGCCCTCTTCCCTATATAGTGCTCTACCTTGGACCAGAGCCCTCTTCCCTATATAATGCTCTACCTTGGACCAGAGCCCTCTTCCCTATATAGTGCTCTACCTTGGACCAGAGCCCTCTTCCCTATATAGTGCTCTACCTTGGACCAGAGCCCTCTTCCCTATATAGTGCTCTACCTTGGACCAGAGCCCTCTTCCCTGTATAGTGCTCTACCTTGGACCAGAGCCCTCTTCCCTATATAGTGCTCTACCTTGGACCAGAGCCCTCTTCCCTGTATAGTACACTACCTTGGACCAGAGCCCTCTTCCCTATATAGTGCTCTACCTTGGACCAGAGCCCTATTCCCTATATAGTGCTCTACCTTGGACCAGAGCCCTCTTCCCTATATAGTGCTCTACCTTGGACCAGAGCCCTCTTCCCTATATAGTGCTCTACCTTGGACCAGAGCCCTCTTCCCTATATAGTGCTCTACCTTGGACCAGAGCCCTCTTCCCTATATAGTGCTCTACCTTGGACCAGAGCCCTCTTCCCTATATAGTGCTCTACCTTGGACCAGAGCCCTCTTCCCTATATAGTGCTCTACCTTGGACCAGAGCCCTCTTCCCTGTATAGTGCTCTACGTCTTCACACCACATATAACATTCAGATGGGCCCCAATAATATCCAGTGACTCTTATAAGTAACTACGGACAATATAACAGTGTTACATACCTTCACCAGGCCCAAGTCAATCTCCAGAACATTAGCCAGCTGGAACAGAACCACCAGAGGAAGATGATCAAGATAAATGGGACTGATATCACTTTTAAAAAGTCAACAATAAAAGTAAATTATTAGCCTTGTTTGACCATCCTGCAAGCTCCTACTGTAAGAAACAGAATGTGATCTCAAGACCAGGATGGTCCAACGAGGCCACTATGAAATATTATTTCACCTACCTCTGACACATTAGTCTGCTCATCGATGGACACAAATATTTTGTACAAAAGAGTTTCAAAGTAGTCTCCCTGGACCCTGTTCATCACGAAGCCTTCCAGGGGGGGCACTGGGAGATAACACATCATATTAATGAATAGATAACATACTGTATAATACAGGTGAAGTCGGACGCTTACATACACCTTAGATAAATACATTTCAACTCAGTTCTTCACAATTCCTGACATTTAATCCTAGTAAAAATTCCCTGTCCCTGTCAGTTAGGATCACCACTTTATTTTAAGATTGTGAAATGTCAGAATAATAGTAGAGAGAATTTTTTATTTCAGATTTTATTTCTTTCATCACATTCCCAGGGGGTCAGAAGTTAACATACACTCAATTAGTATTTGGTAGCATTGCCTTTAAATTGTTTAACCTGGGTCAAATGTTTTGGGTACCCGTCCACAAGCTTCCCACAATCAGTTGGGTGAATTTTGCCCCATTCCTCCTGACAGAGCTGGTGTAAATGAGTCAGGTTTGTAGGCCTCCTTGCTCGCACACACTTTTCCAGTTCTGCCCACAAATTGTCTAAAGGTTTGAGGTCAAGGCATTATGGTGGCCACTCCAATACCTTGACTTTGTTGTCCTTAAGCTATTTTGCCACAACTTTGGAAGTATACTTGGGGTCATTGTCCATTTGGAAGACTCATTTGCGACCAAGCTTTAACTTCCTGACTGATGTCTTGAGATGTTGCTTCAATATATCCACATCATTTTCCTGCCTTATGATGCCATCTATTTTGTGATGTGCACCAGTCCCTCCTGCAGCAAAGCACCCCCACAACATGATGCTGCCAACCCCGTGCTTCACAGTTGGGATGGTGTTCTTCAGCTTGCAAGCCTCCCCTTTTTCCTCCAAACATAATGATGGTCATTATGGCCAAACAGTTCTATTTTTGTTTCATCAATCCAGAAGACATTTCTCTAAAAAGTATGATCTTTGTCCCCATGCAGTTTTGGAGCAGTGGCTTCTTCCTTGCTGAGCAGCCTTTCAGGTTATGTCAATAGGACACGTTTTACTGTGGATATAGATACTTTTGTACCTGTTTCCTCCAGCATCTTCACAAGTTCCCTTGCTGATGTTCTGGGATTGATTTGCACTTTTTGCACCAAAGTACGTTCATCTCTAGGAGACAGAACACATCTCCTTCCTGAGCGGTATGACGGCTGCATGGTCCCATGGTGTTTATACTTGCGTACTATTGTTCGTACAGATGAACGTGGTACCTTCAGGCATTTGGAAATTGCTCCCAAGGATGAACCAGACTTGTGGAGGTCTACAATTCTTTTCTGAGGTCTTGGCTGATTTCTTTAGATTTTCCCATGATGTCAAGCAAAGAGGCCCTGAGTTTGAAGGTAGGCCTTGAAATACATCCACAGGTACACCTCCAATTTACTCAAATGATGTCAATCAGACAATCAGAAGCTTCTAAAGCCATGACATAATTTTCTGGAATTTTCCAAGCTCTTTAAAGGCACAGTCAACTTAGTCTATGTAAACTTCTGACCCACTGGAATTTTGATACAGTGAAATAAAAGTGAAATCTGTCTGTAAACAATTGTTGGAAAAATGACTTGTGTCATGCACAAAGTAGATGTCCTAACTGACTTGCCAAAACTATAGTTTGTTAACAAGAAATGTGTGGAGTGGTTGAAAAACTAGTTTTAATGACTCCAACCTAAGTGTATGTAAACTTCCGACTTCAACTGTATGTTCTGGGGCCCCTTCACAGCCCTCAAACAGATATAGATGGTAATGTTGAGGGCCCTCTTCACAGCCCTCAGACAGTTATAGATGGTAATGTTGTGGGCTCACTTCACAGCCCTCAGACAGTTATATATGGTAATGTTGTGGGCTCACTTCACAGCCCTCAGGCAGATATAGATGGTAATGTTGTGGGGCCTCTTCACAGCCCTCAGGCAGATATAGATGGTAATGTTGAGGGCCCTCTTCACAGCCCTCAGACAGTTATATATGGTAATGTTGTGGGGCCAAATGTTTTCTCGCCTTTCCATCCAAATGGACTTGTACTAACACCATTATCTCACTCAGATCAAGGATCTGCTGCCAATACCCATGATCCCTGGCTGAATAAACAGTGTGAGACAAATAGGACACTAAGAGGTGTGTGTTAATGTTGTCACGATAGCAGCATTTTATTTTGATACCAGGTTTAGTATCATAATACTCAATAGCAGGTTTAGTATCATAATACTCAATAGCAGGTTTAGTATCATAATACTCAATAGCAGGTTTAGTATCATAATACCCAATACCAGGTTTAGTATCATAATACTCAATAGCAGGTTTAGTATCATAATACTCAATAGCAGGTTTAGTATCATAATACCCGATACCAGGTTTAGTATCATAATACTCAATACCAGGTTTAGTATCATAATACTCAATAGCAGGTTTAGTATCATAATACCCGATACGATCACGATATCACGGCAAGAAAAGAAGGCATATTAGTCAAAGTCAATCGTTGGGCATCTTGAATTCAAGATCATTACATTTGACATATTTTACGTCAACATTTTTCAAAGACAGCCATGTATGCATGGATGAATCAATTAGACCTTGTTTTTACCAATCTAATTACATAACATAATGGGAGTCATTTATATGAATGGTAAATCTCTATTGATAAACTAGGTAAATCAATATGTAGCCTAGGCCTATCCACAATATAGGTGTACGCATGTTCAATAGGAGTGTGTGCAGGCATTGAGTTATTGAGCTTGTTTTGGCGGATCGAATGGGGCTACAGATGACCAACAAATCTGTTTCTCTTCCATTGAAGACTTATTTCATTGTATTGATCAACAACATTTGCATAGAAGTAGCTTCTTTTATTAAAAAATGTGCGCTGTCTCGTTAACCAGTAATGACGTCATTCACAAGGCAAGAGGATAGCGGCCCGGAGTCCGTTCGTTGAGGCAAAATATCATCTTTGGGAGAGATGTGAGACACCGATTAAGTGAATAAAATTTTGGATGCATATTATCACAAACTAAGTACCAAAGGGTAGTGAATTGATGTTCGCTATCTGTCAGCGAGAAAGGAAAGTTGGCCTACAAAGCTGGAAGCTACCGGTATCTTCTTCCATTACTCTACCTTGTATGGACATTGTTTTGCGAACTGTAATTAAGTTTCAACATTTCTACATGCCGTGTCGCATTATTGAAGTGTGTTAACTAGTGTGCAGGCTAGCAGTGAGTTAGTGGAGCTAACATGATGTAGCCCAGCCTCCCAGGCTAGCAGTGAGTTAGTGGAGCTAACATGATGTAGCCCAGCCTCCCAGGCTAGCAGTGAGTTAGTGGAGCTAACATGATGTAGCCCAGCCTCCCAGGCTAGCAGTGAGTTAGTGGAGCTAACATGATGCAGCCCAGACTCCCAGTGCAGGCTAGCAGTGAGTTAGTGGAGCTAACATGATGCAGCCCAGCCTCCCAGGCTAGCAGTGAGTTAGTGGAGCTAACATGATGCAGCCCAGACTCCCAGTGCAGGCTAGCAGTGAGTTAGTGGAGCTAACATGATGCAGCCCAGACTCCCAGGCTAGCAGTGAGTTAGTGGAGCTAACATGATGTAGCCCAGCCTCCCAGGCTAGCAGTGAGTTAGTGGAGCTAACATGATGCAGCCCAGACTCCCAGTGCAGGCTAGCAGTGAGTTAGTGGAGCTAACATGATATAGCCCAGACTCCCAGTACAGGCTAGCAGTGAGTTAGTGGAGCTAACATGATGCAGCCCAGACTTCCAGTACAGGCTAGCAGTGAGTTAGTGGAGCTAACATGATGCAGCCAGGACTCCCAGGCTAGCAGTGAGTTAGTGGAGCTAACATGATGCAGCCCAGACTCTCAGTACAGGCTAGCAGTGAGTTAGTGGAGCTAACATGATGTAGCCCAGACTCCCAGGCTAGCAGTGAGTTAGTGGAGCTAACATGATGCAGCCCAGACTCCCAGTGCAGGCTAGCAGTGAGTTGCCGGGAGCTCCCTGCATGCAAGGATAAGGACTACCAGTGAGTTATGGGAGCAGGCAGGGAGCTCTATAATAAGGACAGGCAGTGAGTTATGGGAGCAGGCAGGGAGCTCTATAATAAGGGCTAGCAGTGAGTTATGGGAGCCGGCAGGGAGCTCTATAATAAGGACAGGCAGTGAGTTATGGGAGCAGGCAGGGAGCTCTATAATAAGGGCTAGCAGTGAGTTATGGGAGCAGGCAGGGAGCTCTATAATAAGGACAGGCAGTGAGTTATGGGAGCCGGCAGGGAGCTCTATAATAAGGACAGGCAGTGAGTTATGGGAGCAGGCAGGGAGCTCTATAATAAGGACAGGCAGTGAGTTATGGGAGCCGGCAGGGAGCTCTATAATAAGGACAGGCAGTGAGTTATGGGAGCAGGCAGGGAGCTCTATAATAAGGGCTAGCAGTGAGTTATGGGAGCCGGCAGGGAGCTCTATAATAAGGGCTAGCAGTGAGTTATGGGAGCCGGCAGGGAGCTCTATAATAAGGGCTAGCAGTGAGTTATGGGAGCCGGCAGGGAGCTCTATAATAAGGACAGGCAGTGAGTTATGGGAGCCGGCAGGGAGCTCTATAATAAGGACAGGCAGTGAGTTATGGGAGCCGGCAGGGAGCTCTATAATAAGGACAGGCAGTGAGTTATGGGAGCAGGCAGGGAGCTCTATAATAAGGGCTAGCAGTGAGTTATGGGAGCCGACAGGGAGCTCTATAATAAGGACAGGCAGTGAGTTATGGGAGCAGGCAGGGAGCTCTATAATAAGGGCTAGCAGTGAGTTATGGGAGCCGGCAGGGAGCTCTATAATAAGGACAGGCAGTGAGTTATGGGAGCCGGCAGGGAGCTCTATAATAAGGGCTAGCAGTGAGTTATGGGAGCAGGCAGGGAGCTCTATAATAAGGGCTAGCAGTGAGTTATGGGAGCCGGCAGGGAGCTCTATAATAAGGACAGGCAGTGAGTTATGGGAGCCGGCAGGGAGCTCTATAATAAGGACAGGCAGTGAGTTATGGGAGCCGGCAGGGAGCTCTATAATAAGGACAGGCAGTGAGTTATGGGAGCCGGCAGGGAGCTCTATAATAAGGACAGGCAGTGAGTTATGGGAGCAGGCAGGGAGCTCTATAATAAGGGCTAGCAGTGAGTTATGGGAGCCGACAGGGAGCTCTATAATAAGGACAGGCAGTGAGTTATGGGAGCAGGCAGGGAGCTCTATAATAAGGGCTAGCAGTGAGTTATGGGAGCCGGCAGGGAGCTCTATAATAAGGACAGGCAGTGAGTTATGGGAGCCGGCAGGGAGCTCTATAATAAGGGCTAGCAGTGAGTTATGGGAGCAGGCAGGGAGCTCTATAATAAGGGCTAGCAGTGAGTTATGGGAGCCGGCAGGGAGCTCTATAATAAGGACAGGCAGTGAGTTATGGGAGCCGGCAGGGAGCTCTATAATAAGGACAGGCAGTGAGTTATGGGAGCCGGCAGGGAGCTCTATAATAAGGGCTAGCAGTGAGTTATGGGAGCAGGCAGGGAGCTCTATAATAAGGACAGGCAGTGAGTTATGGGAGCCGGCAGGGAGCTCTATAATAAGGACAGGCAGTGAGTTATGGGAGCAGGCAGGGAGCTCTATAATAAGGACAGGCAGTGAGTTATGGGAGCCGGCAGGGAGCTCTATAATAAGGACAGGCAGTGAGTTATGGGAGCAGGCAGGGAGCTCTATAATAAGGGCTAGCAGTGAGTTATGGGAGCCGGCAGGGAGCTCTATAATAAGGGCTAGCAGTGAGTTATGGGAGCCGGCAGGGAGCTCTATAATAAGGGCTAGCAGTGAGTTATGGGAGCCGGCAGGGAGCTCTATAATAAGGACAGGCAGTGAGTTATGGGAGCCGGCAGGGAGCTCTATAATAAGGACAGGCAGTGAGTTATGGGAGCCGGCAGGGAGCTCTATAATAAGGACAGGCAGTGAGTTATGGGAGCAGGCAGGGAGCTCTATAATAAGGGCTAGCAGTGAGTTATGGGAGCCGACAGGGAGCTCTATAATAAGGACAGGCAGTGAGTTATGGGAGCAGGCAGGGAGCTCTATAATAAGGGCTAGCAGTGAGTTATGGGAGCCGACAGGGAGCTCTATAATAAGAGGTCAGCTGTGCTGATAGACAGGCTTGATCCGTGAGACCCATTTGACAGAAGTACCGAAAGTACCACAAATTCTAGCATCAAACCTTTCACCATGTTCTAATATGGAAAAGGTCTGGAAGTTTGGGTGTACCGTGCAACACTTGGCAACCGCTCTGTTAGTGGTTACCTGAAATACAGCTGGCATCTGAGATGGGTACGTCTAGATAGATGTATCCCCTGTTGTACAGACCTGAAGAAGAAGAACGTGGCGCAGATAGCACATGTTACTATAGCAACAAGATCAAAGAGCAACATCAATATATTACCATGTATGAAAACAGCATTCAATTAGTATTAGGACTAAGGTAAGCACATAGTGATTTTATTGATCTAAAGATGTCATTAGACATACATATGTTATGGCAGAGCATCATATGTGCCCTACATTTTCCCCAGTCTACAATAAACAGAGAACAGCACATACAGTACATGCCCCTACATTTTCCCCAGTCCCCCATCGGCTCCAGTCTCCCATCTTCCCCAGACTCCAGTCGGCCCCCAGTCTCCCGTCGGCCCCCAGTCTCCCGTCGGCCCCCAGTCTCCCGTCGGCCCCCAGTCTCCCGTCGGCCCCCAGTCTCCCGTCGGCCCCCAGTCTCCCGTCGGCCCCCAGTCTCCCATCTTCCCCAGACTCCAGTCGGCCCCCAGTCTCCCGTCGGCCCCCAGTCTCCCATCTTCCCCAGTCTCCCATCGGCTCCAGTCTCCCATCGGCCCCCAGTCTCCCATCTTCCCCAGTCTCCCATCGGCCCCCAGTCTCCCATCTTCCCCAGTCTCCCATCTTCCCCAGTCTCCCATCATCCCCAGTCTCCCATCTTCCCCAGTCTCCCATCTTCCCCCAGTCTCCCATCGGCCCCCAGTCTCCCATCTTCCCCAGTCTCCCCCCCCCAGTCTCCCATCTTCCCCAGTCTCCCATCTTCCCCAGTCTCCCATCTTCCCCAGTCTCCCATCTTCCCCAGTCTCCCATCTTCCCCAGTCTCCCATCTTCCCCAGTCTCCCATCTTCCCCCAGTCTCCCATCTTCCCCCAGTCTCCCATCTTCCCCAGTCTCCCATCTTCCCCCAGTCTCCCATCTTCCCCAGTCTCCCATCTTCCCCAGTCTCCCATCTTCCCCAGTCTCCCATCTTCCCCAGTCTCCCCCCCCCAGTCTCCCATCTTCCCCCAGTCCCCCCCCCCCAGTCTCCCATCTTCCCCAGTCTCCCATCTTCCCCAGTCTCCCATCTTCCCCAGTCTCCCATCGGCCCCAGTCTCCCATCTTCCCCAGTCTCCCATCTTCCCCAGTCTCCCATCTTCCCCAGTCTCCCCCCAGTCTCCCATCTTCCCCCAGTCTCCCATCTTCCCCAGTCTCCCATCTTCCCCAGTCTCCCCCCCCCAGTCTCCCATCTTCCCCCAGTCTCCCATCTTCCCCAGTCTCCCATCTTCCCCAGTCTCCCATCTTCCCCAGTCTCCCATCTTCCCCAGTCTCCCATCTTCCCCCAGTCTCCCCCCCCAGTCTCCCATCGGCCCCCAGTCTCCCATCTTCCCCAGTCTCCCGTCGGCCCCCAGTCTCCCATCGCCCCCCCAGTCTCCCGTCGGCCCCCAGTCTCCCGTCGGCCCCCAGTCTCCCCCCCCAGTCTCCCATCTTCCCCAGTCTCCCATCTTCCCCAGTCTCCCATCTTCCCCAGTCTCCCATCTTCCCCAGTCTCCCATCTTCCCCAGTCTCCCATCTTCCCCAGTCTCCCATCTTCCCCAGTCTCCCGTCGGCCCCCAGTCTCCCATCGCCCCCCCAGTCTCCCGTCGGCCCCCAGTCTCCCGTCGGCCCCCAGTCTCCCCCCCAGTCTCCCATCTTCCCCAGTCTCCCATCTTCCCCCAGTCTCCCCCCCAGTCTCCCATCTTCCCCAGTCTCCCATCTTCCCCAGTATCCCATCTTCCCCAGTCTCCCATCTTCCCCAGTCTCCCATCTTCCCCAGTCTCCCATCTTCCCCAGTCTCCCGTCGGCCCCCAGTCTCCCCCCCCCAGTCTCCCATCTTCCCCAGTCTCCCATCTTCCCCCAGTCTCCCCCCAGTCTCCCATCTTCCCCCAGTCTCCCATCTTCCCCAGTCTCCCATCTTCCCCAGTCTCCCATCTTCCCCAGTCTCCCATCTTCCCCAGTCTCCCATCTTCCCCCAGTCTCCCATCTTCCCCAGTCTCCCATCTTCCCCAGTCTCCCATCTTCCCCAGTCTCCCATCGGCCCCCAGTCTCCCATCGGCCCCCAGTCTCCCATCTTCCCCCAGTCTCCCATCTTCCCCCAGTCTCCCATCGGCCCCCAGTCTCCCATCTTCCCCAGTCTCCCATCTTCCCCAGTCTCCCATCTTCCCCAGTCTCCCATCGGCCCCCAGTCTCCCATCGGCCCCCAGTCTCCCCCCCCAGTCTCCCGTCGGCCCCCGAGTCTCCCATCGGCCCCCAGTCTCCCATCTTCCCCAGTCTCCCATCTTCCCCAGTCTCCCATCGGCCCCCAGTCTCCCATCGGCCCCCAGTCTCCCATCGGCCCCCAGTCTCCCCCCCCCAGTCTCCCGTCGGCCCCCGAGTCTCCAATCCTATCTGTTATTCTCTTATCATAGCCACAATGGACCATAATGATAGGAGAGGCATGTCATCAAACTAAAATGTTTTCCAATAACGCCAAAGACACCCTGATGGCTAACGATTACCATCCACCCACAACACTGTCATTTTGCAGCCTGGTGGGATGAACACACACGACGCAGAGAATAGATACCACTCACTCAGCACCACATTGTACTCCATTGATCCGGCCAGCTGGGGTCCTGAATCAATCATCTTATCAATTGCCTTCCTCTCTGCCACCGAGCAGATCTGAAATCAGACAGGACAGGGGGAGGACAGACAGACATTAGGGGGAGAGGAGAGGAAGAGAGGAGAAGAGCAGGGACACAGGCAGACATTAGGAGGAGAGGAGAATGTGCCAATCAGCTGTGCCCACACCTACTGTGAATTTACCAGGTTTTTAGCTAGAGAGGTAACATGACTGGACAAAATTGTTTGTTATCAGACCAATATTTACCACCCAGAAGTTTAAAACAGCTGTGACATGGTTGGTGTAATTACATAAAATGCCTGCGAATACCTATAGAAAGAAAAAAATATAATATATATTGTTCTAAACCATTTAGGTTAGAGACCTCTGATAATATATATTGTTGTAAACCATTTAGGTTAGAGACAAGACCTCTGGTAATATATATTGTTTTAAACCATTTAGGTTAGAGACCCCTGGTAATATATATTGTTGTAAACCATTTAGGTTAGAGACAAGACCTCTGGTAATATACACTAAATAAAGGGAACACTTAAACAACATAATGTAACTCCAAGTCAATCACACTTCTGTGAAATCAAACTGTCCACTTAGGAAGCAACACTGATTGACAATAAATTTCACATGCTGTTGTGCAAATGGAATAGACAACAGGTGGAAATTATAGGCAAATAGCAAGACACCCCCAATAAAGGAGTGGTTCTGGAGGTGGTGACCACAGACCACTTCTCAGTTCCTATGGTTCCTGGCTGATGTTTTGGTCACTTTTGAATGCTGGCGGTGCTTTCACTCTAGTGGTAGCATGAGACGGAGTCTACAACCCACACAAGTGGCTCATCCTCTACCACTATCAGGAAGCTCTACAGAGACTCACCCTGACGTCATCCTCTACCACTATCAGGAAGCCCTACAGAGACTCACCCTGACGTCATCCTCTACCACTATCAGGAAGCTCTACAGAGACTCACCCTGACGTCATCCTCTACCACTATCAGGAAGCTCTACAGAGACTCACCCTGACGTCATCCTCTACCACTATCAGGAAGCTCTACAGAGACTCACCCTGACGTCATCCTCTACCACTATCAGGAAGCTCTACAGAGACTCACCCTGACGTCATCCTCTACCACTATCAGGAAGCTCTACAGAGACTCACCCTGACGTCATCCTCTACCACTATCAGGAAGCTCTATAGACTCACCCTGACGTCATCCTCTACCACTATCAGGAAGCTCTACAGAGACTCACCCTGACGTCATCCTCTACCACTATCAGGAAGCTCTATAGACTCACCCTGACGTCATCCTCTACCACTATCAGGAAGCTCTACAGAGACTCACCCTGACGTCATCCTCTACCACTATCAGGAAGCTCTACAGAGACTCACCCTGACGTCATCCTCTACCACTATCAGGAAGCTCTATAGACTCACCCTGACGTCATCCTCTACCACTATCAGGAAGCTCTACAGAGACTCACCCTGACGTCATCCTCTACCACTATCAGGAAGCTCTACAGAGACTCACCCTGACGTCATCCTCTACCACTATCAGGAAGCTCTACAGAGACTCACCCTGACGTCATCCTCTACCACTATCAGGAAGCTCTACAGAGACTCACCCTGACGTCATCCTCTACCACTATCAGGAAGCTCTACAGAGACTCACCCTGACGTCATCCTCTACCACTATCAGGAAGCTCTACAGAGACTCACCCTGACGTCATCCTCTACCACTATCAGGAAGCTCTACAGAGACTCACCCTGACGTCATCCTCTACCACTATCATGAAGCTCTACAGAGACTCACCCTGACGTCATCCTCTACCACTATCAGGAAGCTCTACAGAGACTCACCCTGACGTCATCCTCTACCACTATCAGGAAGCTCTACAGAGACTCACCCTGACGTCATCCTCTACCACTATCAGGAAGCTCTACTGAGACTCACCCTGACGTCATCCTCTACCACTATCAGGAAGCTCTATAGACTCACCCTGACGTCATCCTCTACCACTATCAGGAAGCTCTATAGACTCACCCTGACGTCATCCTCTACCACTATCAGGAAGCTCTACAGAGACTCACCCTGATGTCATCCTCTACCACTATCAGGAAGCTCTACAGAGACTCACCCTGACGTCATCCTCTACCACTATCAGGAAGCTCTACAGAGACTCACCCTGACGTCATCCTCTACCACTATCAGGAAGCTCTACAGAGACTCACCCTGACGTCATCCTCTACCACTATCAGGAAGCTCTACAGAGACTCACCCTGACGTCATCCTCTACCACTATCAGGAAGCTCTACAGAGACTCACCCTGACGTCATCCTCTACCACTATCAGGAAGCTCTACAGAGACTCACCCTGACGTCATCCTCTACCACTATCAGGAAGCTCTACAGAGACTCACCCTGACGTCATCCTCTACCACTATCAGGAAGCTCTACAGAGACTCACCCTGACGTCATCCTCTACCACTATCAGGAAGCTCTACAGAGACTCACCCTGACGTCATCCTCTACCACTATCAGGAAGCTCTACAGAGACTCACCCTGACGTCATCCTCTACCACTATCAGGAAGCTCTACTGAGACTCACCCTGACGTCATCCTCTACCACTATCAGGAAGCTCTACAGAGACTCACCCTGACGTCATCCTCTACCACTATCAGGAAGCTCTACTGAGACTCACCCTGACGTCATCCTCTACCACTATCAGGAAGCTCTATAGACTCACCCTGACGTCATCCTCTACCACTATCAGGAAGCTCTACAGAGACTCACCCTGACGTCATCCTCTACCACTATCAGGAAGCTCTACAGAGACTCACCCTGACGTCATCCTCTACCACTATCAGGAAGCTCTACAGAGACTCACCCTGACGTCATCCTCTACCACTATCAGGAAGCTCTACTGAGACTCACCCTGACGTCATCCTCTACCACTATCAGGAAGCTCTACAGAGACTCACCCTGACGTCATCCTCTACCACTATCAGGAAGCTCTACAGAGACTCACCCTGACGTCATCCTCTACCACTATCAGGAAGCTCTACAGAGACTCACCCTGACGTCATCCTCTACCACTATCATGAAGCTCTACAGAGACTCACCCTGACGTCATCCTCTACCACTATCAGGAAGCTCTACAGACTCACCCTGACGTCATCCTCTACCACTATCAGGAAGCTCTACAGAGACTCACCCTGACGTCATCCTCCACCACTATCAGGAAGCTCTAGAGACTCACCCTGACGTCATCCTCTACCACTATCAGGAAGCTCTACAGAGACTCACCCTGACGTCATCCTCTACCACTATCAGGAAGCTCTACAGAGACTCACCCTGACGTCATCCTCTACCACTATCATGAAGCTCTACAGAGACTCACCCTGACGTCATCCTCTACCACTATCAGGAAGCTCTACAGAGACTCACCCTGACGTCATCCTCTACCACTATCAGGAAGCTCTACAGAGACTCACCCTGACGTCATCCTCTACCACTATCAGGAAGCTCTACAGAGACTCACCCTGACGTCATCCTCTACCACTATCAGGAAGCTCTACAGAGACTCACCCTGACGTCATCCTCTACCACTATCAGGAAGCTCTACAGAGACTCACCCTGACGTCATCCTCTACCACTATCAGGAAGCTCTACAGAGACTCACCCTGACGTCATCCTCTACCACTATCAGGAAGCTCTACAGAGACTCACCCTGACGTCATCCTCTACCACTATCAGGAAGCTCTATAGACTCACCCTGACGTCATCCTCTACCACTATCAGGAAGCTCTACAGAGACTCACCCTGACGTCATCCTCTACCACTATCAGGAAGCTCTACTGAGACTCACCCTGACGTCATCCTCTACCACTATCAGGAAGCTCTACAGAGACTCACCCTGACGTCATCCTCTACCACTATCAGGAAGCTCTACAGAGACTCACCCTGACGTCATCCTCTACCACTATCAGGAAGCTCTATAGACTCACCCTGACGTCATCCTCTACCACTATCAGGAAGCTCTACAGAGACTCACCCTGACGTCATCCTCTACCACTATCAGGAAGCTCTACAGAGACTCACCCTGACGTCATCCTCTACCACTATCAGGAAGCTCTACAGAGACTCACCCTGACGTCATCCTCTACCACTATCAGGAAGCTCTACAGAGACTCACCCTGACGTCATCCTCTACCACTATCAGGAAGCTCTACAGAGACTCACCCTGACGTCATCCTCTACCACTATCAGGAAGCTCTACAGAGACTCACCCTGACGTCATCCTCTACCACTATCAGGAAGCTCTACAGAGACTCACCCTGACGTCATCCTCTACCACTATCAGGAAGCTCTACAGAGACTCACCCTGACGTCATCCTCTACCACTATCAGGAAGCTCTACAGAGACTCACCCTGACGTCATCCTCTACCACTATCAGGAAGCTCTACAGAGACTCACCCTGACGTCATCCTCTACCACTATCAGGAAGCTCTACAGAGACTCACCCTGACGTCATCCTCTACCACTATCAGGAAGCTCTACTGAGACTCACCCTGACGTCATCCTCTACCACTATCAGGAAGCTCTATAGACTCACCCTGACGTCATCCTCTACCACTATCAGGAAGCTCTACAGAGACTCACCCTGACGTCATCCTCTACCACTATCAGGAAGCTCTACAGAGACTCACCCTGATGTCATCCTCTACCACTATCAGGAAGCTCTACAGAGACTCACCCTGACGTCATCCTCTACCACTATCAGGAAGCTCTACTGAGACTCACCCTGACGTCATCCTCTACCACTATCAGGAAGCTCTACAGAGACTCACCCTGACGTCATCCTCTACCACTATCAGGAAGCTCTACAGAGACTCACCCTGACGTCATCCTCTACCACTATCAGGAAGCTCTACAGAGACTCACCCTGACGTCATCCTCTACCACTATCATGAAGCTCTACAGAGACTCACCCTGACGTCATCCTCTACCACTATCAGGAAGCTCTACAGACTCACCCTGACGTCATCCTCTACCACTATCAGGAAGCTCTACAGAGACTCACCCTGACGTCATCCTCCACCACTATCAGGAAGCTCTAGAGACTCACCCTGACGTCATCCTCTACCACTATCAGGAAGCTCTACAGAGACTCACCCTGACGTCATCCTCTACCACTATCAGGAAGCTCTAGAGACTCACCCTGACGTCATCCTCTACCACTATCAGGAAGCTCTACAGAGACTCACCCTGACGTCATCCTCTACCACTATCAGGAAGCTCTACAGAGACTCACCCTGACGTTATCCTCTACCACTATCAGGAAGCTCTACAGAGACTCACCCTGACGTCATCCTCTACCACTATCAGGAAGCTCTACAGAGACTCACCCTGACGTCATCCTCTACCACTATCAGGAAGCTCTACAGAGACTCACCCTGACGTCATCCTCTACCACTATCATGAAGCTCTACAGAGACTCACCCTGACGTCATCCTCTACCACTATCAGGAAGCTCTACAGAGACTCACCCTGACGTCATCCTCTACCACTATCAGGAAGCTCTACAGAGACTCACCCTGACGTCATCCTCTACCACTATCAGGAAGCTCTACAGAGACTCACCCTGACGTCATCCTCTACCACTATCAGGAAGCTCTACAGAGACTCACCCTGACGTCATCCTCTACCACTATCAGGAAGCCCTACAGAGACTCACCCTGACGTCATCCTCTACCACTATCAGGAAGCCCTACAGAGACTCACCCTGACGTCATCCTCTACCATTATCAGGAAGCTCTACAGAGACTCACCCTGACGTCATCCTCTACCACTATCAGGAAGCTCTACAGAGACTCACCCTGACGTCATCCTCTACCACTATCAGGAAGCTCTACAGAGACTCACCCTGACGTCATCCTCTACCACTATCAGGAAGCTCTACAGAGACTCACCCTGACGTCATCCTCTACCACTATCAGGAAGCTCTACAGAGACTCACCCTGACGTCATCCTCTACCACTATCAGGAAGCCCTACAGAGACTCACCCTGACGTCATCCTCTACCACTATCAGGAAGCTCTACAGAGACTCACCCTGACGTCATGCTCTACCACTATCAGGAAGCCCTACAGAGACTCACCCTGACGTCATCCTCTACCACTATCAGGAAGCTCTACAGAGACTCACCCTGACGTCATCCTCTACCACTATCAGGAAGCTCTACAGAGACTCACCCTGACGTCATCCTCTACCACTATCAGGAAGCTCTATAGACTCACCCTGACGTCATCCTCTACCACTATCAGGAAGCTCTACAGAGACTCACCCTGACGTCATCCTCTACCACTATCAGGAAGCTCTACAGAGACTCACCCTGACGTCATCCTCTACCACTATCAGGAAGCTCTACAGAGACTCACCCTGACGTCATCCTCTACCACTATCAGGAAGCTCTACAGAGACTCACCCTGACGTCATCCTCTACCACTATCAGGAAGCTCTACAGAGACTCACCCTGACGTCATCCTCTACCACTATCAGGAAGCTCTATAGACTCACCCTGACGTCATCCTCTACCACTATCAGGAAGCTCTATAGACTCACCCTGACGTCATCCTCTACCACTATCAGGAAGCTCTACAGAGACTCACCCTGACGTCATCCTCTACCACTATCAGGAAGCTCTACAGAGACTCACCCTGACGTCATCCTCTACCACTATCAGGAAGCTCTACAGAGACTCACCCTGACGTCATCCGCTACCACTATCAGGAAGCTCTAGAGACTCACCCTGATGTCATCCTCTACCACTATCAGGAAGCCCTACAGAGACTCACCCTGATGTCATCCTCTACCACTATCAGGAAGCTCTACAGAGACTCACCCTGACGTCATCCTCTACCACTATCAGGAAGCTCTATAGACTCACCCTGACGTCATCCTCTACCACTATCAGGAAGCTCTACAGAGACTCACCCTGACGTCATCCTCTACCACTATCAGGAAGCTCTACAGAGACTCACCCTGACGTCATCCTCTACCACTATCAGGAAGCTCTACAGAGACTCACCCTGACGTCATCCTCTACCACTATCAGGAAGCTCTACAGAGACTCACCCTGACGTCATCCTCTACCACTATCAGGAAGCTCTACAGAGACTCACCCTGACGTCATCCTCTACCACTATCAGGAAGCTCTACAGAGACTCACCCTGACGTCATCCTCTACCACTATCAGGAAGCTCTACAGAGACTCACCCTGACGTCATCCTCTACCACTATCAGGAAGCTCTACAGAGACTCACCCTGACGTCATCCTCTACCACTATCAGGAAGCTCTATAGACTCACCCTGACGTCATCCTCTACCACTATCAGGAAGCTCTACAGAGACTCACCCTGACGTCATCCTCTACCACTATCAGGAAGCTCTACAGAGACTCACCCTGACGTCATCCTCTACCACTATCAGGAAGCTCTATAGACTCACCCTGACGTCATCCTCTACCACTATCAGGAAGCTCTACAGAGACTCACCCTGACGTCATCCTCTACCACTATCAGGAAGCTCTACAGAGACTCACCCTGACGTCATCCTCTACCACTATCAGGAAGCTCTACAGAGACTCACCCTGACGTCATCCTCTACCACTATCAGGAAGCTCTACAGAGACTCACCCTGACGTCATCCTCTACCACTATCAGGAAGCTCTAAAGAGACTCACCCTGAAATCATCCTCTACCACTATCAGGAAGCTCTACAGAGACTCACCCTGACGTCATCCTCTACCACTATCAGGAAGCTCTACAGAGACTCACCCTGACGTCATCCTCTACCACTATCAGGAAGCTCTACAGAGACTCACCCTGACGTCATCCTCTACCACTATCAGGAAGCTCTACTGAGACTCACCCTGACGTCATCCTCTACCACTATCAGGAAGCTCTACAGAGACTCACCCTGACGTCATCCTCTACCACTATCAGGAAGCTCTACAGAGACTCACCCTGACGTCATCCTCTACCACTATCAGGAAGCTCTATAGAGACTCACCCTGACGTCATCCTCTACCACTATCAGGAAGCTCTACAGAGACTCACCCTGACGTCATCCTCTACCACTATCAGGAAGCTCTATAGACTCACCCTGACGTCATCCTCTACCACTATCAGGAAGCTCTACAGAGACTCACCCTGACGTCATCCTCTACCACTATCAGGAAGCTCTACAGAGACTCACCCTGACGTCATCCGCTACCACTATCAGGAAGCTCTACAGAGACTCACCCTGACGTCATCCTCTACCACTATCAGGAAGCTCTAAAGAGACTCACCCTGACGTCATCCTCTACCACTATCAGGAAGCTCTACAGAGACTCACCCTGACGTCATCCTCTACCACTATCAGGAAGCTCTACAGAGACTCACCCTGACGTCATCCTCTACCACTATCAGGAAGCTCTATAGACTCACCCTGACGTCATCCTCTACCACTATCAGGAAGCTCTACAGAGACTCACCCTGACGTCATCCTCCACCACTATCAGGAAGCTCTACAGAGACTCACCCTGACGTCATCCTCTACCACTATCAGGAAGCTCTACAGAGACTCACCCTGACGTCATCCTCTACCACTATCAGGAAGCTCTACAGAGACTCACCCTGACGTCATCCTCTACCACTATCAGGAAGCTCTACAGAGACTCACCCTGACGTCATCCTCTACCACTATCAGGAAGCTCTACAGAGACTCACCCTGACGTCATCCTCTACCACTATCAGGAAGCTCTAAAGAGACTCACCCTGACGTCATCCTCTACCACTATCAGGAAGCTCTACAGAGACTCACCCTGACGTCATCCTCTACCACTATCAGGAAGCTCTACAGAGACTCACCCTGACGTCATCCTCTGTGATGTATCCGGTCTGAGCCACCCACCACGCCTCTACTGAGATCTCTATTGGCTTGGAGGGCAGCAGGTCCCGCGCTGTTTTCCTACGGAAGAATTTCTGATAGGAGACACAAGTGTCATACATGTTAAATCACTGTTACTATTCATTAGTCAGTAATTACATTTTAAAACATATGACCAAGGTAATAACGACATGCTTCAAGGTCTTCATGTCTTACCTTGGAAGACCTGCACTGGTTCATCAAGTCAATATACTGGTTCCTCCCGATGCCCAGCAGTCTTAGACCTAGAAGATAGACAGGAGACATTAATCACTGGTTTTTATATTTTTTTTTGTTATTTTACCAGGTTACATGGGAGAGGAGGGGGATGAATGAGCCAATTGAAAACTGGGGATTATTAGGTGACCATAATGGTTTGAGGGCCAGATTGGGATATTAGCCAGGACACCGGGGTTAACACCCCTACTCTTACGATAAGTGCCATGGGATCTTTAATGACCTCAGAGAGTCAGGACACCCGTTTAACGTCCCATCCGAAAGACTGCACCCTACACAGGGCAGTGTCCCCAATCACTGCCCTGGGGCATTGGGATATTTTTTAGACCAGAGGAAAGAGTGCCTCTTACTAGCCCTTCAACACCACTTCCAGCAGCATTTGGTCTTCCATCCAGGAACTGACCAGGACCAACCCTGCTTAGCTTCAGAAGCAAGCCAGTAGTGGTATGCAGGGTGGTATGCTGCTGGCCTTAGACCAGAGCCCTATTCCCTATATAGTGCACTACTTTAGACTAGAGCCCTATTCCCTATATAGTGCACTACCTGAGACCAGAGCCCTATTCCCTGTATAGTACACTACCTGAGGCCAGAGCCCTATTCCCTGTATAGTACACTACCTGAGACCAGAGCCCTATTCCCTGTATAGTACACTACTTTAGACTAGAGCCCTATTCCCTATATAGTGCACTACTTTAGACCAGAGCCCTATTCCCTATATAGTGCACTACTTTAGACCAGAGCCCTATTCCCTGTATAGTACACTACCTGAGACCAGGGCCCTATTCCCTGTATAGTACACTACCTGTGACCAGAGCCCTATTCCCTGTATAGTACACTACCTGTGACCAGAGCCCTATTCCCTGTATAGTACACTACCTGTGACCAGAGCCCTATTCCCTGTATAGTACACTACCTGTGACCAGAGCCCTATTCCCTGTATAGTACACTACCTGAGACCAGGGCCCTATTCCCTGTATAATACACTACCTGAGACCAGAGCCCTATTCCCTGTATAGTACACTACCTGAGACCAGAGCCCTATTCCCTGTATAGTACACTACCTGAGACCAGAGGCCTATTCCCTGTATAGTACACTACCTGAGACCAGAGACCTATTTCCTGTGTAGTACACTACCTGAGACCAGAGCCCTATTCCCTGTATAGTACACTACCTGTGACCAGAGCCCTATTCCCTGTATAGTACACTACCTGTGACCAGAGCCCTATTCCCTGTATAGTACACTACCTGAGACCAGAGCCCTATTCCCTGTATAGTACACTACCTGTGACCAGAGCCCTATTCCCAATGTAAATTGTCTGGTGATGATTTTTATGAATTGTTCAGCAGTCTTATGGCTTGGGGGTAGAAGCTGTTGAGGAGCTGTTTGGTCCTAGACTTGGTGCTCCGGTACCGCTTGCCGTGCTGTAGCAGAGAAAACAGTCTATGAATTTGGTGACTGGAGTCTCTGACAATTTTATGGGCTTTCCTCTGACATCGCCTATTATATAGGTCCGGAATGGCAGGAAGCTTGGCCCCAGTGATGTACTGGGCCATACTCACTACCCTCTGTAGTGGCTTACGGTCAGATGCCGAGCAGTTGCCATACCGGGCGGTGATGAAACCGGTCAGGATGCTCTCGATGGTGCAGCTGTAGAACCTTTTGAGGATCTGGGGTCGCATGCCAAATCTTTTCAGTCTCCTGAGGGGGAAGAGGTTTTGTCATGCCCTCTTCAAGACTGTCTTGATGAGGACATCAAGCAGTCGTGGGTGAACAGGGAATAGAGGAGGGGACTTAGTGTTAAGGATCAGCGTGGCAGACCTGTTGTTGCTTACTCTTACCACCTGTGGGCGGCCCGTCAGGAAGTCCAGGATCCAGTCGCAGAGGGAGGTGTTAAGTCCCAGAGTCCTTAGCTTAGTGATGAGCTTCGTGGACACTATGGTGTTGAACGCTGATCTGTTGTCAAGGAAGAGTATTCTCACATAGGTGTTCCTTTTGTCCAGGTGAGAAAGGGCAGTGTGGAGTGTGATTGAGATTGCATCGTCTGTGGATCTGTTGGGGCAGTATGCGAATTGGAGTGGGTCTAGGGTGTCCGGGAGGATGCTGTTGATGTGAGCCATGACCAGCCTTTCAAAGCACTTCATGGCTACCGACGTGAGTGCCACGAGGCGGTAATCAGGTAGGCAGGCTATCTTCGCTTCCTTGGGCACAGGGACTATGGTGGTCTGCTTGAAACATGTAGGTATTACAGACTCGGCCATGGAGAGGTTGAAAATGTCAGTGTAGACACTTGACAGGTCCGTGCATGCTTTGAGTACATGTCCTGGTAATCCATCTGGCCCAGCAGCTTTGTGAATGTTGACCTGTTTAAAGGTTGTGTCCACATCAGCTACCGAGAGTGTTGTCACACAGTCATCAAGAACAGCTGGTGATCTCGTGCATGCTTCAGTGTTGCTTGCCTCGAAGCGAGCATAAAGTTTGTCAGTCTCTCAGCAGAAAGTCATGGAGCCATCAAGCTTCTGGCCAGTCTGACAGCAGAAAGTCATGGAGCCATCCTGCTCCTGGCCAGTCTGACAGCAGAATAACATGGAGCCATCCTGCTTCTGACCAGTCTGACAACAGAAAGTCATGGAGCCATCCTGCTTCTGACCAGTCTCTCAGCAGAAAGTCATGGAGCCATCCTGTTTCTGGCCAGTCTGACAACGGAACAACATGAAGCCATCCTGCTTCTGACCAGTCTGACAACAGAAAGTCATGGAGCCATCAAGCTTCTGACCAGTCTGACAACAGAAAGTCATGGAGCCATCCTGCTTCTGACCAGTCTCTCAGCAGAAAGTCATGGAGCCATCCTGCTTCTGACCAGTCTGACAACAGAAAGTCATGAAGCCATCCTGCTCCTGGCCAGTCTCTCAGCAGAAAGTCATGAAGCCATCCTGCTTCTGACCAGTCTGACAACAGAAAGTCATGGAGCCATCCTGCTTCTGACCAGTCTCTCAGCAGAAAGTCATGGAGCCACACTGCTTCTGGCCAGTCTGACAGCAGAAAGTCATGGAGCCATCCTGCTTCTGGCCAGTCTGACAGCAGAAAGTCATGGAGCCATCCAGCTTCTGGCCAGTCTCTCAGCAGAAAGTCATGGAGCCATCCTGCTTCTGGCCAGTCTCTCAGCAGAAAGTCACGGAGCAGTCCTGTTTCTGGCCAGTCTGACAACAGAACAACATGAAGCCATCCTGTTTCTGGCCAATCTGTCAGGAGAAAGTCATGGAGCCATCCTGCTTCTGGCCAGTCTCTCAGCAGAAAGTCATGGAGCCATCCTGTTTCTGGCCAGTCTGACAACAGAACAACATGAAGCCATCCTGTTTCTGGCCAGTCTGTCAGGAGAAAGTCATGGAGCCATCCTGCTTCTGGCCAGTCTCTCAGCAGAAAGTCATGAAGCCATCCTGCTTCTGGCCAGTCTGACAGCAGAAAGTCATGGAGCCATCCTGCTTCTGGCCAGTCTGACAGCAGAAAGTCATGGAGCCATCCTGCTTCTGGCCAGTCTGACAGCAGAAAGTCATGGAGCCATCCTGCTTCTGGCCAGTCTCTCAGCAGAAAGTCATGGAGCCATCCTGCTTCTGGCCAGTCTCTCAGCAGAAAGTCATGGAGCCATCCTGCTTCTGGCCAGTCTCTCAGCAGAAAGTCATGGAGCCATCCAGCTTCTGGCCAGTCTGACAGCAGAAAGTCATGGAGCCATCCTGCTCCTGGCCAGTCTCTCAGCAGAAAGTCATGGAGCCATCCTGCTTCTGGCCAGTCTGACAGCAGAAAGTCATGGAGCCATCCTGCTTCTGGCCAGTCTGACAGCAGAAAGTCATGGAGCCATCCTGCTTCTGGTCAGTCTCTCAGCAGAAAGTCATGGAGCCATCCAGCTTCTGGCCAGTCTCTCAGCAGAAAGTCATGGAGCCATCCTGCTTCTGGCCAGTCTCTCAGCAGAAAGTCATGGAGCCATCCTGCTTCTGGCCAGTCTCTCAGCGGAAAGTCATGGAGCCATCCTGCTTCTGGCCAGTCTCTCAGCAGAAAGTCATGGAGCCATCCAGCTTCTGGCCAGTCTGACAGCAGAAACTCATGGAGCCATCCTGCTCCTGGCCAGTCTCTCAGCAGAAAGTCATGGAGCCATCCTGCTTCTGGCCAGTCTCTCAGCAGAAAGTCATGGAGCCATCCAGCTTCTGGCCAGTCTGACAGCAGAAAGTCATGGAGCCATCCTGCTTCTGGCCAGTCTGACAACAGAAAGTCATGGAGCCATCCTGCTCCTGGCCAGTCTCTCAGCAGAAAGTCATGGAGCCATCCTGCTCCTGGCCAGTCTCTCAGCAGAAAGTCATGGAGCCATCCTGCTTCTGGCCAGTCTCTCAGCAGAAAGTCATGGAGCCATCCTGCTCCTGGCCAGTCTCTCAGCAGAAAGTCATGGAGCCATCCTGCTTCTGGCCAGTCTCTCAGCAGAAAGTCATGGAGCCATCCTGCTTCTGGCCAGTCTGACAGCAGAAAGTCCTGGAGCCATCCTGCTCCTGGCCAGTCTCTCAGCAGAAAGTCATGGAGTCATCCTGCTTCTGGCCAGTCTGACAGCAGAAAGTCATGGAGCCATCCTGCTCCTGGCCAGTCTCTCAGCAGAAAGTCATGGAGCCATCCTGCTTCTGGCCAGTCTGACAGCAGAAAGTCCTGGAGCCATCCTGCTCCTGGCCAGTCTCTCAGCAGAAAGTCATGGAGCCATCCTACTTCTGGCCAGTCCCTCAGCAGAAAGTCATGGAGCCATCCAGCTTCTGGCCAGTCTCTCAGCAGAAAGTCCTGGAGCCATCCTGCTCCTGGCCAGTCTCTCAGCAGAAAGTCATGGAGTCATCCAGCTTCTGGCCAGTCTGACAGCAGAAAGTCCTGGAGCCATCCTGCTCCTGGCCAGTCTCTCAGCAGAAAGTCATGGAGCCATCCTGCTTCTGGCCAGTCCCTCAGCAGAAAGTCATGGAGCCATCCTGTTTCTGGCCAGTCCCTCAGCAGAAAGTCATGGAGCCATCCAGCTTCTGGCCAGTCTCTCAGCAGAAAGTCCTGGAGCCATCCAGCTTCTGGCCAGTCCCTCAGCAGAAAGTCCTGGAGCCATCCTGCTCCTGGCCAGTCCCTCAGCAGAAAGTCATGGAGCCATCCAGCTTCTGGCCAGTCTCTCAGCAGAAAGTCCTGGAGCCATCCTGCTCCTGGCCAGTCTCTCAGCAGAAAGTCATGGAGTCATCCAGCTTCTGGCCAGTCTGACAGCAGAAAGTCCTGGAGCCATCCTGCTTCTGGCCAGTCTCTCAGCAGAAAGTCATGGAGCCATCCTGCTTCTGGCCAGTCTCTCAGGAGGAAGTAATCTACCAATGCCGCTTCATTCATTAATTTGCCGTTTGTAATGCAATGGGCTTTAGCAATTATTGTTTTATCAGTTACTGAGTTCCTGAAAATGAATTTTTAATTAGTTAGAAGAGGAATAACAGTCGGAACAGTTCATTTGAAAATAAGGTCAAAGACAGTGTTTCCCATGTATTAATTTAGCAGCAGTGGCCCAATGCCACAACCCTGGTGTTACTAGCACAATGTTTTAACTCACTGATGTTCTTATCCCTGAGAGAGGAGGGAGTACTACAATACTACTAACAGTCAGCAGTGTATCCCTGAGAGAGGGAGTACTACAATACTACTAACAGTCAGCAGTGTATCCCTGAGAGGGAGTACTACAATACTACTAACAGTCAGCAGTGTATCCCTGAGAGAGGGAGTACTACAATACTACTAACAGCCAGCAGTTTATACCTGAGAGAGGGAGTACTACAATACTACTAACAGTCAGCAGTGTATCCCTGAGAGGGAGTACTACAATACTACTAACAGTCAGCAGTGTATCCCTGAGAGAGGGAGTACTACAATACTACTAACAGCCAGCAGTTTATACCTGAGAGAGGGAGTACTACAATACTACTAACAGTCAGCAGTTTATCCCTGAGAGAGGGAGTACTACAATACTACTAACAGCCAGCAGTTTATCCCTGAGAGAGGGAGTACTACAATACCACTAACAGTCAGCAGTTTATCCCTGAGAGAGGGAGTACTACAATACTACTAACAGTCAGCAGTGTATCCCTGAGAGAGGGAGTACTACAATACTACTAACAGCCAGCAGTTTATACCTGAGAGAGGGAGTACTACAATACCACTAACAGTCAGCAGTTTATCCCTGAGAGAGGGAGTACTACAATACTACTAACAGCCAGCAGTGTATCCCTGAGAGGGAGTACTACAATACTACTAACAGTCAGCAGTGTATCTCTGAGAGAGGGAGTACTACAATACTACAAACAGCCAGCAGTTTATACCTGAGAGAGGGAGTACTACAATACTACTAACAGTCAGCAGTGTATCCCTGAGAGAGGGAGTACTACAATACTACTAACAGCCAGCAGTGTATCCCTGAGAGGGAGTACTACAATACTACTAACAGTCAGCAGTGTATCTCTGAGAGAGGGAGTACTACAATACTACAAACAGCCAGCAGTTTATCCCTGAGAGAGGGAGTACTACAATACTACTAACAGTCAGCAGTTTATCCCTGAGAGAGGGAGTACTACAATACTACTAACAGTCAGCAGTTTATCCCTGAGAGAGGGAGTACTACAATACTACTAACAGTCAGCAGTTTATCCCTGAGAGAGGGAGTACTACAATACTACTAACAGTCAGCAGTGTATCTCTGAGAGAGGGAGTACTACAATACTACAAACAGCCAGCAGTTTATCCCTGAGAGAGGGAGTACTACAATACTACTAACAGTCAGCAGTTTATCCCTGAGAGAGGGAGTACTACAATACTACTAACAGCCAGCAGTGTATCCCTGAGAGGGAGTACTACAATACTACTAACAGTCAGCAGTTTATCCCTGAGAGAGGGAGTACTACAATACTACTAACAGCCAGCAGTGTATCTCTGAGAGAGGGAGTACTACAATACTACTAACAGCCAGCAGTGTATCCCTGAGAGAGGGAGTACTAAAATACTACTAACAGCCAGCAGTGTATCCCTGAGAGAGGGAGTACTACAATACTACTAACAGCCAGCAGTGTATCCCTGAGAGAGGGAGTACTACAATACTACTAACAGCCAGCAGTGTATCCCCGAGAGAGGGAGTACTGCAATACTACACATGGTGTGCGTCCTTATTATTGAATTCCGATAGCCATTTGTAAGATGTTAGAACAACCGTCCTCATTTACTTTTCCTCAGCCAACAAGACGAGCAACCGACAGCCAAATCACTAGCCTGTCAATCTACAAGCCCCCATTTTAGAAAAGTTAACCTGTTCTATTGGCCAGCTTGTCATTCTGTGCAACAAAGAAACAAACAGACTCTGGGACAGTTGTTGGAGATAAATCCCAAATTCAATCAACCAGTAGGCCTAGACTTCATAAAAAACACAACATTAAAAAGCAATGAGTCTGATACAACAGCTCAGAACATTTAGATAATAAGGTTGATGAACTATTATTTCATTATAAAGCACAGCATTGCGCACAAGGCAGCAGGCCACATATACAAATGTTCCTTCCATTATGCAATTAGCAGGAAAACACTTGTCAAAGGTACACTGCACATGACAGATGGAAATATCTGTTAATATAACTGGGATTATCAACAACTAATATGACTGGGATTATCATGGGTTACTAATATGACTGGGATTATGATGGGTAACTAATATGACTGGGATTATGATGGGTTACAAATATGACTGGGATTATCATGGGTTACAAATATGACTGGGATTATCATGGGTTACTAATATGACTGGGATTATCATGGGTTACTAATATGACTGGGATTATCATGGGTTACTAATATGACTGGGATTATGATGGGTAACTAATATGACTGGGATTATGATGGGTTACAAATATGACTGGGATTATCATGGGTTACAAATATGACTGGGATTATCATGGGTTACTAATATGACTGGGATTATGATGGGTTACAAATATGACTGGGATTATGATGGGTTACAAATATGACTGGGATTATGATGGGTTACTAATATGACTGGGATTATGATGGGTTACAAATATGACTGGGATTATGATGGGTTACTAATATGACTGGGATTATGATGGGTTACAAATATGACTGGGATTATGATGGGTTACAAATATGACTGGGATTATGATGGGTTACAAATATGACTGGGATTATCATGGGTTACAAATATGACTGGGATTATGATGGGTTACAAATATGACTGGGATTATGATGGGTTACAAATATTACTGGGATTATGATGGGTTACTAATATGACTGGGATTATGATGGGTTACAAATATGACTGGGATTATCATGGTTTACAAATATGACTGGGATTATGATGGGTTACAAATATGACTGGGATTATGATGGGTTACAAATATGACTGGGATTATGATGGGTTACAAATATGACTGGGATTATGATGGGTTACTAATATGACTGGGATTATCATGGTTTACAAATATGACTGGGATTATGATGGGTTACAAATATGACTGGGATTATGATGGGTTACAAATATGACTGGGATTATGATGGGTTACTAATATGACTGGGATTATGATGGGTTACAAATATGACTGGGATTATGATGGGTTACAAATATGACTGGGATTATCATGGGTTACTAATATGACTGGGATTATCATGGGTTATTAATATGACTAGGATTAACATGGGTTAGTAATATGACTGGGATTATCATAGGTTACTAATATGACTGGGATTATCATGGGTTACAAATATGACTGGGATTATGATGGGTTACTAATATGACTGGGATTATCATGGGTTACAAATATGACTGGGATTATCATGGGTTACAAATATGACTGGGATTATGATGGGTTATTAAAATGACTAGGATTATCATGGGTTACCAATATGACTTGGATTATCATGGGTTACTAATATGACTAGGATTATCATCAACTAGCATGGGATGCTAATATGACTAGAATTATCATCAACTAGCATGGGATGCTAATATGACTAGGATTATCATCAACTAGCATGGGTTGATAATATGACTGGGATGATCATCAACTAGCATGGGTTGCTAATATGACTAGGATTATCATCAACTAGCATGGGTTGCTAATATGACTAGGATTATCATCAACTAGCATGGGTTGCTAATATGACTAGGATTATCATCAACTAGCATGGGTTGCTAATATGACTAGGATTATCATCAACTAGCATGGGTTGCTAATATGACTAGGATTATCATCAACTAGCATGGGTTGCTAATATGACTAGGATTATCATCAACTAGCATGGGTTGCTAATATGACTAGGATTATCATCAACTAGCATGGGATGCTAAAATGACTAAAATGGTGCCTTTATCTAATGGACAATGAAAGAAAGTTGATTTGAAAACCATTAGAACGTGAGAGAAATATGCTACTGGTTTCAATGGCATATGGTAGTGTAAATCATTTCCTCCACATTTCTATGGTCTGATTTTGGCGAGGCTACTTTGTAAGACATGCCTCATAATATGCAATAAAACGTTCAGGTTTCCAACAACTAAACGTTTTCAAAATGCATCCTGCCTCCAGCTCATTGCAAAGTGGTGTGTGACACTCTGAAAGCCTGCCAACAACCGCTGCTTACACACTTGAATGGCAAATGAGAAGCGTGCTACAATTACCAGTTGAGAAATAAAAACAGTAGCTCTTTTCAATCGTGGCCATCAAAACTGTTTTTAACACACGATTGCATTTAGAATTATTACGCAATGATTGGGCTTATAAAAGCACATTTCAGACCAGCCAGGTTTGAGGAGCTGTCGAAGCAGCTCTCACAGTGTCTGACTGATTCTGCGCTCCAATTCGGCTCTGTATATGTATGCTATGCTCTTGTGCTAAATAAGATGAATCATGAAAATGCATGTGCCAATTTAATTACACAAAATTATGCAAATGAATCTATAGACCGATAAGCATGACCGGTCAAATGTATTTACATCCATTAATAGTCTAAAAATAATTATTTTGGAATGAATAGTTTTTTTCTTTGGGGCCAAAAGCAGCTATTACCGGCTACCGAAATACTGCTCCACACACCACATAGCTCAGAGAGAAAGTACAGCAACAGGCTACTTACAGTCAGCAGCAGTGAAGTTGGGCAACGAGTCGTAACTCTTCTCTACGTTCATGATGTCCTGGAGGTGGAGAGAGGGAGGAAGGGAGGAGAGAGAGAGGTGGAGAGAGGGAGGAAGGGAGGAGAGAGGGAGGTGGAGAGAGAGAGGTGGAGAGAGGGAGGAAGGGAGGAGAGAGGGATAGTGGAGAGAGAGAGGTGGAGAGAGGAAGGAAGGGGGGAGAGAGGGAGGTGGAGAAAGAGGGAGGAGAGGGAGGAGAGAGGGAGGTGGAGAGAGGGAGGAGAGGAAAGAGAAGAGGGAAGAGGAGAGAGGAAGGGAGGGAGAAATTAAACCAGGAAAAAGGGAGCAGCAAATTAATTTCTCTTCCTACACCATTCCTTCCTTCCCTGAACCTTGATTATTCACTGTCAATGTTCCAAATGGAACCCTATTCCCAATGTAGTGCACTACTTTGGACCAGGACCCTATGGCACACTATTCCCTATTTAGTGCAGTAATTAATTTATCCTATTAAAAACACATCAAATGGATTATCAGAGTGACACATCGTTCAGTAATGTAATTGACATGTCTAGTATGAAGATGTTGCCTCAGAACGTGCAGCGAGATGTTGCCTCAGAACGTGCAGCGAGATGTTGCCTCAGAACGTGCAGCGAGATGTTGCCTCAGAACGTGCAGCGAGATGTTGCCTCAGAACGTGCAGCGAGATGTTGCCTCAGAACGTGCAGCGAGATGTTGCCTCAGAACGTGCAGCGAGATGTTGCCTCAGAACGTGCAGCGAGATGTTGCCTCAGAACGTGCAGCGAGATGTTGCCTCAGAACGTGCAGCGAGATGTTGCCTCAGAATGTAGAAAATAAAATTGGTTTGAATGTTTTTCACCATTAACGATATCACAATCAGCTAAGCAACATTTGGAGTTTGGGCACGAGATGTAGGCCGAGTTGTTAATCATATTAAATCTGTGCATTTTTGTTCATTGAAATTCAATGAAAATCTTCAAGGCAATGAAAAAGAGTAGCGGTTTGTAGGATGTGCTGGATAACAGTTGAGGTCCACCCCACACTGACTGGGGCAATCCGCCATCGTAATGTACTATGTTAGGTTCCAACGTTCAGAGTAAAAACTCGCCGGACACTATGAAAGGTTCAACCAAGTTTATTCTCCCAGAGAATCAATACAGCTGCATTAGACAAAGACCTTTTCACACAAGCAGTGATATTTAACCCTTCCTCCAGAGTCTCCTCCCACCCATCTGTACAAGCAGTGATATTTAACCCTTCCTCCAAAGTCTCCTCCCACCCATCTGTACAAGCAGTGATATTTAACCCTTCCTCCTGAGTCTCCTCCCACCCATCTGTACAAGCAGTGATATTTAACCCTTCCTCCAGAGTCTCCTCCCACCCATCTGTACAAGCAGTGATATTTAACCCTTCCTCCTGAGTCTCCTCCCACCCATCTGTACAAGCAGTGATATTTAACCCTAAATCCTGAGTCTCCTCCTACCCATCTGTACAAGCAGTGATATTTAACCCTTCATCCTGAGTCTCCTCCCACCCATCTGTACAAGCAGTGATATTTAACCCTTCCTCCCGTCTCCTCCCACCCATCTGTACAAGCAGTGATATTTAACCCTTCCTCCAGAGTCTCCTCCCACCCATCTGTACAAGCAGTGATATTTAACCCTTCCTCCAGAGTCTCCTCCCACCCATCTGTACAAGCGGTGATATTTAACCCTTCCTCCAGAGTCTCCTCCTACCCATCTGTACAAGCAGTGATATTTAACCCTTCCTCCAGCGTCTCCTCCCACCCATCTGTACAAGCAGTGATATTTAACCCTTCCTCCAGAGTCTCCTCCCACCCATCTGTACATTTACATTTACATTTAAGTCATTTAGCAGACGCTCTTATCCAGAGCGACTTACAAATTGGTGAATTCACCTTCTGACATCCAGTGGAACAGCCACTTTACAATAGTGCATCTAAATCATTAAGGGGGGGGGGGGGGGGGTGAGAAGGATTACTTATCCTATCCTAGGTATTCCTTGAAGAGGTGGGGTTTCAGGTGTCTCCGGAAGGTGGTGATTGACTCCGCTGTCCTGGCGTCGTGAGGGAGTTTGTTCCACCATTGGGGGGCCAGAGCAGCGAACAGTTTTGACTGGGCTGAGCGGGAACTGTACTTCCTCAATGGTAGGGAGGCGAGGAGGCCAGAGGTGGATGAACGCAGTGCCCTTGCTTGGGTGTAGGGCCTGATCAGAGCCTGGAGGTACTGCGGTGCCGTTCCCCTCACAGCTCCGTAGGCAAGCAGTGATATTTAACCCTTCCTCCAGAGTCTCCTCCCACCCATCTGTACAAGCAGTGATATTTAACCCTTCCTCCAGAGTCTCCTCCCACCCATCTGTACAAGCAGTGATATTTAACCCTTCCTCCAGAGTCTCCTCCCACCCATCTGTACAAGCAGTGATATTTAACCCTTCCTCCAGAGTCTCCTCCCACCCATCTGTACAAGCAGTGATATTTAACCCTTCCTCCAGAGTCTCCTCCCACCCATCTGTACAAGCAGTGATATTTAACCCTTCCTCCAGACTCTCCTCCCACCCATCTGTACAAGCAGTGATATTTAACCCTTCCTCCAGAGTCTCCTCCCACCCATCTGTACAAGCAGTGATATTTAACCCTTCCTCCAGAGTCTCCTCCCACCCATCTGTACAAGCAGTGATATTTAACCCTTCCTCCAGAGTCTCCTCCCACCCATCTGTACAAGCAGTGATATTTAACCCTTCCTCCAGAGTCTCCTCCCACCCATCTGTACAAGCAGTGATATTTAACCCTTCCTCCAGAGTCTCCTCCCACCCATCTGTACAAGCAGTGATATTTAACCCTTCCTCCTGAGTCTCCTCCCACCCATCTGTACAAGCAGTGATATTTAACCCTTTATCCTGAGTCTCCTCCTACCCATCTGTACAAGCATTGACTCTTTACTGCTCGGCTGGACACTAAGTGATACGGGCCATAAACTTTACATTTCTTCCTTAACGTGACCTGACCTGGACCCCCCACCATTCATCACTAATCCATGGCTAATCCTTATCAATGCCACGCGATCACATTGCCAACACTCAGTACATTCCAAGCTCAATAGCCCCCATCACATACGTTCCTCCTATAGATCGCCAAGGGACTATTCACACCAGAGGTTAATGGTTATGGCACCTCTCATTTCTCTATTGAAACAAATCATTAATAAGGATTTAAAGTTCATCAATCCAAACCTATCAGAAGGAGCCATCGGGATGCAGCATGGTTCTTTAATACGGACGCTATGGACTGTCACATGTTGGGGCAACTCTGGGGTTTACAAGTCAACCACAGTCTTGTTTGAGTCAAGGCAAACGGTGCGAAACTCCAGGAATAACACACACAAAATTAACCCTCACCAGGACCATTTATCTCTTTCATTTTGAATTATAAGACCGGTTAAGGTATCAAAAAATATATTTTTAAAAGTATTTTATGAAACGTTGAATTTTTGCTATTAGCCCATAGAAACACATTGAATAACAGATAGTCCTTACTGCTATTAGCCAATAGAAACACATTGAATAACAGATAGTCCTTACTACTATTAGCCCATAGAAACACATTGAATAACAGATAGTTCTTACTGCTATTAGAAACACATTGAATAACAGATAGTCCTTATTGCTATTAACCCATAGAAACACATTGAATAACAGATAGTCCTTACTGCTATTAGAAACACATTGAATAACAGATAGTCCTTACTGCTATTAGCCCATAGAAACACATTGAATAACAGAGAGTCCTTACTGCTATTAGAAACACATTGAATAACAGATAGTCCTTACTGCTATTAGAAACACATTGAATAACAGATAGTCCTTACTGCTATTAGAAACACATTGAATAACAGATAGTCCTTACTGCTATTAGCCCATAGAAACACATTGAATAACAGATAGTCCTTACTGCTATTAGAAACACATTGAATAACAGATAGTCCTTACTGCTATTAGCCCATAGAAACACATTGAATAACAGAGAGTCCTTACTGCTATTAGAAACACATTGAATAACAGATAGTCCTTACTGCTATTAGAAACACATTGAATAACAGATAGTCCTTACTGCTATTAGCCCATAGAAACACATTGAATAACAGATAGTCCTTACTACTATTAGCCAATAGAAACACATTGAATAACAGATAGTCCTTACTGCTATTAGAAACACATTGAATAACAGAGAGTCCTTACTGCTATTAGAAACACATTGAATAACAGATAGTCCTTACTGCTATTAGAAACACATTGAATAACAGAGAGTCCTTACTGCTATTAGAAACACATTGAATAACAGATAGTCCTTACTGCTATTAGAAACACATTGATTAACAGATAGTCTTTACTGCTATTAGAAACACATTGAATAACAGATAGTCCTTACTGCTATTAGCCCATAGAAACACATTGAATAACAGATAGTCCTTACTGCTATTAGCCAATAGAAACACATTGAATAACAGATAGTCCTTACTGCTATTAGCCAATAGAAACACATTGAATAACAGATAGTCCTTACTGCTATTAGCCCATAGAAACACATTGAATAACAGATAGTCTTTACTGCTAATAGCCCATAGAAACACATTGAATAACAGATAGTCCTTACTGCTCTTAGCCCATAGAAACACATTGAATAACAGATAGTCCTTACTGCTATTAGAAACACATTGAATAACAGAGAGTCCTTACTGCTATTAGAAACACATTGAATAACATATAGTCCTTACTGCTATTAGCCCATAGAAACACATTGAATAACAGATAGTCCTTACTGCTATTAGAAACACATTGAATAACAGAGAGTCCTTACTGCTATTAGAAACACATTGAATAACAGATAGTCCTTACTGCTATTAGAAACACATTGAATAACAGATAGTCCTTACTGCTATTAGAAACACATTGAATAACAGATAGTTCTTACTGCTCTTAGCCCATAGAAACACATTCAATAACAGATAGTCCTTACTGGGTTAGGGTTAGGGTTAGGGTTAACCCTAACCCTAACCCTACTAACCAGAGCCCTATGGACCTTATAGACCAGAGCCCTATGGACCTTATAGACCAGAGCCCGATGGACCTTATAGACCAGAGCCCTATGGACGTACATGGACCTTATAGACCAGAGCCCTATGGACCTTATAGACCAGAGCCCTACGGACCTTATAGACCACAGCCCTATGGACCTTATAGACTAGAGCCCTATGGACCTTATAGACCAGAGATATATGGACCTTATAGACCAGAGCACTATGGACCTTATAGACCAGAGCACTATGGACCTTATAGACCAGAGCCCTATGGACCTTATAGACCAGAGCCCTATGGACGTACATGGACCTTATACACCAGAGCCCTATGGACCTTATAGACCAGAGCCCTACGGACCTTATAGACCACAGCCCTATGGACCTTATAGACTAGAGCCCTATGGACCTTATAGACCAGAGATATATGGACCTTATAGACAAGAGCCCTATGGACCTTATAGACCAGAGCACTATGGACGTACATGGACCGTATAGACCAGGGCACTATGGACCTAATAGACCAGAGCCCGATGGACCTTATAGACCAGAGCCCTATGGACCTTATAGACCAGAGCCCGATGGACCTTATAGACCAGAGCCCTATGGACCTTATAGACCAGAGCCCTATGGACCTTATAGACCAGAGCCCTATGGACCTTATAGACCAGAGCCCTATGGACCTTATAGACCAGAGCCCTATGGACCTTATAGACCAGAGCCCTATGGACCTTATAGACCAGAGCCCTATGGACGTACATGGACCTTATAGACCAGAGCCCTATGGACCTTATAGACCAGAGCCCTACGGACCTTATAGACCACAGCCCTATGGACCTTATAGACTAGAGCCCTATGGACCTTATAGACCAGAGATATATGGACCTTATAGACCAGAGCCCTATAGACCTTATAGACCAGAGCACTATGGACGTACATGGACCGTATAGACCAGGGCACGATGGACCTTATAGACCAGAGCCCTATGGACCTTATAGACCAGAGCCCTATGGACCTTCTAGACCAGAGCCCTATGGACCTTATAGACCAGAGCCCGATGGACCTTATAGACCAGAGCCCGATGGACCTTATAGACCAGAGCCCTATGGACCTTATAGACCAGAGCCCTATGGACCTTATAGACCAGAGCCCTATGGACCTTATAGACCAGAGCCCTATGGACCTTATAGACCAGAGCCCTATGGACCTTATAGACCAGAGCCCTATGGATCTTATAGACCAGAGCCCCATGGACCTTATAGACCAGAGCCCCATGGACGTTATAGACCAGAGCAAAATGGACCTTATAGACCAGAGCCCTATGGACCTTATAGACCAGAGCCCTATGGACCTTATAGACCAGAGCCCTATGGACCTTATAGACCAGAGCCCTATGGACCTTATAGACCAGAGCCCTATGGACCTTATAGACCAGAGCACTATGGACCTTATAGACCAGAGCACTATGGACCTTATAGACCAGAGCCCTATGGACCTTATAGACCAGAGCCCTATGGACGTACATGGACCTTATAGACCAGAGCCCTATGGACCTTATAGAACAGAGCCCTACGGACCTTATAGACCACAGCCCTATGGACCTTATAGACTAGAGCCCTATGGACCTTATAGACCAGAGATATATGGACCTTATAGACCAGAGCCCTATGGACCTTATAGAGCAGAGCACTATGGACGTACATGGACCGTATAGACCAGGGCCCTATGGACCTTCTAGACCAGAGCCCGATGGACCTTATAGACCAGAGCCCGATGGACCTTATAGACCAGAGCCCGATGGACCTTATAGACCAGAGCCCTATGGACCTTATAGACCAGAGCCCTATGGACCTTATAGACCAGAGCCCTATGGACCTTATAGACCAGAGCCCTATGGACCTTATAGACCAGAGCCCTATGGACCTTATAGACCAGAGCCCTATGGACCTTATAGACCAGAGCCCGATGGACCTTATAGACCAGAGCCCGATGGACCTTATAGACCAGAGCCCTATGGACCTTATAGACCAGAGCGCTATGGACCTTATAGACCAGAGCCCTATGGATCTTATAGACCAGAGCCCCATGGACGTTATAGACCAGAGCAAAATGGACCTTATAGACCAGAGCCCTATGGACCTTATAGACCAGAGCCCTATGGACCTTATAGACCAGAGCCCTATGGACCTTATAGACCAGAGCCCTATGGACCTTATAGACCAGAGCCCTATGGACCTTATAGACCAGAGCCCTATGGACCTTATAGACCAGAGCACTATGGACCTTATAGACCAGAGCACTATGGACCTTATAGACCAGAGCCCTATGGACCTTATAGACCAGAGCCCTATGGACGTACATGGACCTTATAGACCAGAGCCCTATGGACCTTATAGACCAGAGCCCTACGGACCTTATAGACCACAGCCCTATGGACCTTATAGACTAGAGCCCTATGGACCTTATAGACCAGAGATATATGGACCTTATAGACCAGAGCCCTATGGACCTTATAGAGCAGAGCACTATGGACGTACATGGACCGTATAGACCAGGGCACTATGGACCTTATAGACCAGAGCCCGATGGACCTTATAGACCAGAGCCCTATGGACCTTATAGACCAGAGCCCTATGGACCTTATAGACCAGAGCCCTATGGACCTTATAGACCAGAGCCCTATGGACCTTATAGACCAGAGCCCTATGGACCTTATAGACGAGAGCCATATGGACCTTATAGACCAGAGCCCTATGGACCTTATAGACCAGAGCCCTATGGACCTTATAGACGAGAGCCCTATGGACCTTATAGACCAGAGCCCTATGGACCTTATAGACCAGAGCCCTATGGACCTTATAGACGAGAGCACTATGGACCTTATAGACCAGAGCACTATGGACCTTATAGACCAGAGCCCTATGGACCTTATAGACCAGAGCCCTATGGACCTTATAGACCAGAGCCCTATGGACCTTATAGACGAGAGCCCTATGGACCTTATAGACCAGAGCCCTATGGACCTTATAGACCAGAGCCCTATGGACCTTATAGACCAGAGCCCTATGGACCTTATAGACCAGAGCCCTATGGACCTTATAGACCAGAGCCCTATGGACCTTATAGACCAGAGCCCTATGGACCTTATAGACGAGAGCCCTATGGACCTTATAGACGAGAGCCCTATGGACCTTATAGACCAGAGCCCTATGGACCTTATAGACCAGAGCCCTATGGACCTTATAGACCAGAGCCCTATGGACCTTATAGACGAGAGCCCTATGGACCTTATAGACCAGAGCCCTATGGACCTTATAGACCAGAGCCCTATGGACCTTATAGACCAGAGCCCTATGGACGTACATGGACCTTATAGACCAGAGCCCTATGGACGTACATGGACCTTAACAAGTATTTCATACACTGCCGATTTTGCAGGTTTTCCTACTTACAAAGCATGTAGAGGTCTGTCATTGTTATCATAGGTACACATCAACTGTGAGAGACGGAATCTAAAACAAAAATCCAGAAAATCACATTGTATGAATTTTAAGTGATTAATTAGCATTTTATTGCATGTATGGTCTGAGGATCTCATCTCGGTACCTCATGGCAGTCAGGCTACCTCTGGCGAGCACATGGAGGGCTGTGCGGCCCCCCAAAGAAATGCCACCCCACACCATGACTGACCCACCGCCGAACCGGTTATGCTGGAGGATGTTGCAGGCAGCAGAACGTTCTCCACGGCGTCTCCAGACTCTGTCACTTCTGTCACGTGCTCAGTGTGAACCTGCTTTCATCTGTGAAGAGCACAGGGCACCAGTGGCGATTTGCCAATCTTGGTGTTCTCTGGCAAATGCCAAACGTCCTGCACGGTGTTGGGCTGTAAGCACAACCCCCACCTGTGGACGTCGGGCCCTCATACCACCCTCATGGAGTCGGTTTCTGACCGTATGAGCAGACACATGCACATTTGTGGCCTGCTGGAGGTCATTTTGCAGGGCTCTGGCAGTGCTCCTCCTTGCACAAAAAGGAGGAGGTAGCGGTCCTGCTGCTGGGTTGTTGCCCTCCTACGGCCTCCTCCACGTCTCCTGATGTACTGGCCTGTCTCCTGGTAGCGCCTCCATGCTCTGGACACTACGCTGACAGACACAGCAAACCTTCTTGCCACAGCTCTCATTGATGTGCCATCCTGGATGATCTGCACTACCTTAGCCACTTGTGTGGGTTGTAGACTCCGTCTCATGCTACCACTAGAGTGAAAGCACCGCCAGCATTCAAAAGTGACCAAAACATCAGCCAGGAAGCATAGAAACTGAGAAGTGGTCTGTGGTTACCACCTGCAGAACCACTCCTTTATTGGGGGTGTCTTGCTAATTGCCTATAATTTCCACCTGTTGTCTATTCCATTTGCACAACAGCATGTGAAATGTATTGTCAATCAGAGTTGCTTCCGAAGTGGACAGTTTGATTTCACAGAAGTGTGATTGACTTGGAGTTACATTGTGTTGTTTAAGTGTTCCCTTTATTTTTTTGAGCAGTGTAATAGGAGAAGGGGTGACTACAGTAGATATATTATATATAGTAATAGTATATAGTATTATAGTACCTCCATGAAGCTGATATAGTAGGAGAAGGGGTAACTACAGTAGATATATTATATAGTATTATAGTACCTCCATGATGCTGATATAGTAGGAGAAGGGGTGACTACAGTAGATATATTATATATGGTAATAGTATATATTATTATAGTACCTCCATGATGCTGATATAGTAGGAGAAGGGGTGACTACAGTAGATATATTATATAGTATTATAGTACCTCCATGATGCTGATATAGTAGGAGAAGGGGGTGATGCGGAGGCCTTTGACCATGATGTCTGACAGGTGGTAGGGGTAGAGCATCAGGTGATCTCGGCTGTACTTCAGCAGCTCCTCATAGTACTTCCTCTCATCCTTCCTCACGTGTCTCACTGGACAGACATGGGGGGAGAGGACAGACACAGTCAGATCAGATAGGGCCAGGTTAGGACAGACAATCAGATCAGATTGGGACTGACAAGGACAGAGACAGACAGATCAGATAGGAACTGATAAGGACAGAGACAGAAAGATCAGATAGGGACTGATAAGGACAGAGACAGACAGATCAGATAGGGACTGATAAGGACAGAGACAGACAGATCAGATAGGGACTGATAAGGACAGACAGTCAGATCAGATAGGGACGGGTTAGGACAGACAGATCAGATAGGGACGGGTTAGGACAGTCAGATCAGATAGGGACTGATAAGGACAGAGACAGAAAGATCAGATAGGGACTGATAAGGACAGAGACAGACAGATCAGATAGGGACAGGTTAGGACAGACAGTCAGATCAGATAGGGACTGATAAGGACAGACAGTCAGATCAGATAGAGACTGATAAGGACAGAGACAGACAGATCAGATAGGGACTGATAAGGACAGAGACAGACAGATCAGATAGGGACTGATAAGGACAGAGACAGACAGATCAGATAGGGACTGATAAGGACAGACAGTCAGATCAGATAGGGACGGGTTAGGACAGACAGATCAGATAGGGACGGGTTAGGACAGTCAGATCAGATAGGGACTGATAAGGACAGAGAAGGTCAGATCAGATAGGGACTGAAAAGGACAGAGACAGTCAGATCAGAGAGGGACTGATAAGAACAGAGACAGTCAGATAGGGACGGGTTAGGACAGACAGTCAGATCAGATAGGGACGGGTTAGGACAGACAGTCAGATCAGATAGGGACTGGTTAGGAAAGACAGTCAGATCAGATAGGGACTGATAAGAACAGAGACAGTCAGATAGGGACGGGTTAGGAAAGACAGTCAGATCAGATAGGGATGGGTTAGGAAAGACAGTCAGATCAGATAGGGACTGGTTAGGACAGACAGTCAGATCAGATAGGGACGGGTTAGGACAGACAGTCAGATCAGATAGGGACAGGTTAGGACAGACAGTCAGATCAGATAGGGACTGATAAGGACAGAGGCAGTCAGATAGGGACGGGTTAGGAAAGACAGTCAGATCAGATAGGGACGGGTTAGGAAAGACAGTCAGATCAGATAGGGACGGGTTAGGACAGACAGTCAGATCAGATAGGGACGGGTTAGGACAGACAGTCAGATCAGATAGGGACGGGTTAGGACAGACAGTCAGATCAGATAGGGACTGATAAGGACAGAGGCAGTCAGATAGGGACGGGTTAGGAAAGACAGTCAGATCAGATAGGGACGGGTTAGGAAAGACAGTCAGATCAGATAGGGACTGGTTAGGACAGACAGTCAGATCAGATAGGGACGGGTTAGGACAGACAGTCAGATCAGATAGGGACAGGTTAGGACAGACAGTCAGATCAGATAGGGACTGATAAGGACAGAGGCAGTCAGATAGGGACGGGTTAGGAAAGACAGTCAGATCAGATAGGGACGGGTTAGGACAGACAGTCAGATCAGATAGGGACGGGTTAGGACAGACAGTCAGATCAGATAGGGACGGGTTAGGTCAGACAGATCAGATAGGGACTGATAAGGACAGAGACAGTCAGATCAGATAGGGACGGGTTAGGACAGACAGTCAGATCAGATAGGGACAGGATAGGACAGACAGATCAGATAGGGACAGGATAGGACAGACAGATCAGATAGGGACGGGTTAGGACAGTCAGATCAGATAGGGACTGATAAGGACAGAGAAGGTCAGATCAGATAGGGACTGATAAGAACAGAGACAGTCAGATAGGGACGGGTTAGGACAGACAGTCAGATCAGATAGGGATGGGTTAGGACAGACAGTCAGATCACATAGGGACGGGTTAGGTCAGACAGTCAGATCAGATAGGGACTGATAAGGACAGAGACAGTCAGATCAGATAGGGACTGATAAGGACAGAGACAGTCAGATCAGATAGGGACTGATAAGGACAGAGGCAGTCAGATAGGGACGGGTTAGGAAAGACAGTCAGATCAGATAGGGACGGGTTAGGTCAGACAGTCAGATCAGATAGGGACAGATAAGGACAGAGACAGTCAGATCAGATAGGGACTGATAAGGACAGAGGCAGTCAGATAGGGACGGGTTAGGAAAGACAGTCAGATCAGATAGGGACGGGTTAGGAAAGACAGTCAGATCAGATAGGGACGGGTTAGGACAGACAGTCAGATCAGATAGGGACTGATAAGGACAGAGGCAGTCAGATAGGGACGGGTTAGGAAAGACAGTCAGATCAGATAGGGACGGGTTAGGAAAGACAGTCAGATCAGATAGGGACGGGTTAGGAAAGACAGTCAGATCAGATAGGGACGGGTTAGGACAGACAGTCAGATCAGATAGGGACGGGTTAGGACAGACAGTCAGATCATATAGGGACGGGTTAGGACAGACAGTCAGATCAGACAGGGACTGATAAGGACAGAGACAGTCAGATAGGGACAGGTTAGGACAGACAGATCATATAGGGACGGGTTAGGACAGACAGTCAGATCAGACAGGGACTGATAAGGACAGAGACAGTCAGATAGGGACAGGTTAGGACAGACAGATCAGATAGGGACGGGTTAGGACAGAGAAGGTCAGATCAGATAGGGACAGGTTAGGACAGTCAGATCAGATAGGGACTGATAAGGACTGTGAGACAGTCAGATCAGATAGGGACAGGATAGGACAGACAGATCAGATAGGGACGGGTTAGGACAGTCAGATCAGATAGGGACTGATAAGGACAAAGAAGGTCAGATCAGATAGGGACGGGTTAGGACAGTCAGATCAGATAGGGACTGATAAGGACAAAGAAGGTCAGATCAGATAGGGACAGGTTAGGACAGTCAGATCAGATAGGGACTGATAAGGACAGAGACAGTCAGATCAGATAGGGACAGGATAGGACAGACAGATCAGATAGGGACGGGTTAGGACAGTCAGATCAGATAGGGACTGATAAGGACAGAGAAGGTCAGATCAGATAGGGACAGGTTAGGACAGTCAGATCAGATAGGGAATGATAAGGACAGAGAAGGTCAGATCAGATAGGGACGGGTTAGGAAAGACAGTCAGATCAGATAGGGACAGGATAGGACAGACAGATCAGATAGGGACGGGTTAGGACAGTCAGATCAGATAGGGACTGATAAGGACAGAGAAGGTCAGATCAGATAGGGACGGGTTAGGAAAGACAGTCAGATCAGATAGGGACGGGTTAGGACAGACAGTCAGATCAGATAGGGACTGATAAGGACAGAGGCAGTCAGATAGGGACTGATAAGGACAGAGGCAGTCAGATAGGGACAGGTTAAGGAAAGAGTCAGATCAGATAGGGACTGATAAGGACAGAGGCAGTCAGATAGGGACAGGTTAAGGAAAGACAGTCAGATCAGATAGGGACGGGTTAGGACAGACAGTCAGATCAGATAGGGACTGATAAGGACAGACAGTCAGATCAGATAGGGACTGATAAGGACAGAGGCAGTCAGATAGGGGTGGGTTAAGGAAAGACAGTCAGATCAGATAGGGACTGATAAGGACAGAGGCAGTCAGATAGGGACAGGTTAAGGAAAGACAGTCAGATCAGATAGGGACGGGTTAGGAAAGACAGTCAGATCAGATAGGGACGGGTTAGGACAGACAGTCAGATCAGATAGGGACTGATAAGGACAGAGGCAGTCAGATCAGATAGGGACTGATAAGGACAGACACTGTGATCAGATAGGGAAAGAAAGCTAGTCCATTAGGCCTACTGACAACTTCAAAAACAATGACAATAGTAGATACTTTCAGATACATAGGGCCCCATAATAATGCACTGTAAGTCCTGAGAAATAAAATGATTTATCATTGGTTATAAATTGGCCTACAGAAAGTATTCACACATTGACTTTTTCCACAATGGTCATGAAATGTTTTCCATATATAATATCATGACAAGTTTACACTATTCCTCTATGGCAAAGATATTTCTATAGGTCTTCCCTTTCATCTGTCTGGTGTTAGTTAGTTACTGGCTAGCTAAGTCTTCATCTGTCTGGTGTTAGTTAGTTAGTTACTGGCTAGCTAGGTCTTCATCTGTCTGGTGTTAGCTAGTTACTGGCTAGCTAGGTCTTCATCTGTCTGGTGTTAGCTAGTTACTGGCTAGCTAGGTCTTCATCTATCTGGTGTTAGCTAGTTACTGACTAGCTAGGTCTTCCCTTTCATCTGTGTCTGGTGTTAGCTCGTTACTGGCTAGCTAGGTCTTCATCTGTCTGGTGTTAGCTCGTAACTGGCTAGCTAGGTCTTCATCTGTCTGGTGTTAGCTAGTTACTGGCTAGCTAGGTCTTCATCTGTCTGGTGTTAGCTAGTTACTGACTAGCTAGGTCTTCATCTGTCTGGTGTTAGCTCGTTACTGACTAGCTAGGTCTTCATCTGTCTGGTGTTAGCTAGTTACTGGCTAGCTAGGTCTTCATCTGTCTGGTGTTAGCTAGTTAGTTAGTTACTGGCTAGCTAGGTCTTCATCTGTCTGGTGTTAGCTAGTTACTGGCTAGCTAGGTCTTCATCTGTCTGGTGTTAGCTAGTTACTGACTAGCTAGGTCTTCATCTGTCTGGTGTTAGTTAATTACTGGCTAGCTAGATTTTCATCTGTCTGGTGTTAGTTAGTTAGTTACTGGCTAGCTAGGTCTTCGTCTGTCCGGTGTTAGTTAGTTACTGGCTAGCTAGGTCTTCATCTGTCTGGTGTCAGTTAGTTCGTTACTGGCTAGCTAGGTCTTCGTCTGTCTGGTGTTAGCTAGTTACTGGCTAGCTAGGTCTTCATCTGTCTGGTGTTAGCTAGTTACTGGCTAGCTAGGTCTTCATCTGTCTGGTGTTAGTTAGTTATTTACTGGCTAGCTAGGTCTTCATCTGTCTGGTGTTAGTTAGTTCGTTACTGGCTAGCTAGGTCTTCATCTGTCTGGTGTTAGCTAGTTACTGTCTAGCTAGGTCTTCATCTGTCTGGTGTTAGCTAGTTACTGGCTAGCTAGGTCTTCATCTGTCTGGTGTTAGTTAGTTAGTTACTGGCTAGCTAGGTCTTCATCTGTCTGGTGTTAGCTAGTTACTGGCTAGTTAGGTCTTCACCTGTCTGGTGTTAGTTAGTTAGTTACTGGCGAGCTAGGTCTTCGTCTGTCTGGTGTTAGTTACTTACTGGCTAGCTAGGTCTTCATCTGTCTGGTGTTAGCTCGTTACTGACTAGCTAGGTCTTCATCTGTCTGGTGTTAGCTAGTTACTGGCTAGCTCGGTCTTCATCTGTCTGGTGTTAGCTAGTTACTGGCTGGCTCGGTCTTCATCTGTCTGGTGTTAGCTAGTTACTGGCTAGCTAGGTCTTCATCTGTCTGGTGTTAGTTAGTTAGTTACTGGCTAGCTAGGTCTTCCCTTTCATCTGTGTCTGGTGTTAGCTCGTTACTGGCTAGCAAGGTCTTCATCTGTCTGGTGTTAGCTCGTTACTGGCTAGCTAGGTCTTCATCTGTCTGGTGTTAGCTAGTTACTGGCTAGCTAGGTCTTCATCTGTCTGGTGTTAGCTAGTTACTGGCTAGCTAGGTCTTCATCTGTCTGGTGTTAGCTCGTTACTGGCTAGCTAGGTCTTCATCTGTCTGGTGTTAGCTAGTTACTGGCTAGCTAGGTCTTCATCTGTCTGGTGTTAGCTCGTTACTGACTAGCTAGGTCTTCATCTGTCTGGTGTTAGCTAGTTACTGGCTTGCTAGGTCTTCATCTGTCTGGTGTTAGTTAGTTAGTTAGTTAGTTACTGGCTGGCTCGGTCTTCATCTGTCTGGTGTTAGCTAGTTACTGGCTAGCTAGGTCTTCATCTGTCTGGTGTTAGCTAGTTAGTTAGTTACTGGCTAGCTAGGTCTTCATCTGTCTGGTGTTAGCTAGTTACTGGCTAGCTAGGTCTTCATCTGTCTGGTGTTAGTTAGTTACTGGCTAGCTAGGTCTTCATCTGTCTGGTGTTAGCTAGTTACTGGCTAGCTAGGTCTTCATCTGTCTGGTGTTAGTTAGTTACTGGCTAGCTAGGTCTTCATCTGTCTGGTGTTAGCTAGTTACTGGCTAGCTAGGTCTTCATCTGTCTGGTGTTAGTTTGCAAGTTACTGGCTAGCTAGGTCTTCATCTGTCTGGTGTTAGTTTGCAAGTTACTGGCTAGCTAGGTCTTCATCTGTCTGGTGTTAGCTCGTTACTGACTAGCTTGGTCTTCATCTGTCTGGTGTTAGTTAGTTACTGGCTAGCTAGGTCTTCATCTGTCTGGTGTTAGCTAGGTCTTCATCTGTCTGGTGTTAGCTAGTTACTGGCTAGCTAGGTCTTCATCTGTCTGGTGTTAGTTAGTTAGTTACTGGCTAGCTAGGTCTTCATCTGTCTGGTGTTAGCTAGTTACTGGCTAGCTAGGTCTTCACCTGTCTGGTGTTAGTTAGTTAGTTACTGGCGAGCTAGGTCTTCATCTGTCTGGTGTTAGCTAGTTACTGGCTAGCTAGGTCTTCATCTGTCTGGTGTTAGTTAGTTAGTTACTGGCTAGCTAGGTCTTCATCTGTTTGGTGTTAGTTAGTTACTGACTAGCTAGGTCTTCATCTGTCTGGTGTTAGCTAGTTACTGGCTAGCTAGGTCTTCATCTGTCTGGTGTTAGTTAGTTAGTTACTGGCTAGCTAGGTCTTCATCTGTTTGGTGTTAGTTAGTTACTGACTAGCTAGGTCTTCATCTGTCTGGTGTTAGTTAGTTACTGGCTAGCTAGGTCTCCATCTGTCTGGTGTTCGTTAGTTAGTTAGTTACTGGCTAGCTAGGTCTTCATCTGTCTGTTGTTAGCTAGTTACTGGCTAGCTCGGTCTTCATCTGTCTGGTGTTAGCTTGTTACTGGCTAGCTAGGTCTTCATCTGTCTGGTGTTAGCTAGTTACTGGCTAGCTCGGTCTTCATCTGTCTGGTGTTAGCTTGTTACTGGCTAGCTAGGTCTTCATCTGTCTGGTGTTAGTTAGTTACTGACTTGCTAGGTCTTCATGTGTCTGGTGTTAGTTGTTGACTCCTCAATCCACACAGCAGACATTGTGGGCGAGGTTAGGAATGCTGTGTTGCACGTGTAGAGAAACATTTTACGTGGCGTTATTACATCATGTACCTACATTTATATAGGTATGCACGGCAGGTTTTCACATCAGGCGTTAACTAGACACCGGCCCATACCAATGTTGGCATTTTTAGCTAATATCTGCCGATTCTGATATGTTCACAGATATATCATGTATCCCTAGTATTTTGTGTAGATTTACAAACAAACAAAAATTCTCCATTTTAATCCCACTTTGTAACAAAATCTGGAAAAAGTCAAGAGGTGTGAACACTTTCTGTGCTTGCCCTGAAATGAGGGGTGGATATTATAGTCTGCAACATAGTTATTCTGACTAGCCTGGCTCCTCCCATGCTGACTCCTCCCATGCTGACTCCTCCCATGCTGACTCCTCCCATGCTGACTCACCTAGGTTATTGCGGAACCTTAGCTGGTTGCGGATACTGTACAACTGCACATGTTTCTCATATTCACGCTGCGAGTTCCCAACACTCTGTAAATGAAAACAGGACATTTAAATGCATTAATATACAAATTAAATACAATTTTATGTCAAATGCCCCGAAAACAACAAGTGTAGACCATACCGTGAAATGCTGACTTAGGAGCCCATTCGCAACAATTCAGTTAAAAAGACAATTAACAAATAGATAACGATAATAGTAACACAAAATAATAATAACGAGGCTAAATACAGGCTAAATACAGGCTATATACAGGGAGTACCGGTACCGAGTCAGTGTACTGGGGGACGAGGTCGTTGGGGTGATTGATTGAGGTCATTTGCATATGTAGGTTTGGTTAGGTGATTGAAATACTATGTACATGTAGGTAGGGGGTGAAAAGCAGAACATCGAGGTAGCCGTTTAATTAACTGTTCATCAGTCTTATGGCTTTGGGGTAGAAGCTGTTCAGGAGCCTTTTGGTCCCAGACTTGGATCGCTCCAGTACTGCTTGCCGTGCGGTAGCAGAGGGAACAGACTGACTTGGTTGGCTGGAGCCTGATCATTTTTAAGACCTTTCTCTGACACTGCCTGGTATAGAGGTCCTGGATGGCAGTCTGTAAGCACGACCCTCTGTACAGTAACATACACAGTATGTATTAAAGCCTACAGAAAGGTCACGTAGAGGTGATTGAATATTGCATTATAGAGCTTGTATAATAAACAATGTATTCAATCTCATTCATACCGCTGCTCTAAAAAAAAAAGATGTCTCTCACATCTTGGCATAGTAGCTCAACACTTATGATGAGGTGGGATTTATTAACGGTATATAGTAGTTATGAATAGATAATTGCGGTATTATAACTACATTTCTTTGCTGATCAAAAACATTTCGAGTAACCCTAGTTGCTTGACATGGTTGATAATAGATAACACAATGCAGCTCATTTTCATTCGGCCGCTTGCTGATAGCTGTTCAGCTATAATCATGACATTACACCAGCTGTCAAAATCATGTGATTAAGAATTAGCTGCTATACCAAGTTAGGCAGCCAGCTAGTTAGGTAACGGAGCGGTGCTCTGATGATGCTTTCAGGTGAACGACAAAATCAGTTGCTTATGAACCCACGGGAGAAAGTTTACATCTTGTCAGTTAACTTAACAAGCTGGCTGTGAATAGCTTTTTGGCAAGCTAGATCAGGGGTTGCCAAACGTTTCGTTTTTTTTGCCCTAACACTAAACAGCTGATACAAATAACCAAAGCTTGATGATGAGTTGATTATTTGAATCAACTGTGTAGTGTTAGGGGGGGGGACGTATGGGAAACCCTGAGCTAGATCAAATACCTGTTTGACATTTGCTGGTAGCTTGTTCCACGGATAATTCTGCCGAATGTGAAATTCGACGTCCGTGTTCATCGCTAACTAGTTTGAATCGGGATCCACGAAACGAACAGCAGCGGGTTTTTGCCAAGTCCAAGATGACTTATAGAAAATACCAAAACATAAAAAATATGTAAAAAATATAAATGTATACAGTAACTTAATAATCCGAATGTTTCAGATCTGAAAATAGCAATTATTTCCCCTTTTTAATAAATGTCCACTTCCTTGTTGTATTTTGGAACGATCGTTCGTCACTTCCGTGCGAGGCGTAACCAACGGAAACATGGCTGTTGATGTGATCACATGACAGAATGATTATCCAGTCAAACTCACTACATTTTCTTGTTACGGAAGTAAGGAAGCAACTCAAATGGTTGGCTCCATTCCAGCAATGTGTACTGACCTTGTAAAATACATGTCCTGTATTATTTCTTACATAGAGCATTTATTTTATTTTTTATTTTACCTTTATTTATACAGGTTGTTTCTCATTGAGATAATACCTATTTTCCAAGAGAGACCTGGTCTAGCATAGTGGTCATATAAACTGTCTTGCTAGTGGCTACAACTGTCAAAATATCACACCTGTCCACATGAAACTGGTCTGACAAGGTCTAATAAAGAAATGTTTTTATATATATATATATATATATATATATATAAACGTATTAGATATAAATAAATAATAACCCGTGTCAATTTTACATTTACATCTACATCTTGGTGGGGTGAACTCAAAAAAAAAGGTTTTAGATGCATGCCAGCAAAGCCACTACAAAACAACACTAAGTTATTCCATCTAATGATGGAGGCCACTGTGTTCTTGGGGACCTCCAATGCTGCAGACATTTTTTGGTTTTACACAGGTGGACTCCAGTCAAGTTGTAGAAACATCGCAAGGATGATCAATGGAAACATGATGCACCTGAGCTCAATTTCAAGTGTCATGGCAAAGGGTCTGAATAGTTATGTAAATTAGGTATTTCTGTTTTTGTGTTTTTATACACTTGCCCCAAAAAAATGTTTTAACTGTTTTTCTTTGTCATTATGGGGTATTGTGTGTAGATTGATAAGGATTTTTATTTAATTAATTTTAGAATAAGGCTGTAACGTAACAAAATGTCGAAAAAGTCAAGGGGTCTGAATACTTTCCAAAAGCAAAGTTGGTCAAATATGACAATGCTATTTGCATTTCACAACATATATCCCAGTTTTCATACTGTAAAAATGAATGAGATAAATCAACTGTCTGAAATGCCTGGACTGTGAGTCAAGCTTGCCACGGGCTTTCAGTGTGATTAGACACTGTTCTTGGAGAGCTCAAAGATCAATATCTGCACCTCAACTCACTTTGATTTTGTCCCAAATGGCACCCTATTCCTTACATGGACCATTAGTGCACTACTTTAGATCAGAACCCTATTGGCCATTTGTGACGCAGACCTCAAGTCACTTGGTAACCAACCAGTATAAACAGTGTTGGGGTACAGCTCAGAGTCACATAGCGCTGTGTGCTCGGCTCCTCGCTCTGACCACAACTAGCTGCCTAGTGGCTGACATCTCAATCTTGTTATTCAATCTCTCTGTTTTCCTCCCCATATGCTGTAAAGCAAACATGACAGTAACTCATCTCAATGCCTCGGGAGTTTTAGGGGAGGTGGGGGAAGGGGAATGGGTGTAACAAGTTGTACCCTGCTGTCCTAGAGAGAAACGTATGATCCAAATGGAACCCTATTCCCTACATAGTGCACAACTTTAGACCAGGACCCATAGGGAAATATCCAGCTATGGGAAAAGGACAGCAATCTGATTATATAGATGAGTTGAGATGGAGATAGATGATGTAAGGAGGAGATAATAATTATTACTATAATAATTCTAATAACAAAACCAACATCTGGTCTGCCACTGTGCATCCTGCTTTTAATAAGTGTCATCAAATCAAATGTTATTCTTATTTAATTTTTCACGCGTTTCATAAACAACAGGTGTAGACTAATAGTGAAAAGCATAAGGGCCATTCTCAACAATGCAGAGACACAGAAATTGTTTTGTTTTTTAAAATACTAAATGAGTACTAAGTCCATGTGCAGGGGTATGATGTAACAGGTACTGAGTCCATGTGCAGGGGTACGATGTAACAGGTACTGAGTCCATGTGCAGGGGTACGATGTGACAGGTACTGAGTCCATGTGCAGGGGTACGATGTGACAGGTACTGAGTCCATGTGCAGGGGTACGATGTAACAGGTACTGAGTCCATGTGCAGGGGTACGATGTAACAGGTACTGGGTCCATGTGCAGGGGTATGATGTAACAGGTACTGAGTCCATGTGCAGGAGTACGATGTGACAGGTACTGTGTCCATGTGCAGGGGTACGATGTGACAGGTACTGAGTCCATGTGCAGGGGTACGATGTAACAGGTACTGAGTCCATGTGCAGGGGTACGATGTGACAGGTACTGAGTCCATGTGCAGGGGTACGATGTAACAGGTACTGGGTCCATGTGCAGGGGTACGATGTAACAGGTACTGGGTCCATGTGCAGGGGTACGATGTAACAGGTACTGAGTCCATGTGCAGGGGTACGATGTAACAGGTACTGAGTCCATGTGCAGGGGTACGATGTAACAGGTACTGGGTCCATGTGCAGGGGTACGATGTAACAGGTACTGGGTCCATGTGCAGGGGTACGATGTAACAGGTACTGGGTCCATGTGCAGGGGTACGATGTAATAGGTACTGGGTCCATGTGCAGGGGTACGATGTAACAGGTACTGAGTCCATGTGCGGGGGTACGATGTAACGCGTAACCAAAAAAAGTGTTAAACAAATCTAAATATATTTTATATTTGAGATTCAACATAACCCCCCCCTCCCCTTTGCCTTGATGACAGCTTTGTACACTCTTGGCATTCTCTCAACTAGCTTCATGAGGTAGTCACCTGGAATGCATTTCAAATAACAGGTGTGCCTTGTTAAAAGTTCATTTGTGGAATTTCTTCCACTACAGCCCCATAGATGTGAATGGGGCGTGCTCGGCCCTCTGTTTCCTGTCGTCCACGATCAGCTCCTTTGTCTTGCTGACCTGATTGTTGTCCTGGCACCACACTTCCAGGTCTCTGACCTCCTCCCTATAGGCTGTCTCGTCGTTGATCAGGCCTACCCCCGTCGTGTCGTCAGCAAACTTAATGATGATGTTGGAGTCGTGCGCGTCCACACAGTCGTGGATGAACAGGAAGTACAGGAGAGGACTAAGAACACACCTCTGAGGGGCCCCCGTGTTGAGGGTCAGCACGGCGAATGTGTTGTTACCTACCCTTACCACCTGGGAGCAGTCCGTCAGGAAGATCCAGTTGCAGAGGGAGGTGTTCAGTCCCAGGGTCCTTAGCTTAGTGATGAGCTTGGAGGGCACTATGGTGTAGAACGCTGAGCTGTAGTCAATGAACAACATTCTCACATAGGTGGGAGAGGGCAGTGTGGAGTGCAATAGAGATTGTATGTGTTTCTGTGTGTGGAATAAAGGTTTTGTCTCCTCTAGTTGCACAGGTAACATACTGGTAGAAATGAGGTTAAACATATTTCAGTTTCCCTGCAAATCACCAGCCACCAGTGCGCCGCCTTTGGATGAGCATTCTCTTGTTTGCTTATGGCCTTATACAGCTCGTTGAGTGAGGTGCCAGCATCGGTTTTTGATGATAAATAGACAGCTACGAAAAATATAGATGTAAACTCTCTCGGTAAATAGCATGGTCTACAGCTTATCATGAGGTACGCTAAGAGAGACCTCCTCCCCCTAACCTTGGCCAACGCTGCCGTATGGTCTTGACGATGCATTGAAAAACGGGCTAAATGTGTATTATATATAATAATATATAATGTCCTATTTCAGACACGACTTCGAGAAACACAGGATATTACAGTTCTTCAGGTCCCGTTGATAGGATAGTCTCAAACTGAGCTTGGCCAGTTTCTTCTACAGTGATTGTACGTTCGCCAATAGAACGGATGGTAGAGGCGGATTATTTATTCACCAACATCAGGATGTCGACCTCTCTTACGCCGTCTTTCCTCTTTCACGATTGGATGAAGGAGTGGAGTGCTATCCGAGGACGAATCAGTGAACAATGCTATTATGAAAATGCTATTATTATAAACTTCACTGACACCACATGACTGCGGTTTGCTCCTAGAGCTAATGCCTTTGGCTCAGTAGGCTAAAGCAGTCTGATGGTGTGCAGGAAACTGGATGGCCAAGGTTTTAAATCCTGTTGGTCACATATTTGTATTTATTATGGATCCCCAGCAGCTACTATTCCTGGGGTTTATTATGGATCCCCATTAGTTCCCGTCAAGGCAGCAGCTACTCTTCCTGGGGTTTATTATGGATCCCCATTAGTTCCTGCCAAGGCCTCAGCTACTCTTCACCCCACCTCCTCTCCTTCACCCCAAGGCAACCCAAGGAAACAGTATTTATTTCGTAAACAAAAATAGTGACAAGAATATTAGTCAAACACTTATTTTTCAGTGGCGAGACTATGACTAAATAGACCCTATAGTCAGATCTATAACTGGGTACTATGACTAAATAGACCCTATAGTCAGATCTATAACTGGGTACTATGACTAAATAGACCCTATAGTCAGATCTATAACTGGGTACTATGACTAAATAGACCCTATAGTCAGATCTATAACTGGGTACTATGACTAAATAGACCCTATAGTCAGCTCTATAACTGGGTACTATGACTAAATAGACCCTATAGTCAGATCTATAACTGGGTACTATGACTAAATAGACCCTATAGTCAGATCTATAACTGGGTACTATGACTAAATAGACCCTATAGTCAGATCTATAACTGGGTACTATGACTAAATAGACCCTATAGTCAGATCTATAACTGGGTACTATGACTAAATAGACCCTATAGTCAGATCTATAACTGGGTACTATGACTAAACAAGAATTATTTTTCATTTCAGTTGACTAAAATGAGACAAAATTATCTCGGTGACTAAAATCTGACAACTAAATGGACAGGAGCTTTTGGAGAGATTATTAAGACTTTTCAGTGACAATTAATATAAGCAGCAGAGATGTGCTGTTCAGCGGTGGGAAGGACGCACCACACCCGGCACCTACAGCCTAGCCTACACCAGGTGTTGAGATGCAGGTGAGCAAGTGGTGAGTATTAGCAGACAGCCAGCGCTCCGGCTCCTCCTCACATTGTACAGGCGACTTGCTTCACCGTAGCTAACCAGTCCTCACCAGCCTTCTAGTTCGATCCCCTTTGCAACTTCTTTGGGATCCGTGTCTGGGACGGTTGAGCTAACGTAGGCTAATGCGATTAGCATGAGGTTGTAAGTAACAAGAACATTTCCCAGGACATAGACATATCTGATATTGGCAGAAAGCTTCAATTCTTGTTCATCTAACTGCACAGTCTAATTTACAGTAGCTATTACAGTGAAATAATACCATGCTATTGTTTGAGGAGAGGGCACAGTTATGAACATGAAAAGTTGTTAATAAACCAGTTAGGCACATTTGGGAAGACTTGATACAACATTTGACAGAAATACAATGGTTCATTGGATCAGTCTAAAACTTTGCACACACACACACACACACACACTGCTGCCATCTAGTGGTCAAAATCTAAATTGCACATGGGCTGGAATAATACATTATGGCCTCTCTCTTGCATTTCAAACATGATGGTACAAAGGAAATCCAAAAGAACGGTTGGTTTTTCTTCGTATTATCTTTTACCAGATCTATTGTGTTATATTCTACTACATTCCTTTCACATTTCCATAAACTTCAAACTGTTTCCTTTCAAATGGTTCTAAGAATATGCATATCCTTGCTTCAGGTCCTGAGCCACAGGCAGTTAGATTTGGGTCCTGAGCTACAGGCAGTTAGATTTGGGTATGTTATTTTAGGTCCTGAGCTACAGGCAGTTAGATTTGGGTATGTCATTTTAGGTCCTGAGCTACAGGCAGTTAGATTTGAGTATGTTATTTTAGGTCCTGAGCCACAGGCAGTTAGATTTGGGTATGTTATTTTAGGTCCTGAGCTACAGGCAGTTAGATTTGGGTATGTTATTTTAGGTCCTGAGCCACAGGCAGTTAGATTTGGGTATGTTATTTTAGGTCCTGAGCCACAGGCAGTTAGATTTGGGTATGTTATTTTAGGTCCTGAGCTACAGGCAGTTAGATTTGGGTATGTTATTTTAGGTCCTGAGCCACAGGCAGTTAGATTTGGGTATGTTATTTTAGGTCCTGAGCCACAGGCAGTTAGATTTGGGTATGTTATTTTAGGTCCTGAGCCACAGGCAGTTAGATTTGGGTATGTTATTTTAGGTCCTGAGCTACAGGCAGTTAGATTTGGGTATGTTATTTTAGGTCCTGAGCTACAGACAGTTAGATTTGGGTATGTTATTTTAGGTCCTGAGCTACAGGCAGTTAGATTTGGGTATGTTATTTTAGGTCCTGAGCTACAGACAGTTAGATTTGGGTATGTTATTTTAGGTCCTGAGCTACAGGCAGTTAGATTTGGGCATGTTATTTTAGGTCCTGAGCTACAGGCAGTTAGATTTGGGCATGTTATTTTAGGTCCTGAGCTACAGGCAGTTAGATTTGGGTATGTCATTTTAGGTCCTGAGCTACAGGCAGTTAGATTTGGGCATGTTATTTTAGGTCCTGAGCTACGGGCAGTTAGATTTGGGTATGTTATTTTAGGTCCTGAGCTACAGGCAGTTAGATTTGGGCATGTTATTTTAGGTCCTGAGCTACAGGCAGTTAGATTTGGGTATGTTATTTTAGGTCCTGAGCTACGGGCAGTTAGATTTGGGCATGTTATTTTAGGTCCTGAGCTACAGGCAGTTAGATTTGGGTATGTTATTTTAGGTCCTGAGCTACGGGCAGTTAGATTTGGGTATGTTATTTTAGGTCCTGAGCTACGGGCAGTTAGATTTGGGCATGTTATTTTAGGTCCTGAGCTACGGGCAGTTAGATTTGGGTATGTTATTTTAGGTCCTGAGCTACGGGCAGTTAGATTTGGGTATGTTATTTTAGGTCCTGAGCTACGGGCAGTTAGATTTGGGTCCTGAGCTACAGGCAGTTAGATTTGGGTATGTTATTTTAGGTCCTGAGCTACGGGCAGTTAGATTTGGGTATGTTATTTTAGGTCCTGAGCTACGGGCAGTTAGATTTGGGTATGTTACCTCATCAGCTGACTGTATCCAACAACCTGGGGTGCGTTCAGCAGTATGCAACGTTTTGCAACGTTCAGATACAAATATGCTACAGTATGTAAAACACAGCAGAATGTGCTGAGGGGAGGACGGCTCATGGTAATGGCTGAAATGGAGTCAAAGGAATGGTATCAACCACATGGAAACCTCATGGAAACCTCATGGAAACCACCTAGAAACCTCATGGAAACCACCTGGAAACCTCATGGAAACCACCTGGAAACCTCATGGAAACCTCATGGAAACCACATGGAAACCACATGGAAACCACATGGAAACCACATGGAAACCTCATGGAAACCTCATGGAAACCTCATGGAAACCACATGTTTGATACAGTTCCATTGCCTCCAGCAGCCTCTGCTGGTATGACCTGCTGAAAAAGGAAAAACATCAGCTCTTTTTTAAGTTTGATTTATTTCACCTTTATTTAACCAGGTAGGCCAGCTGAGAACAACTTCTCATTTACAACTGCGAACTGGCTAAGATAAAGCAAAGCAGTGCGACACCAACAACAACACAGAGTTACACATGGAATAAACAAACATACAGTCAATAACACAATAGAAAAATCTATATACAGTGTGTGCAAATGAAGTAAGGAGATAAGGCAATAAATACACCATAGTGGCGAAGTAATGACAATTTAGCAAATAACAGTGGAGTGATAGATGAGCAGATGATGTGCAAGTAGAAATACTGGTATGCAAATAGACTACATGGAATTCCGATCGGCCAACATTCCAGAAAGCTTTCAACTGAACGTGGTCCTGGTAACACTACCAGTAGTTTACTGAACGTAGCCATGGTAACACGACCAGTAGTCTACTGAACGTAGCCATGGTAACACTACCAGTAGTCTACTGAACGTAGCCATGGTAACACCACCAGTAGTCTACTGAGCGTAGCCATGGTAACACCACCAGTAGTCTACTGAGCGTAGCCATGGTAACACCACCAGTAGTCTACTGAGCGTAGCCATGGTAACACTACCAGTAGTCTACTGAACGTAGCCATGGTAACACCACCAGTAGTCTACTGAACGTAGCCATGGTAACACCACCAGTAGTCTACTGAACGTAGCCATGGTAACACCACCAGTAGTCTACTGAGCGTAGCCATGGTAACACTACCAGTAGTCTACTGAGCGTAGCCATGGTAACACCACCAGTGGTCTACTGAACGTAGCCATGATAACACTACCAGTAGTTTACTGAACGTAGCCATGGTAACATTACCAATAGCCTACTGAACGTAGCCATGGTAACATTACCAGTAGTCTACTGAACGTAGCCATGGTAACACTACCAGTAGTTTACTGAACGTAGCCATGGTAACATTACCAATAGCCTACTGAATGTAGCCATGGTAACATTACCAGTAGTCTACTGAATGTAGCCATGCTAACATTACCAGTAGTTTACCGAATGTAGCCATGGTAACATTACAAGTAGTCTACTTAATGTAGCCATGGCAATATTACCAGTAGTTTACTGAATGTAGCCATGGTAACATTACAAGTAGTCTACTGAACATAGCCATGGTAACATTACCAGTAGTTTACTGAACGTAGCCATGGTAACATTACCAATAGCCTACTGAATGTAGCCATGGTAACACCACCAGTAGTCTACTGAGCGTAGCCATGGTAACATTACCAGTAGTTTACCGAATGTAGCCATGGTAACATTATAAGTAGTCTACTGAACATAGCCATGGTAACATTACTAGTAGTTTACTGAATGTAGCCATGGTAACATTACCAGTAGCCTACTGGACGTAGCTACGGTAACATTACCAGTAGTTTACTGAATGTAGCCATGGTAACATTACCAGTAGCCTATTGGACGTAGCTACGGTAACATTACCAGTAGTTTACTGAATGTAGGCATGGTAACATTACCAGTAGTCAATATGCAAATATTTAGTTGCACAGAAGGGAAGGAAAAGGGATAACAAGCTATTGACTAAATTCATCTTGTCAAAACACGATATCTGACTGGGTAGATAATCCCTCTTGTTACTATATAGACTATATCTGACTGGGTAGATAATCCCTCTTGTTACTATATAGACTATATCTGACTGGGTAGATAATCCCTCTTGTTACTAGACTATATCTGACTGGGTAGATAATCCCTCTTGTTACTAGACTATATCTGACTGGGTAGATAATCCCTCTTGTTACTATATAGACTATATCTGACTGGGTAGATAATCCCTCTTGTTACTATATAGACTATATCTGACTGGGTAGATAATCCCTCTTGTTACCATATAGACTATATCTGACTGGGTAAATAATCCCTCTTGTTACTATATAGACTATATCTGACTGGGTAGATAATCCCTCTTGTTACTATATAGACTATATCTGACTGGGTAGATAATCCCTCTTGTTACTATATACTATATCTGACTGGGTAGATAATCCCTCTTGTTACTAGACTATATCTGACTGGGTAGATAATCCCTCTTGTTACTATATAGACTATATCTGACTGGGTAGATAATCCCTCTTGTTACTATATAGACTATATCTGACTGGGTAGATAATCCCTCTTGTTACTATATAGACTATATCTGACTGGGTAGATAATCCCTCTTGTTACTATATAGACTATATCTGACTGGGTAGATAATCCCTCTTGTTACTATATAGACTATATCTGACTGGGTAGATAATCCCTCTTGTTACTATATAGACTATATCTGACTGGGTAGATAATCCCTCTTGTTACTATATAGACTATATCTGACTGGGTAGATAATCCCTCTTGTTACTATATAGACTATATCTGACTGGGTAGATAATCCCTCTTGTTACTATATAGACTATATCTGACTGGGTAGATAATCCCTCTTGTTACTATATAGACTATATCTGACTGGGTAGATAATCCCTCTTGTTACTATATAGACTATATCTGACTGGGTAGATAATCCCTCTTGTTACTATATAGACTATATCTGACTGGGTAGATAATCCCTCTTGTTACTATATAGACTATATCTGACTGGGTAGATAATCCCTCTTGTTACTATATAGACTATATCTGACTATAATCTGTTACTAGACTATATCTGGTAGATAATCCCTCTTGTTACTATATAGACTATATCTGACTGGGTAGATAATCCCTCTTGTTACTATATAGACTATATCTGACTGGGTAGATAATCCCTCTTGTTACTATATAGACTATATCTGACTGGGTAGATAATCCCTCTTGTTACTATATAGACTATATCTGATATAATCCCTCTTGTTACATATAGACTATATCTGACTGGGTAGATAATCCCTCTTGTTACTATATAGACTATATCTGACTGGGTAGATAATCCCTCTTGTTACTATATAGACTATATCTGACTGGGTAGATAATCCCTCTTGTTACTATATAGACTATATCTGACTGGGTAGATAATCCCTCTTGTTACTATATAGACTATATCTGACTGGGTAGATAATCCCTCTTGTTACTATATAGACTATATCTGACTGGGTAGATAATCCCTCTTGTTACTATATAGACTATATCTGACTGGGTAGATAATCCCTCTTGTTACCATATAGACTATATCTGACTGGGTAGATAATCCCTCGTTACTATATAGACTATATCTGACTGGGTAGATAATCCCTCTTGTTACTATATAGACTATATCTGACTGGGTAGATAATCCCTCGTTACTATATAGACTATATCTGACTGGGTAGATAATCCCTCTTGTTACTATATAGACTATATCTGACTGGGTAGATAATCCCTCTTGTTACTATATAGACTATATCTGACTGGGTAGATAATCCCTCTTGTTACTATATAGACTATATCTGACTGGGTAGATAATCCCTCTTGTTACTATATAGACTATATCTGACTGGGTAGATAATCCCTCTTGTTACTATATAGACTATATCTGACTGGGTAGATAATCCCTCTTGTTACTAGACTATATCTGACTGGGTAGATAATCCCTCTTGTTACTATATAGACTATATCTGACTGGGTAGATAATCCCTCTTGTTACTATATAGACTATATCTGACTGGGTAGATAATCCCTCTTGTTACTATATAGACTATATCTGACTGGGTAGATAATCCCTCTTGTTACTATATAGACTATATCTGACTGGGTAGATAATCCCTCTTGTTACTATATAGACTATATCTGACTGGGTAGATAATCCCTCTTGTTACTAGACTATATCTGACTGGGTAGATAATCCCTCTTGTTAATAGACTATATCTGACTGGGTAGATAATCCCTCTTGTTACTAGACTATATCTGACTGGGTAGATAATCCCTCTTGTTACTAGACTATATCTGACTGGGTAGATAATCCCTCTTGTTACTAGACTATATTTTAAGGTTTGGTGAGTCGACGACATGACTGGGTGAAACAGTCATTATCTTGAGGTTTGGTGAGTCGACGACATGACTGGGTGCAATATCTCTGTAAAAGGAATTAGGAACATGGCCAGATAATTTGTAATATGTATGTATGTAATATTCTTCTTCAATATGTTTGTCATATTTCTGCGGTCGGGAAGAGAATAGGATGTGTTGCAGAAAAATATGTTGGTAGGACTACAGGCTACAGCTGTAGGATGATAATTTGATCTATCTTTCGTTGCTGAGAATTTTAAAAAGGCTTTGAAAGTTTAAAATGTCAGACTTGATTTTTCCTAAAGAAAAAATGTATCAACCCCTACAAAAAATCTCCATGAATTATAATCCACGCAAGAATTCACATTTCCTGTTTTTTGCAGGATTGTTTTCCTACTGTAGCAAACTAGTTCAAATTAAGATCCTACATCTGTACAGTTGAAGTCTGAAGTTTACATACACTTGGAGTCATTAGAACTCGTTTTTTTAACCACTCCACACATTTCTTGTTAACAAACTATAGTTTTGGCAAGTTGGTTAGGACATTACTTTGCTCATGACACAAGTCATTTTTACAACAACTGTTTACAGACAGATTATTTAACTTGTAATTCACTGTATCACAATTCCAGTGGGTCAGAAGTTTACATACACTAAGTTGACTGTGCCTTTAAACAGCTTGGGAAATTCCAGAAAATGATGTCATGGCTTTAGAAGCTTCTGATAGGCTAATTGACATCATTTGAATCAATTGGAGGTGAACCTGTGGATGTATTTCAAGGCCTACTTTCAAACTCAGTACCTCTGCTTGACATCATGGGAAAATCAAAAGAAATCAGCCAAGACCTCAGAAAAAAAATTGTAGACCTCCACAAGTCTGGTTCATCCTAGGGAACGATTTCCAAATGCCTGAAGGTACCACGTTCATCTGTACGAACAATAGTAGGCTAGTATAAACACCATGGGACCACGCAGCCGTCATACCACTCAAGAAGGAGACGCGTTCTGTCTCCTAGAGATTAACGTACTTTGGTGAGAAAAGCGTAAATCAATCTCAGAACAACAGCAAAGGACCTTGTGAAGATGCCTGAGGAAACGGGTACAAAAGTATCTCAATCCACAGTAAAACGAGTCCTATATCGACATAACCTGAAAGGCTGCTCAGCAAGGAAGAAGCTTGTGGAAGGCTTCCCTAAACGTTTGTCCCAAGTTCAACAATTTAAAGGCAATGCCACCAAATACTCATTGAGTGTATGCAAACTTCTGAGCCACTGGGAATCAAATCTGAAATAAATCATTCTCTCTACTATTATTCTAACATTTCACATTCTTAAAATAAAGTGGTGATCCTAACTGACCTAAAACAGGGAATTTCTACTAGGATTAAATGTCAGGAATTGTGAAAAATTGAGTTTAAATGTATTTGGCTAAGGTGAATGTAAACCTCCGACCTTAACTGTATGTATGTTTGTGCACATGGATGTCAGTGATTTATTACTATAGGGGGCAATAGAAATGGGTTGTGACTCATTTCAAAGGGCATTTAGTTGACTTATGTGTCCCATTGTTTCTGTCATTTTTACAATAATTAGACTAAATCATTATTCAAATGACAACAATGTGACAAAAATATTTTAGTCGACATGACTAAGACTAAACTAAGGCCCTAGATTCAAGTTCCACCCCAAACACAACCAAAACGCATATGATCATTCTGACTGAATAGAGCCCTAAACCCCCCCAAAAAGAGGGTGCCAAAATGAACACTGCAAGGTAACCAGGCCTTGGAGTTTCAGCTGTTTGCCCTGCTCAGCCTCAGGTCCCCAGCCATCAGCGCTGGACTATATTTACCAGCTTCCTGGGTTACACCAGTCAGCCAGCCCACCGCAGCGCCCTGCCTGCCCTGTTACCTAACCACCAACCCCCCCAGGTCTCTAGTCTCTGGGCTGAGAGAGGAGCCCCCGCACCATCCCCCCCAGGTCTCTCGTCTCAGGGCTGAGAGAGGACCCCCCCCCCCAGGTCTCTAGTCTCTGGGCAGAGAGAAGAGCCCCCCCACCAAACCCCCCCAGGTCTCTAGTCTCTGGGCTGAGAGAGGAGCCCCCGCACCATCCCCCCAGGTCTCTCGTCTCAGGGCTGAGAGAGGACCCCCCCCCCAGGTCTTTAGTCTCTGGGCAGAGAGAAGAGCCCCCCACCAAACCCCCCAGGTCTCTAGTCTCTGGGCTGAGAGAGGAGCCCCGCACCAACCCCCCAGGTCTGGGCAGAGAGAAGAGCCCCCCACCAAACCCCCCCAGGTCTCTAGTCTCTGGGCTGAGAGAGGACCCCCCAGGTCTTTAGTCTCTGGGCTGAGAGAGGACCCCCCCACGGGTCTCTAGTCTCTGGGCAGAGAGGAGCCCCACCACCAACCTCCTGTGTCGTTATTCTCTGAGCTGAGAGAGGAGCCCCCCACCAACCCCCCAGATCTCTAGTTTCTGGGCTGGGAGAAGAGCCCCCACAACCGTCACCAACCCCCCCAGGTCTCTAGTCTCTGGGCTGAGAGCAACCCCACCATCAACCCCCCCAGGTCTCTATTCTCTGGGCTGAGAGAGGAGCCCCACCACCAGACCCCCAAGGTCTCTAGTCTCTGGGCTGAGAGAGGAGCCCCACCATCAACCCCCCGGTCTCTAGTCTCTGGGCTGAGAGAGGAGCCCCACCAGCAAAACCCCACCACCAAACCCCCCAGGTCTCTGGGCTGAGAGAGGAGCCCCATTACCAAGTCCTCACCATCAAACCCCCCAGGTCTCTGGTCTCTGGGCTGAGAGAGTAGCCCCACCATCAACCCCCCACCACCAAACCCCCAGGTCTCTAGTCTCTGGGCTGAGAGAGCAGGCCCACCATCAACCCCCCAGGTCTCTAGTCTCTGGGCTGAGAGAGCGACCCCTCCACCAACCCCCAGGTCTCTAGTCTCTGGGCTGAGAGAGCAGCCCCACCATCAACCCCCCAGGTCTCTAGTTTCTGGGCTGAGAGAGGAGCCCCACCAGCAACCCCCCACCACCAAACCCCCCAGGTCTCTAGTCTCTGGGCTGAGAGAGCAGGCCCACCATCAACCCCCCACCACCAACCCCCCAGGTCTCTAGTCTCTGGGCTGAGAGAGCAGGCCCACCATCAACCCCCCACCACCAACCCCCCCAGGTCTCTAGTCTCTGGGCTGAGAGAGCAGGCCCACCATCAACCCCCCACCACCAACCCCCCAGGTCTCTAGTCTCTGGGCTGAGAGAGCAGCCCCACCTGCAACCCCCCCAGGTCTCTAGTCTCTGGTCTGAGAGAGGAGCCCATCCACCAAACCCCCCAAGTCTCTGGTCTCTGGGCTGAGAGAGGAGCCCCATCACCAACCCCCCACCACCAAACTCCCCAGGTCTCTAGTAGACTGGGCTGAGAGAGCGACCCCTCCACCAACACCCAGGTCTCTAGTCTCTGGGCTGGGAGAGGAGCCCCCCACCCACCACCAACCCCCCAGGTCTCTAGTGTCTGGGCTGGGAGAGGAGCCCCCCCACCAACCCCCCAGGTCTCTAGTCTCTGGGTTGAGAGAGGAGCCATTTTGCTGCCATAGTAAACACACCGCTAGGAACGCACGGCGGACTGTCTGTCACATGAGAGGACGGGGAGGGCCGCAGCCCGCTGAGATATTATTAGCAGCAGGAATGTACACAGTGGCCTCATGGCAAGCCAACTAACGTAGGCAGGCACAGATCCGAAACCTCACAGAACCTCTTCTCCATGCGCACTCTGAAACTTTAACGCGTTTGCTGAAGTTACATTTGTGACTGTGAGGAGGATATTGTTTAAGCTTTTTTGTGACTGAGCTTTTTCTGATTCCCCAAGATACAGACTCTCTGCCTGGAGGCTGTGGATCGAAGATCCAGACTGAGGAGAGGTAAGATGGAGTCCCCCTGCACCATGAGGCTAGTGGGATAACTATAGATACATCATCTTCAAGGAACTCATCATGTGGCAAAAGTTATTGATGTCTGGTTATAGATCTGACTGTAGTTATAGATCTGACTGTAGTTATAAATCTGACTGTAGTTATAGATCTGATCTGACTGTAGTTATAAATCTGACTGTAGTTATAGATCTGATCTGACTGTAGTTATAGATCTGATCTGACTATAGTTATAGATCTGATCTGACTGTAGTTATAGATCTGATCTAACTGTAGTTATAGATCTGATCTGACTGTAGTTATAGATCTGATCTGACTGTAGTTATAAATCTGACTGTAGTTATAGATCTGACTGTAGTGATAGATCTGATTGTAGTTATAAATCTGACTGTAGTTATAGATCTGATCTGACTATAGTTATAGATCTGACTGTAGTTATAGATCTGATCTGACTGTAGTTATAGATCTGATCTGACTGTAGTTATAAATCTGACTGTAGTTATAGATCTGACTGTAGTTATAGATCTGACTGTAGTTATAAATCTGACTGTAGTTATAGATCTGATCTGACTGTAGTTATAGATCTGATTGTAGTTATAAATCTGACTGTAGTTATAGATTTGATCTGACTATAGTTATAGATCTGACTGTAGTTATAGATCTGATCTGACTGTAGTTATAAATCTGACTGTAGTTATAGATCTGACTGTAGTTATAGATCTGATCTGCCTATTGATCTGATCTGACTATAGTTATAAATCTGACTGTAGTGATAGATCTGATCTGACTGTAGTTATAAATCTGACTGTAGTGATAGATCTGATCTGACTGTAGTTATAGATCTGATCTGACTGTAGTTATAGATCTGATCTGACTGTAGTTATAGATCTGATCTAACTGTAGTTATAGATCTGATCTGACTGTAGTTATAGATCTGATCTGACTGTAGTTATAGATCTGATCTAACTGTAGTTATAGATCTGATCTGACTGTAGTTATAGATCTGATCTGACTGTAGTTATAGATCTGACTGTAGTTATAGATCTGACTGTAGTTATAGATCTGACTGTAGTTATAGATCTGATCTGACTGTAGTTATAGATCTGATTGTAGTTATAGATCTGACTGTAGTTATAGATCTGATCTGACTATAGTTATAGATCTGACTGTAGTTATAGATCTGATCTGACTGTAGTTATAGATCTGATCTGACTGTAGTTATAAATCTGACTGTAGTTATAGATCTGACTGTAGTTATAGATCTGACTGTAGTTATAAATCTGACTGTAGTTATAGATCTGATCTGACTGTAGTTATAGATCTGATTGTAGTTATAAATCTGACTGTAGTTATAGATCTGATCTGACTATAGTTATAGATCTGACTGTAGTTATAGATCTGATCTGACTGTAGTTATAAATCTGACTGTAGTTATAGATCTGACTGTAGTTATAGATCTGATCTGCCTATAGATCTGATCTGACTGTAGTTATAAATCTGACTGTAGTTATAGATCTGATCTGACTATAGTTATAAATCTGACTATAGTTATAGATCTGATCTGACTATAGTTACAGTACCGTTCAAAGTTTGGGGTCACTTAGAAATGTCCTTGTTGTTGAAAGAAAAGCACATTTATTGTCCATTAAAGTAACATCAATGAAATGACCAATGAAATATACCATTTATCAGAAACACAGTGTAGACATTATAAAGCCCTTTTGCAATTATGTTAGCACAGCTGAAAACTGTTGTTCTGATTAAAGAAGCAATAAAGCTGTTCTTCTTCAGACTAGTTGAGTATCTGGAGCATCAGCATTTGTGGGTTTGATTACAGGCTCAAAATGGCCAGAAACAAAGAACTTTCGTCTGCAACTCGTCAGTTTCTTCTTGTTCTGAGAAAGGAAGGCTATTCCATGTGAGGAATTGCCAAGAAACTGAAGATGTCGTACAGCGCTGTGTACTACTCCCTTCACAGAACAGCGCGAAATGGCTCCAACCAGAATAGAAAGAGGAGTGGGAGGCCCTGGTGCACAACTGAGCCAGAGGACAAGTACATTAGAGTGTCTAGTTTGAGAAACAGACGGCTCACAAGTCTTCAACTGGCAGCTTCATTAAATAGTACCCGCAAAACACCAGTCTCAACGTCAACAATAAAGAGATTCCAGGATGAAGACCAGCATCCTGGAATCACCTCTTTACTGTTAACGCTGAGACTGGACAGAGGAACTCTGCCTAGAAGACCAGCATCCTGGAGTCACCTCTTTACTGTTAACGCTGAGGCTGGACAGAGGAACTCTGCCTAGAAGACCAGCATCCTGGAGTCACCTCTTTACTGTTAACGCTGAGACTGGACAGAGGAACTCTGCCTAGAAGACCAGCATCCTGGAAACACCTCTTTACTGTTAACGCTGAGACTGGGCAGAGGAACTCTGCCTAGAAGACCAGCATCCTGGAGTCACCTCTTTACTGTTAACACTGAGACTGGACAGAGGAACTCTGCCTAGAAGACCAGCATCCTGGAGTCACCTCTTTACTGTTAACGCTGAGGCTGGACAGAGGAACTCTGCCTAGAAGACCAGCATCCTGGAGTCACCTCTTTACTGTTAACGCTGAGACTGGACAGAGGAACTCTGCCTAGAAGACCAGCATCCTGGAGTCACCTCTTTACTGTTAACGCTGAGGCTGGACAGAGGAACTCTGCCTAGAAGACCAGCATCCTGGAGTCACCTCTTTACTGTTAACGCTGAGGCTGGACAGAGGAACTCTGCCTAGAAGACCAGCATCCCTGTCACGTTCCTTTTAAGAATCATTGGACCAAGGTGCAGCGTGATAGGGTTTCCACATATTTATTTAGTGAAACGCACAAAAACAATAAAGAACGAACGAAACGTGAAGTTAATGAAGTGCTCACAGGCAACTAAATATAAACAAGATCCCACAGACACAGGTGTGAAAATAACGACTTAAATATGATCCCCAATTAGAGACGACGATTACCAGCTGCCTCTAATTGGGAATCATACAAAACACCAACATAGTAAAAGAAACTAGAACACAACATAGACATAGAAATACTAGATCACCCCCTATTCACGCCCTGATCTACTATACCATAGAGAAACAGTGTCTCTCTATGGTCAGGGTGTGACAATCCCGGTGTCGCCTCTTCACTGTTGACGTTGAGACGGGTGTTTTGCGGGTACTATTTTCAAAAACAAGGACATTTCTAAGTGACCCCAAACGTTTGAACAGTATATATATACAGCTGGCTGTAGTTATAAGTCTGTTTGTGTCGGGACATTTGATGAGGCAGATTTAACAGATTTGTTGGGAGAAATATAGCCTGGTCATGCCATGCATCATGGGAGTCAGGGTCAACCCTGTGTCTAAGGTATTGGGGGTCAGAGTCAACCCTGTGTCTAATTTAGATCTATAGGGTATTTCTGTTGATTCTCCTATCGTTCATCTATAGATCTATAGGATATTTCTGTTGATTCTCCTATCGTTCATCTATAGCTCTATAGGGTATTTCTGTTGATTCTCCTATCGTTCATCTATAGATCTATAGGGTATTTCTGTTGATTCTCCTACCGTTCATCTATAGCTCTATAGGGTATTTCTGTTGATTCTCCTATCGTTCATCTATAGATCTATAGGATATTTCTGTTGATTCTCCTACCGTTCATCTATAGATGAAAAAATAAAATAAAAAACAACTATGGCATCCAACTTTCCATAGTAAATACTATTTATGTAGCTACAGAACAACCCACTCAACTTCCAATATTAACATTTGTGAGCATGAAAAGGTGTTTATGTTACCATCCAATTCAGGCTTCACAAAGTCTGGGGAATACCATGTTGTGACAGACGCCACTCCTCGTGAGGCAGCTATTTAATAATACATAATAATGATTAAAGTTTCCAAATATACCAGACAGGGTGGCCCAGTGATCCCGGACTAAATCACACGAATAGCTGTCTCTGGTGATTAGCTGAAATGCTCTCGTCTACACACCACAGCCAGACGATCGTCAAGGGCAAACCCCTGAGGGAGGTAGTGGGGGAGAGAGAGAGGGAGAGAGAGAGGGAGAGAGAGAGAGGGGTGGAGAGAGAGAGGGGTGGAGAGAGAGAGGGGTGGGAGAGAGAGAGGGGTGGGCAGAGAGAGAGAGAGAGGGGTGGGGAGAGAGAGAGAGAGAGAGAGAGAGGGGTGGAGAGAGAGAGGGGTGGAGGGAGAGGGGTGGGGAGAGAGAGAGAGAGAGAGGGGTGGAGAGAGAGAGAGGGGTGGAGGGAGAGAGAGGGGTGGGGAGAGAGAGAGGGGGGTGGGGGAGAGAGAGAGAGAGGGGGGGGGGGGAGAGAGAGAGAGATGGGTGAGAGAGAGGGATGGGGAGAGAGAGAGGGATGGGGGGAGAGAGAGAGAGAGAGGGGGATGGGGGAGAGAGAGAGGGGGATGGGGGGAGAGAGAGAGAGGGGGTGGGGGACAGAAAGAGGAGTGGGGGTGAGAAAGAGGAGTGGGGGTGAGAGAAAGAAGAGAGGTGGGAGAGAGAGGGGGGGGGTGGGGGAGAGAGAGAGAGGGGGGGTGGGGGAGAGAGAGAGAGGGGGGGTGGGGGAGAGAGAGAGAGGGGGGGGGGGGGAGAGAGAGAGGGATGGGTGAGAGAGAGAGGGGGATGGGGGAGAGAGAGAGAGGGGTTGGGGAGTTACAGAGAGAGGGGTGGGGGAGTTACAGAGAGGGGGTGGGGGAGTTACAGAGAGAGGGGTGGGGGAGTTACAGAGAGAGGGGTGGGGGAGTTACAGAGAGAGGGGTGGGGGAGTTACAGAGAGAGGGGTGGGGGAGAGAGCGAGAGGGGTGGGGGAGTTAGAGAGAGAGGGGTGGGGGAGTTAGAGAGAGAGGGGTGGGGGAGAGAGCGAGAGGGGTGGGGGAGAGAGAGAGAGGGGTGGTGGAGAGAGAGAGAAAAACAACTGGTTCATGTAACAGCTCTGATGAAGTTAGCCAGTGACGTGGAGATGTTTGCGACATGGATCCATTTGGATGATATAGGAGGCAGAATGGAAATAGAAAGCTGCCTGCCTTCCCGGTCTCAGCCCAGGACTCAGTGTGTGTCCGAGCAGGGAGTCAGCAGCAACATGGAGAAAGCTGCCTCCCTGGTCTCAGCCCGGGACTCAGTGTGTGTCCTAACAGGGAGTCAGCAGCAACATGGAGAAAGCTGCCTGCCTTCCCGGTCTCAGCCCGGGACTCAGTGTGTGTCCGAGCAGGGAGTCAGCAGCAACATGGAGAAAGCTGCCTGCCTTCCCGGTCTCAGCCCGGGACTCAGTGTGTGTCCTAGCAGGGAGTCAGCAGCAACATGGAGAAAGCTGCCTTCCTGGTCTCAGCCCGGGACTCAGTGTGTCTCCTAGCAGGGAGTCAGCAGCAACATGGAGAAAGCTGCCTGCCTTCCCGGTCTCAGCCCGGGACTCAGTGTGTGTCCTAGCAGGGAGTCAGCAGCAACATGGAGAAAGCTGCCTCCCTGGTCTCAGCCCGGGACTCAGTGTGTCTCCTAGCAGGGAGTCAGCAGCAACATGGAGAAAGCTGCCTGCCTTCCTGGTCTCAGCCCGGGACTCAGTGTGTGTCCTAGCAGGGAGTCAGCAGCAACATGGAGAAAGCTGCCTTCCTTCCCGGTCTCAGCCCGGGACTCAGTGTGTGTCCTAGCAGGGAGTCAGCAGCAACATGGAGAAAGCTGCCTGCCTTCCCGGTCTCAGCCCGGGACTCAGTGTGTGTCCTAGCAGGGAGTCAGCAGCAACATGGAGAAAGCTGCCTGCCTTCCCGGTCTCAGCCCGGGACTCAGTGTGTGTCCTAGCAGGGAGTCAGCAGCAACATGGAGAAAGCTGCCTTCCTTCCTGGTCTCAGCCCGGGACTCAGTGTGTGTCCTAGCAGGGAGTCAGCAGCAACATGGAGAAAGCTGCCTGCCTTCCCGGTCTCAGCCCGGGACTCAGTGTGTGTCCTAGCAGGGAGTCAGCAGCAACATGGAGAAAGCTGCCTTCCTGGTCTCAGCCCGGGACTCAGTGTGTCTCCTAGCAGGGAGTCAGCAGCAACATGGAGAAAGCTGCCTGCCTCCCTGGTCTCAGCCCGGGACTCAGTGTGTGTCCTAGCAGGGAGTCAGCAGCAACATGGAGAAAGCTGCCTTCCTGGTCTCAGCCCGGGGACTCAGTGTGTGTCCTAGCAGGGAGTCAGCAGCAACATGGAGAAAGCTGCCTTCCTCCCTGGTCTCAGCCCGGGACTCAGTGTGTGTCCTAGCAGGGAGTCAGCAGCAACATGGAGAAAGCTGCCTTCCTTCCTGGTCTCAGCCCGGGACTCAGTGTGTGTCTGAGCAGGGAGTCAGCAGCAACATGGAGAAAGCTGCCTTCCTGGTCTCAGCCCGGGACTCAGTGTGTGTCCTAGCAGGGAGTCAGCAGCAACATGGAGAAAGCTGCCTTCCTGGTCTCAGCCCGGGACTCAGTGTGTGTCCTAGCAGGCAGTCAGCAGCAACATGGAGAAAGCTGCCTTCCTGGTCTCAGCCCGGGACTCAGTGTGTGTCCTAGCAGGGAGTCAGCAGCAACATGGAGAAAGCTGCCTTCCTTCCTGGTCTCAGCCCGGGACTCAGTGTGTGTCCTAGCAGGGAGTCAGCAGCAACATGGAGAAAGCTGCCTGCCTTCCCGGTCTCAGCCCGGGACTCAGTGTGTCTCCTAGCAGGGATTCAGCAGCAACATGGAGAAAGCTGCCTGCCTTCCTGGTCTCAGCCCGGGACTCAGTGTGTGTCCGAGGAGGGAGTCAGCAGCAACATGGAGAAAGCTGCCTCCCTGGTCTCAGCCCGGGACTCAGTGTGTGTCCTAGCAGGGAGTCAGCAGCAACATGGAGAAAGCTGCCTTCCCGGTCTCAGCCCGGGACTCAGTGTGTGTCCGAGGAGGGAGTCAGCAGCAACATGGAGAAAGCTGCCTCCCTGGTCTCAGCCCAGGACTCAGTGTGTGTCCGAGGAGGGAGTCAGCAGCAACATGGAGAAAGCTGCCTGCCTGGTCTCAGCCCGGGACTCAGTGTGTGTCCTAGCAGGGAGTCAGCAGCAACATGGAGAAAGCTGCCTGCCTCCCTGGTCTCAGCCCGGGACTCAGTGTGTCTCCTAGCAGGGAGTCAGCAGCAACATGGAGACAGCTGCCTGCCTCCCTGGTCTCAGCCCGGGACTCAGTGTGTCTCCTAGCAGGGATTCAGCAGCAACATGGAGAAAGCTGCCTGCCTGGTCTCAGCCCGGGACTCAGTGTGTCTCCTAGCAGGGAGTCAGCAGCAACATGGAGAAAGCTGCCTTCCTTCCTGGTCTCAGCCCGGGACTCAGTGTGTGTCCTAGCAGGGAGTCAGCAGCAACATGGAGAAAGCTGCCTGCCTCCCTGGTCTCAGCCCGGGACTCAGTGTGTGTCCTAGCAGGGAGTCAGCAGCAACATGGAGAAAGCTGCCTGCCTTCCTGGTCTCAGCCCGGGACTCAGTGTGTGTCCTAGCAGGGAGTCAGCAGCAACATGGAGAAAGCTGCCTTCCTGGTCTCAGCCCGGGGACTCAGTGTGTGTCCTAGCAGGGAGTCAGCAGCAACATGGAGAAAGCTGCCTTCCTGGTCTCAGCCCGGGACTCAGTGTGTGTCCTAGCAGGGAGTCAGCAGCAACATGGAGAAAGCTGCCTGCCTCCCTGGTCTCAGCCCGGGACTCAGTGTGTGTCCGAGCAGGGAGTCAGCAGCAACATGGAGAAAGCTGCCTTCCTGGTCTCAGCCCGGGACTCAGTGTGTCTCCTAGCAGGGAGTCAGCAGCAACATGGAGAAAGCTGCCTGCCTCCCTGGTCTCAGCCCGGGACTCAGTGTGTGTCCTAGCAGGGAGTCAGCAGCAACATGGAGAAAGCTGCCTCCCTGGTCTCAGCCCGGGACTCAGTGTGTGTCTGAGCAGGGAGTCAGCAGCAACATGGAGAAAGCTGCCTTCCCGGTCTCAGCCCGGGACTCAGTGTGTGTCCGAGGAGGGAGTCAGCAGCAACATGGAGAAAGCTGCCTTCCTTCCTGGTCTCAGCCCGGGACTCAGTGTGTGTCCTAGCAGGGAGTCAGCAGCAACATGGAGAAAGCTGCCTGCCTCCCTGGTCTCAGCCCGGGACTCAGTGTGTCTCCTAGCAGGGAGTCAGCAGCAACATGGAGAAAGCTGCCTGCCTCCCTGGTCTCAGCCCGGGACTCAGTGTGTGTCCTAGCAGGGAGTCCGCAGCAACATGGAGAAAGCTGCCTTCCTTCCTGGTCTCAGCCCGGGACTCAGTGTGTGTCCGAGCAGGGAGTCAGCAGCAACATGGAGAAAGCTGCCTGCCTCCCTGGTCTCAGCCCGGGACTCAGTGTGTCTCCTAGCAGGGATTCAGCAGCAACATGGAGAAAGCTGCCTTCCTGGTCTCAGCCCGGGACTCAGTGTGTGTCTGAGCAGGGAGTCCGCAGCAACATGGAGAAAGCTGCCTCCCTGGTCTCAGCCCGGGACTCAGTGTGTGTCCTAGCAGGGAGTCAGCAGCAACATGGAGAAAGCTGCCTCCCTGGTCTCAGCCCGGGACTCAGTGTGTGTCCTAGCAGGGAGTCAGCAGCAACATGGAGAAAGCTGCCTCCCTGGTCTCAGCCCGGGACTCAGTGTGTCTCCTAGCAGGGAGTCAGCAGCAACATGGAGAAAGCTGCCTTCCCGGTCTCAGCCCGGGACTCAGTGTGTGTCCGAGGAGGGAGTCAGCAGCAACATGGAGAAAGCTGCCTGCCTTCCCGGTCTCAGCCCGGGACTCAGTGTGTGTCCTAGCAGGGAGTCAGCAGCAACATGGAGAAAGCTGCCTTCCTTCCTGGTCTCAGCCCGGGACTCAGTGTGTGTCCTAGCAGGGAGTCAGCAGCAACATGGAGAAAGCTGCCTGCCTCCCTGGTCTCAGCCCGGGACTCAGTGTGTGTCCTAGCAGGGAGTCAGCAGCAACATGGAGAAAGCTGCCTTCCTTCCTGGTCTCAGCCCGGGACTCAGTGTGTGTCTGAGCAGGGAGTCAGCAGCAACATGGAGAAAGCTGCCTTCCTTCCTGGTCTCAGCCCGGGACTCAGTGTGTCTCCTAGCAGGGAGTCAGCAGCAACATGGAGAAAGCTGCCTGCCTCCCTGGTCTCAGCCCGGGACTCAGTGTGTGTCTGAGCAGGGAGTCAGCAGCAACATGGAGAAAGCTGCCTGCCTCCCTGGTCTCAGCCCGGGACTCAGTGTGTCTCCTAGCAGGGAGTCAGCAGCAACATGGAGAAAGCTGCCTGCCTCCCTGGTCTCAGCCCGGGACTCAGTGTGTGTCCTAGCAGGGAGTCAGCAGCAACATGGAGAAAGCTGCCTTCCTTCCTGGTCTCAGCCCGGGACTCAGTGTGTGTCCGAGCAGGGAGTCAGCAGCAACATGGAGAAAGCTGCCTGCCTCCCTGGTCTCAGCCCGGGACTCAGTGTGTCTCCTAGCAGGGAGTCAGCAGCAACATGGAGAAAGCTGCCTGCCTCCCTGGTCTCAGCCCGGGACTCAGTGTGTGTCCCAGCAGGGAGTCAGCAGCAACATGGAGAAAGCTGCCTGCCTCCCTGGTCTCAGCCCGGGACTCAGTGTGTCTCCTAGCAGGGATTCAGCAGCAACATGGAGAAAGCTGCCTTCCTGGTCTCAGCCCGGGACTCAGTGTGTCTCCTAGCAGGGAGTCAGCAGCAACATGGAGAAAGCTGCCTGCCTCCCTGGTCTCAGCCCGGGACTCAGTGTGTGTCCTAGCAGGGAGTCAGCAGCAACATGGAGAAAGCTGCCTTCCTGGTCTCAGCCCGGGACTCAGTGTGTGTCCTAGCAGGGAGTCAGCAGCAACATGGAGAAAGCTGCCTGCCTCCCTGGTCTCAGCCCGGGACTCAGTGTGTCTCCTAGCAGGGATTCAGCAGCAACATGGAGAAAGCTGCCTGCCTCCCTGGTCTCAGCCCGGGACTCAGTGTGTGTCTGAGCAGGGAGTCAGCAGCAACATGGAGAAAGCTGCCTTCCTTCCTGGTCTCAGCCCGGGACTCAGTGTGTCTCCTAGCAGGGAGTCAGCAGCAACATGGAGAAAGCTGCCTGCCTTCCTGGTCTCAGCCCGGGACTCAGTGTGTGTCCTAGCAGGGAGTCAGCAGCAACATGGAGAAAGCTGCCTCCCTGGTCTCAGCCCGGGACTCAGTGTGTGTCTGAGCAGGGAGTCAGCAGCAACATGGAGAAAGCTGCCTTCCTTCCTGGTCTCAGCCCGGGACTCAGTGTGTGTCCTAGCAGGGAGTCAGCAGCAACATGGAGAAAGCTGCCTTCCTTCCTGGTCTCAGCCCGGGACTCAGTGTGTGTCCGAGCAGGGAGTCAGCAGCAACATTGTGTGGTGGTTGTTGGTTTAATTATGGGAATGTTTTTTATGAATGCTCTGTTGAGCCAATGGAACACTAAGAGGAAACTGGTCAGATGTCTGACCAGAGCCTTAGGACCCTGGTTAGAAGTAGTGAGTTAGGACCCTGGTCAGAAGTAGTGAGTTAGGACCCTGGTCAGAAGTAGTCAGTTAGGACCCTGGTCAAAAGTAGTGAGTTAGGACCCTGGTCAAAAGTAGTGAGTTAGGACCCTGGTCAGAAGTAGTGAGTTAGGACCCTGGTCAGAAGTAGTGAGTTAGGACCCTGGTCAGAAGTAGTGAGTTAGGACCCTGGTCAGAAGTAGTGAGTTAGGACCCTGGTCAGAAGTAGTGAGTTAGGACCCTGGTCAGAAGTAGTGAGTTAGGACCCTGGTCAGAAGTAGTCAGTTAGGACCCTGGTCAGAAGTAGTGAGTTAGGACCCTGGTTAGAGGTACCCTGGTCAGTGGACATTCAGAGACTTGTCCTAAAGCCACTCCTACATTGTCTTGGCTGTGTGCTCAGGCTTCTTCTCCTGTTGGAAGGTGAACCTTCGCCCAGTCTGAGGTCCTGAGCGCTCTGGAGCAGATATTCATCAACGATCTCTCTGTATTTTGCTCCGTTCATCTTTCCCTCGATCCTGGCTTGTCTCCCAGTACCTGCGGATGAAAGCATACCATCATCATGATGTTGCCACCACCATGCTTCACCATAAGGATGGTGCCAGGGTTCCTCCTGACGTGACGCTTGGCATTGAGGCGAAAGAGTTCAATCTTGGTTTCATCAGACTAGAGACTTGTTTCTCATGGTCTAAGAGTCTTTAGGTACCTTTTGGCAAACTCTAAACGAGCTGTCATGTGCCTTTGGTGTGTTTACGGACATATTCAATCAATCCCTATACCAGTCTGCTGTTCCCACATGCTTCAAGAGGGCCACCATTGTTCCTGTTCCCAAGAAAGCTAAGGTAACTGAGCTAAACGACGACCGCCCCGTAGCACTCACTTCCGTCATCATGAAGTGCTTTGAGAGACTAGTCCAGGACAATATTACCTCCACCCTACCTGACACCCTAGAATCACTCCAATTTGCTTACCGCCCAAATAGGTCCACAGACGACGCAATCTCAACCACACTGCACACTGCCCTAACCCATCTGGACAAGAGGAATACCTATGTGAGAATGCTGTTCATCGACTACAGCTCGGCATTTAACACCATAGTACCCTCCAAGCTCGTCATCAAGCTCGAGACCCTGGGTCTCGACCCCGCCCTGTGCAACTGGGTACTGGACTTCCTGACGGGCCGCCCCCAGGTGGTGAGGGCAGGCAACAACATCTCCACCCCGCTGATCCTCAACACTGGGGCCCCACAAGGGTGCGTTCTGAGCCCTCTCCTGTACTCCCTGTTCACCCACGACTGCGCGGCAACGCACGTCTCCAACTCAATCATCAAGTTTGCGGACGACACAACAGTGGTAGGCTTGATTACCAACAACGACGAGACGGCCTACAGGGAGGAGATGAGGGCCCTCGGAGTGTGGTGTCAGGACAATAACCTCACACTCAACGTCAACAAAACTAAGGAGATGATTGTGGACTTCAGGAAACAGCAGAGGGAACACCCCCCTATCCACATCGATGGAACAGTAGTGGAGAGGGTAGTAAGTTTTAAGTTCCTCGGCATACACATCACAGACAAACTGAATTGGTCCTCTCACACAGACAGCATCGTGAAGAAGGCGCAGCAGCGCCTCTTCAATCTCAGGAGGCTGAAGAAATTCGGCTTGTCACCAAAAGCACTCACAAACTTCTACAGATGCACAATCGAGAGCAACCTGGTGGGCTGTATCACCGCCTGGTACGGCAACTGCTCCGCCCACAACCGTAAGGCTCTCCAGAGGGTAGTGAGGTCTGCACAACGCATCACCGGGGGCAAACTACCTGCCCTCCAGGACACCTACACCACCCGATGTTACAGGAAGGCCATAAAGATCATCAAGGACAACACCCACCCGAGCTACTGCCTGTTCACTCCGCTACCATCCAGAAGGCGAGGTCAGTACAGGTGCATCAAAGCTGGGGCCGAGAGACTGAAAAACAGCTTCTATCTCAAGGCCATCAGACTGTTAAACAGCAACCACTAACATTGAGTGGCTGCTGCCAACACACTGACTCAACTCCAACCACTTAAATAATGGGAATTGATGGGAAAGGATGTAAAATATATCACTAGCCACTTTAAATGCTACCTAGTATAATGTTTACATACCCTACATTATTCATCTCATATGTATACGTATATACTGTACTCTATATCATCTACTGCATCCTTATGTAATACATGTATCACTAGCCACATTAACTATGCCACTTTGTTTACATACTCATCTCATATGTATATACTGTACTCGATACCATCTACTGTATCTTGCCTATGCTGCTCTGCACCATCACTCATTCATATCTTTATGTACATATTCTTTATCCCCTTACACTGTGTATAAGAAATTAGTTTTGGAATTGTTAGTTAGATTACTTGTTGGTTATTACTGCATTGTCGGAACTAGAAGCACAAGCATTTTGCTACACTCGCATTAACATCTGCTAACCATGTGTATGTGACAAATAAAATTTGATTTGATTTGATTTTTTAGTGGGGAGTGGCTTCCGTCTGGCCGCATTACCATAAAGGCCTGATTGGTGGAGTGCTGTAGAGATGGTTGTCCTTCTGGAAGGTTCTCCCATCTCCACAGAGGAACTCCGGACGTCTGTCAGAGTGACCATTGGGTTCTTGGTCACCTCCCTGACCAAGGCCATTCTCCCCCGATTGCTCAGTTTGGCAGAGTGGCCAGCTCTAGGAAGAGTCTAGGTGGTTCCAAACTTCTTCCATTTAAGAATGATGGAGGCCAGTGTGTTCTTGGGGACCTTCAATGCTGCGTAAGTGTTTTGGTTCCCTTCACCAGATCTGTGCCTCCACACAACCCTGTCTCGGAGCTCTACGGACATTTCCTTCAACCTCATGGCTTGTTTTTTTCTCTGACATGCACTGTCAACTGTGTGTGCCTTTCCAAATCATGTCCAATCAATTGAATTTACTACTGGTGGACCCCAAACAGGTTGTAGAAACATCAAAGATGATCAATGGAAACAGGATGCAGCTGAGCTCAATTTTGAGTCTCATAGCAAAAGGTCTGAATACTTATTTAAATAAGGTTTTTTGCATCTTTTGCAAATTTGCTAACATTTCTAAAAATCTGTTTTCGACATTGTCATTATGGCTGTAACGTAACAAAATGTGTAAAAAGTCAAGGGGTCTGAAAACTTTCAGGCAGGGTCTGTAAGATCCCTCAGTCTAGAAGTGTATTTCAAACACAGATTCAACTAAAATGACCAGGGAGGTTTTCCAATGCCTTGCATCAAAACGTATTTAGTCTGTTTTTAATTGAATTTTTCCCAGACATTGAATATCCCTTTGAGCATGGTGAAGTTATTCATTACACTTTGGATGGTGTATCAATACACCCAGTCACTACAAAGATACAGGCATCCTTTCTAACTCAGTTGCCAGAGAGGAAGGAAACCGCTCAGGGATTTCACCATGAGGCCAATGGTGACTTTAAAAAAGGTTACTGAGTTTAATAGCTGTGACAGGAGAAAACTGAGGATGGATCAACAACATTGTAGTTACTACACAATACTAACCTAAATGACAGAGTGAAGGAAACCTGTGCAGAATAAAAAATATTCCAAAACATGCATCTTGTTTGCAACAAGGCACTAAAGTCATACTGCAAAATATTTAGCAAAAATATGTACTTTATGTTCTGAATATAAAGCATTGTGTTTGGGGAAAATCCAACACATCACCGATTACCACTCTTCATATTTTCAAGCATGGTGGCTGCTTCATGTTATGGATATTCTTGTCATCGACAAGGACGAGGGAGTTGTTTAGGATAAAAAATAAACGGAATAGAGATAAGCACAGGCAAAGTCCTAGAGGAACACCTGGTTCAGTCTGCTTTCCACCAGACACTGGGAGACAAATGCACCTTTCAGCAGGACAACAACCTAAAACACCAAACAAACACTGGAGTTGCTTACCAAGAAGACAGTGAATGTTCCTGAGTGGTTACAATTAAATCTGCTTGAAAATCTGTGGCAAAACTTGGAAATGAATGTCGAGCAATGGTCAACAACCAACTTGATAGAGCTTGAATATTGTACCAATATAGTACAATCCAGGTGTTCAAATCTCTTAGAGACTTACCCTGAAAGACTCACAGCTGTAATCACTCTTAGAGACTCACCCTGAAAGACTCCCAGCTGTAATCGCTGTCAAAGGTGATTCTACAAAGTATTGACTCGGGGGTGTGAATACCTATGTAAATACGATATTTCTGTATTTCATTTTCAATCAATTTGCCAACATTTTCTCAAAACGTATTCACTTTATCATTATGGGGTGTTTATGTTTGAACGTAGATGAGTGAGAAAAACATCAATTGAATCTATTTTGAATTCAGTCTGTAACACAACAAACTGTGGATTGGATCCAGGGGTCTGAAGACTTTCTGAAGACACTGTACAGAATGAACTCCTAATGTTTCTATTCATTATTTACATTTATTCATTGTGTGATCTGACTTATATTGAACAAAAATTTACTCCAACTCTGGTAAAATGCTCATACAACCAGTCAATATAGTTATTCTCTCTCTCGCCACACTTCTCTCTCCCCCTCCCCTCTCCCCCCCTCTCCATTTCCTCTCCCCCTCCCACTCCCCCCCTCCCCATTTCCCCCTCTCCCCTCCCACTCCCCCCTCCCACTCCCCCTCTCCATTTCCTCTCCCCCTCCCACTCCCCCTCCCCATTTCCCCCTCCCCCCCTCCCCATTTCCTCCCCCTCCCCATTTCCCCCTCTCCACTCCCACTCCCCCCCTCTCCCCTTATTCCCCCCCCCAACAGAATGGCTCTCTGTGAGTCCCTGAAGACCCTCCAGGGGTTCCCGTTTAGAGACCCAGAGCTGTCTTCCCTCCTGCTTTCCCAGCTGAACAGGCTGAGACAGGAGAGGATCCTAACGGACGTGCTGCTCTGTTCAGACAACACAGAGATCCCCTGCCATAGGAACGTACTGGTGTCCTCCAGCCGATACTTCAGGTCAGATACAATACAGTACAAACTCATTGATTCATTATACAGAGAACAGAAGACAAACCAAATACACAACCTTACCTAGCACAACACAAATACAGAACCTCGCCTAACATGACTACAGAACCTCACCTAGGCACAACACAAATACAGAACCTCACCTAGGCACAACACAAATACAGAACCTCACCAAACACATAACGACTACAGAACCTCACCTAATACAACTACAGAACCTCACCTAGCACGACTACAGAACCTTACCAAGCACAACGACTACAGAACCTCACCTAATACAACTACAGAACCTTACCTAGCTCAACCCGACTACAGAACCTTACCTAGCACAACCCGACTACAGAACCTCACCTAGCACAACGACTACAGAACCTCACCTAGCACAACGACTACAGAACCTCACCTAGCACGACTACAGAACCTCACCTGATACAACTACAGAACCTCACCTAGCACGACTACAGAACCTTACCTAGCACAACCCGACTACAGAACTGTTAAGGGAATTTTTATCAATGATGACTAATTATGTATACATTTCAAATCAGGACTGACTAGTCCAAATGCTATTATGTACTGTACATATATGAATTTTCTCTCTTGCTCCCATTCCCAATTGTATATAATATAGTCAGGAGTTCAGAACAGTGCCTTTGTACAAATGAATGAACTATCTCCAGATGGCAGGGACGGACTTTCTCTAGACTGTCTAGAATGCTATCTACACTGATGAATTGACCTTTGCTACAGGCAAGGAGGGAAGGCTCGAGAACTATAGGGCCTCTCTACCGGTGTCATGAAGAGATAGATCATTTAGAAAACACTGACGTCATTTTCAGTTCATAACCTGTGGAAAAATGTGTATATACCAGTACTCTCTTGAATTAAACGCTGTAACCTGACTTTTAAGACTGGTCTCGATCTATTTCATGCAAAAATTATAAACTTACAACTTATTATGAAATAGATAGAGTGTGAATTTGGTTTTGGCTACAAAACATATAGGAATTTAGAATTCCTCTATCAAGAACCTCACCTAGCACAACCCGACTACAGAACCTCACCTAGCACGACTACAGAACCTCACCTAGCACAACCCGACTACAGAACCTCACCTAGCACAACGACTACAGAACCTCACCTAAAACAACTACAGAACCTCACCTAGCACAACACAACCTCACCTAACACAACTACAGAACCTCACCTAGCACAACACAATACAGAACCTCACCTAACATGACTACAGAACCTCACCAAACACAACAACTACAGAACCTCATCTAGCACAACACGACTATAGAACCTCACCTAATACAACAACAGAACCTCACCTAGCATAACACAACTACAGAACCTCACCAAGCACAACATGACTACAGAACCTCACCTAACACAACTACAGAACCTCATCTAGCACAACACGACTACAGAACCTCACCTAACACATAACGACTACAGAACCTCACCAAACACAACTACAGAACCTCATCTAGCACAACACGACTACAGAACCTTACCTAACACAAGACGACTACAGAATCTCACCTAACACAAGACGACTACAAACCCTGACCAAACACAAGACGACTACAGACCCTCACCAAACAACATGACTACAGACCCTCACCAAACACAACATGACTACAGAACCTCACCTAACATAACACAACTACAGAACCGCACATAACGACTACAGAACCTCACCTAGCACAACACGACTACAGAACCTAACACAACACAACCTCACCTAGAACAAGACAACATTATACAGAGACTACCACATTTTCGTTAATACACCAGGCTGGAAGCAGAGCAGGTGTTTTGAAAAGTGGGTATACTGTAGGAGGGTACAGTACAATGTACAGTACAATGTACATGAGGTGCATGCGTGTACCGATAGGACTCATGAGGTGTGAGTTGCTCTGTTTGTAGAAACCAGACTGTGGTTATATGTACTGTGGCTTGCGAAAGTATTCACCCCCCTTGGCATTTTTCCTATTTTGTTGTCTTACAACCTGGAATTAACATTTATTTTTTTTGGGGGGGGGGGTGGAAATAATTTGATTTACACAACATGCCTACCACTTTGAAGATGCAAAATGTGTTTTTATTGTGAAACATACAAGAAATAATAAAAGATCAAATAAAAAGGTGAGCGTTCATAACTATTCATCCCCCCACAGTCAATACTTTGTAGAGCCACCTTTTGCAGCAATTACAGCTGCAAGTCTCTTGGGGTATGTCTTTATAAGCTTGGCACATCTCGCCACTGGGATTTTTGACCATTCTTCAAGGCAAAACTGCTCCAGCTCCTTCAAGTTGGATGGGTTCCGCTGGTGTACAGCAATCTTTAAGTCATACCACAGATTCTCAATTGGATTGAGGTCTGGGCTTTAACTCGGCCATTCCAAGACATTTAAATGTTTCCTCTTAAACCACTTGGAGCTGGAGCAGTTGCTTGAGCAGTATTGTAACGGCTTTCCTCTTCTGAGGAGGAGTTGCAAGGATCGGACCAATACGCAGTGTTGTAAGTGTCCATGCTACTTTAATAATAACGGAACACGACTCAACACAAAAATAACAAAGTGAATGGAAACGGAAACCAAAACAGTCCTGAACAGTGACACAAACAACAAAACAGGAAACAATCACGCACCACTCAAGGGTGAAAACAGGCTGCCTAAGTATGGTTCTCAATCAGGGACAATGATTGACAACTGCCTCTGATACCAGGCCAAACACAGAAATACCAAATCATAGAAAAAATAACATAGACTGCCCACCCAACTCACACCCTGACCATACTAAAACAAAGACATTACAAAGGAACTTAGGTCAGAACGTGACAAGTATGCTTAGGGTCATTGACCTGCTGGAAGGTGAACCTCCGTCCCAGTATCAAGTCTCTTGAAGACTGAAACAGGTTTCCCTCAAGAAATTCCCTTTATTTAGCACCATCCATCATTCCTTCAATTCTGACCAGTTTCCCAGTCCCTGCCGATGGAAAACATCCCCACCGCATGATGCTGCCACCATGCTTCAATGTGGGGATAGGGTTCTCGGGGTGATGAGAGGTGTTGGGTTTGTGCCAGACATAATTTTCCTTGATGGCTAAAAAGCTCAATTTTAGTCTCATCTGACCAGAGTAACGTCTCCCACATGCCTTTTGGCAAACACCAAACGTGTTTGCTTATTTTTTTCTTTGAGCAATTACTTTTTTTCTGGCCACTCTTCTGTAAAGCCCAGCTCTGTGGAGTGTACGGATTAAAGTGGTCCTATGGACAGATACTCCAATCTCTGCTGTGGTGCTTTGCAGCTCATTCAGGGTTATCTTTGGTCTCTTTGTTGCCTCTCTGATTAATGCCCTCTTTGCCTGGTTTGTGAGTTTTGGTGGGCGGCCCTCACTTGGCAGGTATGTTGTTGTGCCGTATTCTTTCAATTTTTTAATGGTGCTCCCTGGGATGTTCAAAGTTTCTGATATTTTTCTATGACCCAACCCTGATCAGTACTTCTCCACAACTTTGTCCCTGACCTGTTTGGACAGCTCCTTGGTCTTCATGGTGCCGCTTGCTTGGTGGTTCTTCTTGCTTAGTGGTGCTGCAGACTCTGGGGCCTTTAAGAACAGGTGTGTATATACTGAGATCATGTGACAGATCATGTGACACTTAGATTGCACACAGGTGGACTTTATTTAACTAATTATGTGACATCTGAAGGCAATTGGTTCTCCAGATATTATTTAGGAGCTTCATAGTAAAGGGGTGAATACAAATGACCATCAATTTGGACTTTTTTGTGCATGTCCATTAAATGAAATACAAATAAAAATCTATTTAAATGACAGTTTGTAATGCAACAAAATAGGAGAAATGCCAAGGGGGTGAATACTTTTGCAAGGCACTGTAGAAACCAGTTATATGTAGAATCCAGACTGTGGTTATATGTAGAAGTTCAAGATGGGGGTCAATCACCCTCGGACTGGGGCTCCATGCAAGATCTCACCTCGTGGGGCATCAATGATCATGAGGAAGGTGAGGGATCAGCCCGGAACTACACGGCAGGACCTGGTCGATGACCTGAAGAGAGCTAGGACCACAGTCTCAAAGAAAACCATTAGTAACACACTACGCCGTCATGTATTAAAATCCTGCAGCTCACGCAAGGTCCCTCTGCTCAAGCCAGCGCATGTCCAGGCCGTCTGAAGTTTTCCAATGATCATCTGGATGATCCAGAGGAGGAATGGGAGAAGGTCATGTGGTCTGATGAGACAAAAATATATATTTTTGGTCTAAACTCCACTAGCCATGTTTGGAGGAAGAAGAAGGATGAGTACAACCCCAAGAACACCATCCCAACCGTGAAGCATGGAGGTGGAAACATCATTCTTTGGGGATGCTTTTCTGCAAAGGGGACAGGACGACTGCACCATATTGAGGGGAGGATGGATGGGGCCATGTATAGCGAGATCTTGGCCAACAACTTCCTTCCCTCAGTAACATGAGCCTTAAGGAAACAAAGATGCAAACTTTAGAAGTTGAATTGGACCAGCAAGAAAACAGAATTGAGACAAAACAAGATGAGGATACTGTCCTTATCGGAAGACAAGAAAAAAGGAGACCTTTCCAGCTGATATCAGAGGAACTTGGTGTGGGTATAAAACCAGTAGATCTGGAACGATGCCAGAGGATTTGGCGGGAAACAGAATATATCTTTGCATGGTTTCAAACTATCAGACCTAAATCAACATTCGGAATGCACAAGAAAAAGACAAAAAATTTGCAAAGAAATTCATAAAAAATCATACAATGTGATTTTCTGGATTTTTTTTCTCATTTTGTCTGTCATAGTTGAAGTGTACCTGTAAAATTACAGGCCTCTCTCATCTTCTTAAGTGGGAGAACTTGCACAATTGGTGTCTGACTAAACACTTTTTTGCCCCACTGTACATAGTGTTCCCCTTAACAAGGTAGATTTTATTGATTTTACCTTTATTTAACTTGGCAAGTCAGTTAAGAACAAATTCTTATTTTCAATGACGGCCTAGGAACAGTGGGTTAACTGCCTGTTCAAGGGCAGAACGACAGATGTGTACCTTGTCAGCTCGGGGATTTGAACTTGCAACCTTCCGGTTACTCCCCTTATTCCCCTGAACAAGGTAGTTAACCCACTGTTCCCCTGAACAAGGTAGTTAACCCACTGTTCCCCTGAACAAGGTAGTTAACCCACTGTTCCCCTGAACAAGGTAGTTAACCCACTGTTCCCCCTGAACAAGGTAGTTAACCCACTGTTCCCCCTGAACAAGGTAGTTAACCCACTGTTCCCCCTGAACAAGGTAGTTAACCCACTGTTCCCCCTGAACAAGGTAGTTAACCCACTGTTCCCCCTGAACAAGGTAGTTAACCCACTGTTCCCCTGAACAAGGTAGTTAACCCACTGTTCCCCCTGAACAAGGTAGTTAACCCACTGTTCCCCCTGAACAAGGTAGTTAAACCCACTGTTCCCCCTGAACAAGGTAGTTAAACCCACTGTTCCCCCTGAACAAGATAGTTAAACCCACTGTTCCTAGGCTGTCATTGTAAATAATTTGTTCTTAACTGACTTGCCTAGTTAAATAAAGGTTAAAAAAGAATAAGAGCGTCACTGCACAGCTATTTTCAGGTTTCTCAATAGATGTTTGATGGGGTTCAAGTCCAGGCTCTGGCTGGGCCACTCAAAGACATTCAGAGACATGTTCCAAAGCCACTCCTGCGTTGTGTGCTGAGGGTTGTTGTCCTTTTGGAAGGTGAACCTTCGCCCCAGTCTGAGGTCCCGAGCGTTCTGGAGCAGGTTGTCATCAAGAATCACTCTGTCCTTTGCTCTGTTCATCTTTGCCTCGATCCTGATTAGTCTCCCAGTCCCTGCCACTGAAAAACATCCCCACAGCATGATGCTGCCATCACCATGCTTCGCCGGACGGATGGTGCCAGGTTTGTGAGAGTCTTTAGGTGCCTTTTGGCAAACTCCAAGCGGGCTGTCGTGTGCCTTTTGCTGAGGAATGTCTATGGCCACTCTACCATAAAGGCCTGTTTGGTGGACTGCTGCAAAGATGGTTGTCCTTCTGGAAGGTTCTCCCATCTCCACAAAGGAACTCTGTAGCTCTGTCAAAGTGACCATCAGGTTCTTGGTCACCTCCCTGACCAAGGCCATTCTCCCCCGATTACCCAGTTTGGCCAGGCGGCCAGCTCCAGGAAGAGTCTTGGTGGTTCCAAACTTCTTCCATTTAAGAATGGTGGAGGCCACTGTGTTCTTGGGGACCTTCAATGCTGCAGACATTTTTTGGTACCCTTCAACAGATCTGTGCCTCAACACTATTCTGTCTCGGATCTCTACTGACAATTCCTTCGACCTCATGGCTTGGTTTTTGCTGACATGTTCCGTCAACTGTGGGACCTTATATAGACAGGTGTGTGCCTTACCAAAACATGTCCAATCAATTGAACTTATGTATCACAGGTGGACTCCAATCAAGTTGTAGAAACATCTCAAGCATGATCAATGGACACAGGATGCACCTGAGCTCAATTTCCAGTCTCATAGCAAAGGGTCTGAATACTTATGTAAATAAGGTATTTCTGTTTTTTTGTCTAAAAACATGTTTTCGCTTTGTCGTTATGGGGTATTGTGATGTCATTATGGGGTATTGTGATGTCATTATGGTGTATTGTGATGTCATTATGGGGTATTGTGATGTCATTATGGGGTATTGTGATGTCATTATGTGTGTAAAATGATGATGAGATAAAAAATCAAGACTTTCATCCGTTTTAGAATACGTCTGTAACGTAACTAAATATGGACAAGGGAAAGGGTCCGAATGTATTATTAAATCACAAGGTACAACCACAATACTTACCTTTATTTCACCTTTATTTAACCAGCTAGTTGAGAACAAGTTCTCATGTGCAACTGCGACCTGGCCAAGATAAAGCAAAGCAGTGTGACAAAAACAACACAGAGTTACACATGGAATAAACAAAACATACAGTCAATAATACAGTAGAACAAAAGAAAACAAAACGTCTATATACAATGAGTGCAAATGAGGTAAGATAAGGGAGTTAAGGCAATAACTGAACTGAACACTGAACTCTATCAGAGAAGTAGTTGGTGAACCAGGCGAGGCAATCATTTGAGAAACCAAGGCTGTCGAGTCTGCCGACGAGGATGTGGTGATTGACAGAGTCGAAAGCCTTGGCCAGGTCGATGAAAAGTTCATTTCTTAGCTACATTTTTTTGCAGATTTACTTTAGTGCCTTATTTGCAAACAGTATTCATGTTTTGGAATATTTGTATTCTGTACAGGCTTCCTTCTTTTCACTCTGTCATTTAGGTTACTATTGTGGAGTAACTATAATGTTGTTGATCCATCCTCAGTTTTCTCTTATCACAGCCATTAAACTCAGAAACTGTTTTAAAGTCACCATTGGCCTCATGGTGAAATCCCTGAGCAGTTTCCTTACTCTCCGGCAACTGAGTTAAGGAAGGATGCCTGTATCGTTGTAGTGACTGGGTGTATTGATACACCATCCAAAGTGTAATTAATAACTTCGCCATGCTCAAAGGGATATTCAAGGTCTGTTTTTAATTTGTACCCATCTACCAATAGGTGCCCTTCTCTGTGAGGCATTGGAAAACCTCCCTGGTCTTTGTGGTTGAAATGTAATTCTCTATTGAGGAACCAACCAGATAATTATGTGTGTGGGGTACAGAGATGAGCTCGTCATTCAAAAATCATGTTAAATACTATTACTGGAGTGATTCCATCTTATTATGTGACTTGTTAAGCAAAATTGTACTCCTGAACTGATTTAGCCATAACGAAGGGGTTGAAGACTTATTGACTGACGACATTTCAGCTTTTCATTTTTTATTCATTTGTAAACATTTCTTTAAACATAATTCCACTTTAACATTATGGGGTATTGTGTGTAGGCCAGTGACAATTTAACCCATTTGAAATTCAGGCTGTAGTACAACAAATGTGGAAAATGTCAAAGGAATACGGTCTTTAAAGTACAGTAAGCAGAGTCCTGATTGTCATGTGTATGGATATACATAATCCTCAGGCTTTTGGTACATTAGGAGACGAGTTGGAGCTTAAAAGCCCTGAAACAACCGTCTGCTCAGTCCACATGCTCTATACATGTGATGTAGACAATAACTATGCATGTATACTATGATCCTTCCATTCAATGGGATGTCCGCTGCCCTCATCTCTTAAAAGGTTTGATCAGGTTCTTCAGTGATAAAACGGGACAGACAAGGTTAACTTTGATCTTATACAAATAAAACTAAATCCAGAAGTCTAACTACCTCCATGGTTTGTGATGGGCTCCATCAGAGATGGTCAACCAATGTGTTTTTTTTTTGTTACATTAAAAACGTAGACGTTGAATATTTAAAGAAGAGTTGGGTTGGAGAGGCTATGCTTCTACCTACTGTTCAAATCAAATTAAATCAAATTGGTCACATGCAGATGTTTTTGCGAGTGTTTAACGAAATGCTTGTAATAGAAGAGGTGTAGATTCCTGATTAATCTTGATTTAAACTTTTTTTAAATTTAACTAGGCAAGTCAGTTAAGAAGAAATTCTTACTTACAATGATGACAGATTTTCACCTTGTCAGCTCGGGGGATTCGATCCAGCAACCCTTCAGTTACTGGCCCAATGCTCTAACCACTAGGGTACCTGCCGTCCCTACATTCTAACACCTGGGGTACCTGCCGTCCCTACATTCTAACCCCTGGGGTACCTGCCGTCCCTACATTCTAACCCCTGGGGTACCTGCCGTCCCTACATTCTAACCCCTGGGGTACCTGCCGTCCCTACATTCTAACCCCTGGGGTAACTGCCGACCCTACATTCTAACCCCTGGGGTACCTGCCGACCCTACATTCTAACCCCTGGGGTACCTGCCGTCCCTACATTCTAACCCCTGGGGTACCTGCCGTCCCTACATTCTAACCCCTGGGGTACCTGCCGTCCCCACATTCTAACCCCTGGGGTACCTGCCGTCCCTACATTCTAACCCCTGGGGTACCTGCCGTCCCTACATTCTAACCCTGGGGTACCTGCCGTCCCTACATTCTAACCCCTGGGGTACCTGCCGTCCCTACATTCTAACCCCTGGGGTACCTGCCGTCCCTACATTCTAACCCCTGGGGTACCTGCCGTCCCTACATTCTAACCCCTGGGGTACCTGCCGTCCCTACACTCTAACCACTAGGCTACCTGCCGCCCCTTACACTCTAACCACTGGGGTACCTGCCGCCCCTTACACTCTAACCACTGGGGTACCTGCCGCCCCTACACTCTAACCACTAGGGTACCTGTCGTCCCTACACTCTAACCACTAGGATACCTGTCGTCCCTACACTCTAACCACTAGGCTACCTGCCGCCTCTACACTCTAACCACTGGGCTACCTGCCGTCCCTACACTCTAACCACTGGGGTACCTGCCGTCCAAAGCTCTAACCACTAGGCTACCTGCCGCCCCTACACTCTAACCACTAGGCTACCTGCCGCCCCTACACTCTAACCACTGGGGTACCTGCCGTCCCTTGCACTCTAACCACTGGGGTACCTGCCGCCCCTTGCACTCTAACCACTGGGGTACCTGCCGCCCCTTGCACTCTAACCACTGGGGTACCTGCCGCCCCTACACTCTAACCACTGGGGTACCTGCCGCCCCTACACTCTAACCACTAGGCTACCTGCCGTCCCCACACTCTAACCACTAGGCTACCTGCCGTCCCCACACTCTAACCACTAGGCTACCTGCCGCCTCTACACTCTAACCACTAGGCTACCTGCCGCCTCTACACTCTAACCACTAGGCTACCTGCCGCCTCTACACTCTAACCACTAGGCTACCTGCCGCCTCTACACTCTAACCACTAAGCTACCTGCCGCCTCTACACTCTAACCACTAGGCTACCTGCCGCCTCTACACTCTAACCACTAGGCTACCTGCCGCCTCTACACTCTAACCACTAGGCTACCTGCCGTCCCTACACTCTAACCACTGGGGTACCTGCCGTCCAAAGCTCTAACCACTAGGCTACCTGCCGCCCCTACACTCTAACCACTAGGCTACCTGCCGCCCCTACACTCTAACCACTAGGCTACCTGCCGCCCCTACACTCTAACCACTAGGCTACCTGCCGCCCCTACACTCTAACCACTGGGGTACCTGCCGTCCCTACACTCTAACCACTAGGCTACCTGCCGCCCCTACACTCTAACCACTAGGCTACCTGCCACCCCTACACTCTAACCACTAGGCTACCTGCCCCCTCTACACTCTAACCACTAGGCTACCTGCCGCCCCTCCACTCTAACCACTAGGCTACCTGCCGCCCCTCCACTCTAACCACTAGGCTACCTGCCGCCCCTACACTCTAACCACTGGGGTACCTGCCGTCCCTACACTCAGGACAGTAGTGAGACAGGACAGTAGTGAGAACAGGTGGGTCTAGACAGGACAGTAGTGAGAACAGGTGTGTCTAGACAGGACACTAGTGAGAATAGGTGGGTCTAAACAGGACAGTAGTGAGAACAGGTGTGTCTAGACAGGACAGTAGTGAGAACAGGTGTGTCTAGACAGGACAGTAGTGAGAATAGGTGGGTCTAGACAGGAGTGATGTTCAAATCTAAATCAACATTTTATTGTTCACCGACACATATTTAGTAGATGTTATTGTGGGTGAAATGCTTGTGTAGTTGATGTTTGTATGCCTCTGCGTGTTGTCTTTTGTTTCGGATTTTATTATTTTTTTAAAACGTCTAAAAAATGAAAAGTATGTACAGATGATACATTATTATTGTTATTATTGTCATGTCTGTTCCTCAGGGCCATGTTCTACAGTAACTTGTCATGTCTGTTCCTCGGGGCCATGTTCTACAGTAACTTGTCATGTCTGTTCCTCAGGGCCATGTTCTACAGTAACTTGTCATGTCTGTTCCTCAGGGCCATGTTCTACAGTAACTTGTCATGTCTGTTCCTCAGGGCCATGTTCTACAGTAACTTGTCATGTCTGTTCCTCAGGGCCATGTTCTACAGTAACTTGTCATGTCTGTTCCTCGGGGCCATGTTCTACAGTAACTTGTCATGTCTGATCCTCGGGGCCATGTTCTACAGTAACTTGTCATGTCTGTTCCTCAGGGCCATGTTCTACAGTAACTTGTCATGTCTGATCCTCGGGGCCATGTTCTACAGTAACTTGTCATGTCTGTTCCTCAGGGCCATGTTCTACAGTAACTTGTCATGTCTGTTCCTCAGGGCCATGTTCTACAGTAACTTGTCATGTCTGTTCCTCGGGGCCATGTTCTACAGTAACTTGTCATGTCTGTTCCTCGGGGCCATGTTCTACAGTAACTTGTCATGTCTGTTCCTCAGGGCCATGTTCTACAGTAACTTGTCATGTCTGTTCCTCAGCGCCATGTTCTACAGTAACTTGTCATGTCTGATCCTCGGGGCCATGTTCTACAGTAACTTGTCATGTCTGTTCCTCAGGGCCATGTTCTACAGTAACTTGTCATGTCTGTTCCTCAGGGCCATGTTCTACAGTAACTTGTCATGTCTGTTCCTCGGGGCCATGTTCTACGGTAACTTGTCATGTCTGATCCTCAGGGCCATGTTCTGCAGTAACTTTGTGGAGAGCAGACAGGGTCGTGTGGATCTGAAGGGTATCTCCCCTGACGTGCTCAGTGGCATAGTGGACTATGTGTATACAGGAGCCATCACCATCAGCATGGACATAGTGCTGCCTCTAATGCAGGCTGCCTCTATGCTGCACTATGGACGGCTGTTTGAGGCCTGCTCCACCTTCCTTCAGGTGACTACAGATGGAAATCAGCTGTGTTGCTAACTCTGGGACTGTTCGATTGCTTTTGAAACTGCAGCATTGATTGGTGTGATTGTGCCACTAACTTCTGATTGTGTTTGTGAATCAGGTTCTCCCTTTGCAAAATAGACTTTTGTCTCAATGGGTCTTTCCTGCTTAAATAAAAGGTTCAATTAAATACATAATAATAATAATAATGTGCACACACATGGTCTTTGTTAAATGATAATATATTTCAGGAGCAGCTGAGCCCAGACAACTGTCTCAGTATGATCAGGTTGTCTGAGATCCTCCACTGTGACAGTCTGAAGGAGAAGGCTAAGGAGATGGCCGTGAGGAGCTTCTCAGACGTAGCTGCCTCCGAAGACTTCTGTGAGCTCTCCTTACCGGAGCTTATGTGTTACCTGGAGGACGACCGACTGTGTGCAGAGGAGGAGCAGGTGATATGAGATGAGGAGAGATGAGGAGAGATGAGGAGAGATGAGGAGAGAAGAGGAGAGAAGAGGAGAGATGAGGAGAGATGAGGAGAGATGAGGAGAGATGAGGAGAGATGAGGAGAGATGAGGAGAGAAGAGGAGAGAAGAGGAGAGAAGAGGAGAGATGAGGAGAGATGAGGAGAGATGAGGAGAGAAGAGGAGAGAAGAGGAGAGATGAGGAGAGATGAGGAGAGATGAGGAGAGATGAGGAGAGATGAGGAGAGATGAGGAGAGAAGAGGAGAGATGAGGAGAGATGAGGAGAGATGAGGAGAGATGAGGAGAGATGAGGAGAGATGAGATGTGAAAAAATAGGATTAGATCAAAATAAGATTGTTTCTGACATGGGAGTAGAACTAAAAGTCCAATTTTGCAGGTGTTTGAGACCCTCCTGGCGTGGATCCACCACGACCCGTTCTCCCGGCGCGGCGCCATCCACGACCTCTTCAAGAAGGTGCGCCTGCGCTACATCCACCCCACCTACCTGTTCCAGTTCATCGCCAACGACCCGCTAGTGCAGTCCTCCACGCTCTGCACTGAGATCATTGAGTCCGTCCGCCGCCTCATGCTCTCGGTCAGTGCCAAGTGCGGTCGTGAGCTGAAGCCCCTCTGGACCACACCACGCCGCTACACCTGCCGAGAGACGCTCGTTGTGGTTGGCGGGCGCAAGAATAACGAGCAGACATCCCGGGAAGCCCTGCTCTATGACGAGAGGACTCAGCGCTGGCAGTGGCTGGCCAAGCTGCCCCTGCGACTCTACAAGGCCTCCTACGTCTGTATCCACAGCATCCTGTACGTGGTGGGGGGGCTCAGCCTCAGCATGGCCTCAGGAGACAGCTCTGTGTCTGCCACCGTCTACACCCTCTCCCTCAAGACCAACCAGGTATGAAGGGGCTAGCACACCCACAGCACTGACGGTTTGTCCAGAAAATAGGTATTTTTAAATGAGATTTTATTGTGCTGATCAATAATTATTTTGTATTGTGTATTTATGAAAATGGTACATTTCAACCTTAGCTGCTATTGATACCATGTAATGCTGCCTTATTGAAACCCACATGTCTCTGTGACCAGTGGAGGACGGCTGAGCCCATGTTGGAGCCGCGCTACGCCCATCAGAGTGTCTCCTATCTCCACTTCATCTTTGTCCTGGGGGGGATCGGAGTTGACAAACAGATCTCCAACTCCGTGGAGAGGTACAACAGTATGTTTAACCAATGGGAGGCCATGGCTCCTCTCCCCAGCGCCGTGCTGCATCCCGCCGTCGCCGCCAACGACCAGAGGGTCTATGTGTTTGGAGGGGAGGACGCCATGCAGAACCCTGTAAGGGAGATACAGGTAACCCTCAATCAACCAACCCACCAATCAATCAACCAACCAACCAACCCATCAATCAATCAATCATTCAACCAACCCATCAATCAATCAACCAACCCACCAATCAATCAATCAACCAACCCACCAATCAATCAATCAACCCACCAATCAACCCACCAATTAATCAACCAACCCCCCAATCAATCGACCCATCATTCAACCAACCAACCCAAAAATCAATCAACCCACCAATCAACCCACCAACCAATCAATCAATCAATCAACCCACCCACCAATCAACCAACCAATCCATCCAGAACAGAAACAGTTTAAACAAAGAAGGGAGGAGACAATTCCTTTAGCGTGTATTATGCTAACAGCCTGACAGATGGTTGATGGATCTTAATCTTTGATATCATTGACCAGAGGTGGAGAGAGTGGTGAGGCGAAGAAAATAAAAAATGATGGGGCCCGTAGTTTTTCCTGATTTGGTAACCTAACCAGGTAAAACTCTTGACCGTATACGGTATGACGCGACTTATCCGCTTGTAAAAAAGGTTTAATCATTTTTCTAATCAGGTCACATGGTTTTGAAAAACTCCTGGCCCTGGGGAGGATGAAAACCCTATCAAACTGCAGCTACCCTGTTCTTGTTCATATGAGTTGTGTTTTAAAGAAGAACTAGGGGCGTTTCCTATACACAGAGAAAGCAACGTGATTGGACAATAAATCTCACAGGGCTTGTTTTATGCAGCTTTTCATCGTGTAGTCCTGCCCTATGCAACTGTAGGCCTAATTACACATTACCTAACAGACTGTCAGCTATTGTGTTAATTATTAACTGGAATGAATTAATACATTTTGGATTGTAAAGTGTAGGTAGTCTCGTCAGCCCAAGTTTGAATATTAATCAAATTTGATCCCGTTCACATTTTTCTCACAAGCAAATGGGCTATAAATATACAACTTTACCACTTCGTTTACACTGGCCAGAGGGGCAGGGCGCATAGTAAGCTACACTAAAGCCTGGTCTCATGAACCCAACGTAACATAGTAAAGTAAATCCGGGATACTAAAATTAATATGATATGTTACGTTTGGTATGGTTACACAAGACAGAACTTTACATAATAAGGCAAAATAAGGGTGAATGGTCGGGGTGAATGGGTGGGCATATAACTCTAACCCAAAGGTGGATGGTCGGGGTGAATGGGTGGGCATATAACTCTAACCCAAAGGTGGATGGTCGGGGTGAATGGGTGGGCATATAACTCTAACCCAAAGGTGGATGGTCGGGGTGAATGGGTGGGCATATAACTAACCCAAAGGTGGATGGTCGGGGTGAATGGGTGGGCATATAACTCTAACCCAAAGGTTGATGGTCGGGGTGAATGGGTGGGCATATAACTCTAACCCAAAGGTGGATGGTCGGGGTGAATGGGTGGGCATATAACTCTAACCCAAAGGTGGATGGTCGGGGTGAATGGGTGGGCATATAACTAACCCAAAGGTGGATGGTCGGGGTGAATGGGTGGGCATATAACTCTAACCCAAAGGTGGATGGTCGGGGTGAATGGGTGGGCATATAACTCTAACCCAAAGGTTGATGGTCGGGGTGAATGGGTGGGCATATAACTCTAACCCAAAGGTTGATGGTCGGGGTGAATGGGTGGGCATATAACTAACCCAAAGGTTGATGGTCGGGGTGAATGGGTGGGCATATAACTCTAACCCAAAGGTTGATGGTCGGGGTGAATGGGTGGGCATATAACTAACCCAAAGGTGGATGGTCGGGGTGAATGGGTGGGCATATAACTCTAACCCAAAGGTGGATGGTCGGGGTGAATGGGTGGGCATATAACCCAAAGGTTGCGTGTTCAAATCTCATCAAGGAGTACATTAGCTAATTAACAACTTTGAAACTACTTACTACTTTTTAGCTACTTTGCATGTTAGCTAACCCTTCCGCTAACCTTAACCCCTAAATAATGTTAGCCACCTAGCTAACGTTGGCCACGACAAATTGGATTTGCTACATATAATACGATTTTCAAATTCATAACATGTTGTACGAATTGGATGATGGACATCTACAAATTAAAAAATACCATACTAATTGGAGTGTCTGAGATTTACATTTACCATGTTACATCTACCTCTCAGTCCAGGCTGCTGACAATGAAGCTGCTGTTGTTAGGAGCCAACATTTGACCAGACAGACATTTGTTATATTTGCCATGCAATAGAGCTAATGTTTTATGTCTATATCAGTGGTCACCAACCTTTTCTGAGTCAAGATCACTTTCCCAGTCAAAAAGCAAACCGAGATCTACTGCTCAGATTTTATATTAACCCACACAAACAGTTTTGTAGGAATGAGGTTTGGGCAGTAAGCCTAGTACATTATCACAACATATTGGCTATATGATTGGCCTGCCAATGTTGTTAATCAGACCATATTATATTTCAAAACTCGAGCTTTGATAGCAAAATAGATCAGTTGGTTTGTGGAGCATGAATTGAAATAATTATATATTTTACTTAACTGGACTGATGGTACCTGCATCGAGGTCAAATCACGACGTCATTGATCTTCAGGTCGAAAAATCGGAGCTCTAGAAAGATGCCCGAGTTTCCAACTTGGAATTCCAAGTTGGATGACCGTTCAAAACGATGTTTCCCATCCGCCTCTCACGGCCCCTGCTCTCTCCGTCCTTTCCTCCGGTGAGACTGACCAGAGAGAGGGGACACCGTCTTCCACCTGATGGGGAAACTAGAGTCACACTGTATCTGCCTCCTGCATGTTGTTCCTATGACCAGAGAAAGATAAATATTCATTCATATTGAAATGGACACGACGAGCTGCCAATAACAATCAAACGTAGGGCTGTCGATACTTGGCTACTCATTGCAGCCGCAGCCCCGAACGGATGTACGGAGAAGTGCGTTTTGTAATAGTGTTGAATATAAACTTAAACATGACATAAAAACACCAGCTCTGCTGTATTTGTTGACAGTCTCTCTGTTGTCATGGTTTTAAAAGTGATTAAATATGACGTAGGCTAGTAGCCTATTAAACGTGGCTTTGGCCAGGGTCATGGAAGTTCTGTTCCCACGGTGATTTGAGCCATGTGACCGACAGCGCAGTAGGTGCACTCGAGACAAATCGTGAGGCAAATTGGTCTAAAAAAACAGCACTTTGCCTCACCACACATGTTCTGGCGGCCCTTGTCATTGACTGACTGACTGGCTGACTGACTGACTGACTGGCTGGCTGAAACTCTCTCTGGTATCTCTGTCTCTCAGGTGTACCACATCTCCAGGAACCTGACTGGCTGGCTGGCTGACTGACTGGCTGGCTGGCTGACTGACTGACTGGCTGGCTGACTGGCTGGCTGACTGGCTGGCTGACTGAAACTCTCTCTGGTATCTCTGTCTCTCAGGTGTACCACATCTCCAGGAACCTGACTGGCTGACTGACTGGCTGACTGACTGACTGACTGACTGGCTGACTGACTGACTGAAACTCTCTCTGGTATCTCTGTCTCAGGTGTACCACATCTCCAGGAACCTGACTGGCTGACTGACTGGCTGACTGACTGACTGACTGGCTGACTGACTGGCTGGCTGACTGACTGACTGGCTGACTGACTGGCTGGCTGGCTGACATACTGACTGACTGGCTGACTGACTGACTGACTGGCTGACTGACTGACTGACTGGCTGGCTGACATACTGACTGACTGGCTGACTGGCAGACTGACTGGCTGACTGACTGACTGACTGACTGACTGACTGGCTGACTGGCTGACTGGCTGACTGACTGGCTGACTGACTGACTGACTGGCTGACGGACTGACTGAAACTCTCTCTGGTATCTCTGTCTCAGGTGTACCACATCTCCAGGAACCTGTGGTCCAGATTGGAAACCAGGACAGTGAAGAACGTCTGTGCACCTGCTGCTGTCATCGAAGATAAGATCTACATCATTGGAGGTGAACAGGCTGCCGCTTTCAACATGTTTATCTGGTTTACCGGGTCTATCATGTAGAATACCCACAGCTGTTACAGTCCACACGAGTTGATAGCATGTGTCTCTTTTTCATCTCCTTTCAACTTTATTTACTTTGATGTTGTGATTCTGAACAATCTGTGGGTAGGCTTTGTCCCCAATGGCACCCTATTCCCTCTGGGCTCTGGTCAAAAGGAGTGCACTACATAGGGAATAGGCTGCAATTTGGGACACCGGCTCCCTTAATAGTCATGTGTATTTGAAATGTTTCATTTGTAGGGTACACTAGACGGATGATCGCCTACGACACCAGAGCCAACAAGTTTGTAAAGTGTGAGAACCTGAAGGAGAGGCGAATGCACCACAGCGCCACGGTCATCAACAACAAGCTGTACGTGACGGGGGGGCGCTTCCTGAACGGACACGACACCATCGAGGACTCGGACTGCTTCGAGTGTTACGACCCCAAGACGGACGTGTGGACCTCCAAGGGGACGCTGCCATACAAACTGTTTGACCACGGCTCCCTGCCTCTAGTCTGTGTCTCCAACAGACCCAACCCCCCCTGAGTGACCCACAACATCTTATCAACATCATCTGGTCGTCTGGAGTCCAACAGTAGGGTGAACAGTGGGACTGACTTCTACAGCTGCCTCTCTGTCCCCCATTACAGATGCAATGTCATCCACTCCTCCAGTCCATTGTCACATTTGAGCTGGTCCACAAACTGTATATGATCTCTCTGATGAGTGACCCACAACATCCCCAAAACTCCTTGGACTCCTAGCCGAGCCGGCTCCTAACCTAATCTAGCTAGCTACCTGTCATGGACTCCTAGCCTAGCCGGCTCCTAACCTAATCTAGCTAGCTACCTGTCATGTTACTCCTTCACAGCAGTTATAATTGGACACCACAGCTGGGATCGGAAACCATCTGAAGAGACAGACGTTGGTCTCTTCTCTCACACAGTCGCAGGACGTCAACACACGCCTCAGACATGGTCTTGATGCCAGCATCTGTGGCGTTCTAAATCAAAACCTGAGATCCTAGCTGGCAGGCAGAGGTGTCACATTGGCCCCAGGGAGTAATATAATAGTAATATATCCCATTTAGCAGACGCTTTTGTCCAAAGCGACTTACAAGTCGGCTGGGGCCACTACTTTTACATATGGGTGGCCCCAGCGGGAATCGAACCCACGACGCTTGGCGTTGCAAGCGCCATGCTCTACCGACTGAGCCACACAGGAGGGAGGGAAGGGAGGGAGGGAGGAGGACAGTCTCCACACTCCTCCAAGGGTAAATCTGAAATGGCACCCTATTCCCTATACATTTCACGACTACTGGTCAGAACTAGTTTACTACATAGGGAATAGGGTAGGCTCTGGTCAGAACTAGTTTACTACATAGGGAATAGGGTAGGCTCTGGTCAAGACAGGAGAATAGGGTGCCATTTCAGACCAACGCTCCCCTACCCAAACTAAGTCCACATAACACTGATTGAAGCCCTGTAACAGAGCTGGATGATATGGCCATAAATTGCCTGAATTGATATAATAACGATAAAGAATAAGGGTCCGTCTCTAACATTAATGTGCACCACAGTTTCTAACAATGTGCACCACAGTTTCTAACAATGTGCACCACAGTTTCTAACAATGTGCACCACAGTTTCTAGTATTAATGTGCACCACAGTTTCTAACAATGTGCACCACAGTTTCTAACAATGTGCACCACAGTTTCTAACAATGTGCACCACAGTTTCTAGCATTAATGTGCACCACAGTTTCTAGTATTAATGTGCACCACAGTTTCTAACAATGTGCACCACAGTTTCTAGCATTAATGTGCACCACAGTTTCTAACAATGTGCACCACAGTTTCTAACAATGTGCACCACAGTTTCTAACAATGTGCACCACAGTTTCTAACAATGTGCACCACAGTTTCCAACAATGTGCACCACAGTTTCTAACAATGTGCACCACAGTTTCCAACAATGTGCACCACAGTTTCCAACAATGTGCACCACAGTTTCTAACAATGTGCACCACAGTTTCCAACAATGTGCACCACAGTTTCCAACAATGTGCACCACAGTTTCCAACAATGTGCACCACAGTTTCTAACAATGTGCACCACAGTTTCTAACATTAATGTGCACCACAGTTTCCAACAATGTGCACCACAGTTTCCAACAATGTGCACCACAGTTTCCAACAATGTGCACCACAGTTTCTAACATTAATGTGCACCACAGTTTCCAACAATGTGCACCACAGTTTCTAACAATGTGCACCACAGTTTCCAACAATGTGCACCACAGTTTCTAACAATGTGCACCACAGTTTCTAACAATGTGCACCACAGTTTCTAACAATGTGCACCACAGTTTCTAGTATTAATGTGCACCACAGTTTCCAACAATGTGCACCAAAGTTTCTAACATTAATGTGCACCACAGTTTCTAACAATGTGCACCACAGTTTCTAGTATTAATGTGCACCACAGTTTCTAGTATTAATGTGCACCACAGTTTCTAGTATTAATGTGCACCACAGTTTCTAGCATTAATGTGCACCACAGTTTCTAGCAATGTGCACCACAGTTTCTAACAATATGCACCACAGTTTCTAACAATGTGCACCACAGTTTCTAACAATGTGCACCACAGTTTCTAACAATGTGCACCACAGTTTCTAACAATGTGCACCACAGTTTCTAGCATTAATGTGCACCACAGTTTCTAGCATTAATGTGCACCACAGTTTCTAACAATGTGCACCACAGTTTCTAACATTAATGTGCACCACAGTTTCTAGCATTAATGTGCACCACAGTTTCTAGCAATGTGCACCACAGTTTCTAGCAATGTGCACCACAGTTTCTAACAATGTGCACCACAGTTTCTAACATTAATGTGCACCACAGTTTCTAACATTAATGTGCACCACAGTTTCTAACAATGTGCACCACAGTTTCTAACAATGTGCACCAGTTTCTAACAATGTGCACCAGTTTCTAACAATGTGCACCACAGTTTCTAACAATGTGCACCACAGTTTCTAGCATTAATGTGCACCACAGTTTCTAACAATGTGCACCACAGTTTCTAACAATGTGCACCACAGTTTCTAACAATGTGCACCACAGTTTCTAACAATGTGCACCACAGTTTCTAGCATTAATGTGCACCACAGTTTCTAACAATGTGCACCACAGTTTCTAACAATGTGCACCACAGTTTCTAACAATGTGCACGACAGTTTCTAACAATGTGCACCACAGTTTCTAACAATGTGCACCACAGTTTCTAACAATGTGCACCACAGTTTCTAGCATTAATGTGCACCACAGTTTCTAACAATGTGCACCACAGTTTCTAACATTAATGTGCACCACAGTTTCTAGCATTAATGTGCACCACAGTTTCTAGCATTAATGTGCACCACAGTTTCTAGCATTAATGTGCACCACAGTTTCTAGCATTAATGTGCACCACAGTTTCTAGCATTAATGTGCACCACAGTTTCTAGCAATGTGCACCACAGTTTCCAACAATGTGCACCACAGTTTCTAACAATGTGCACCACAGTTTCTAACAATGTGCACCACAGTTTCCAACAATGTGCACCACAGTTTCCAACAATGTGCACCACAGTTTCCAACAATGTGCACCACAGTTTCCAACAATGTGCACCACAGTTTCTAACAATGTGCACCACAGTTTCCAACAATGTGCACCACAGTTTCCAACAATGTGCACCACAGTTTCTAACAATGTGCACCACAGTTTCTAACAATGTGCACCACAGTTTCTAACAATGTGCACCACCGTTTCCAACAACGTGCACCACAGTTTCTAGCATTAATGTGCACCACAGTTTCCAACAATGTGCACCACAGTTTCCAACAATGTGCACCACAGTTTCCAACAATGTGCACCACAGTTTCCATCAATGTGCACCACAGTTTCTAACAATGTGCACCACAGTTTCTGTCATTAATGTGCACCACAGTTTCTGTCATTAATGTGCACCACAGTTTCTGTCATTAATGTGCACCACAGTTTCTAACAATGTGCACCACAGTTTCTAACAATGTGCACCACAGTTTCTGTCATTAATGTGCACCACAGTTTCTAACAATGTGCACCACAGTTTCTGTCATTAATGTGCACCACAGTTTCTGTCATTAATGTGCACCACAGTTTCTGTCATTAATGTGCACCACAGTTTCTAACAATGTGCACCACAGTTTCTAACAATGTGCACCACCGTTTCTAACAATGTGCACCACCGTTTCTAACAATGTGCACCACAGTTTCTAGCATTAATGTGCACCACAGTTTCTAACAATGTGCACCACAGTTTCTGTCATTAATGTGCACCACAGTTTCTAACAATGTGCACCACCGTTTCTAACAATGTGCACCACAGTTTCTAGCATTAATGTGCACCACAGTTTCTAACAATGTGCACCACAGTTTCCAACAATGTGCACCACAGTTTCCAACAATGTGCACCACAGTTTCCAACAATGTGCACCACAGTTTCCAACAATGTGCACCACAGTTTCCAACAATGTGCACCACAGTTTCCAACAATGTGCACCACAGTTTCCAACAATGTGCACCACAGTTTCCAACAATGTGCACCACAGTTTCCAACAATGTGCACCACAGTTTCTAACAATGTGCACCACAGTTTCTGTCATTAATGTGCACCACAGTTTCTAACATTAATGTGCACCACAGTTTCCTATTATCCTTTAAACTACTACTGCTCGTTTGATGGTTGTGGCCATCAATTGTCCCGTGAACATTCACCCATATTAACACAGTTATTTCATTTCAACATCACATTTCTCTAGTATGGGCTACTTATCGTAATGAAGGATATCAGTAAAATGTCTGTTTGTTACCGGTATGGACGGTGTCTACATTTCTTCCGGTTTATCTTTCCAGCTCTACCCTGTTAATAATTTATCTTTCCAGCTCTACCCTGTTAATAATTTATCTTTCCAGCTCTACCCTGTTAATAATTTATCTTTCCAGCTCTACCCTGTTAATAATTTATCTTTCCAGCTCTACCCTGTTAATAATTTATATTTCCAGCTCTACCCTGTTAATAATTTATCTTTCCAGCTCTACCCTGTTAATAATTTATCTTTCCAGCTCTACCCTGTTAATAATTTGGCATAGCAGCCGAGGGATCCATTGCAGTTGGATTGCTATATCATAACATATCTTACACTATCCTACCATGACACACCATACCCTACCATACAATTCTATACCCTACAATACTATATCCTACCATACCCTACAATACAATACCATATTCTACCATACTCTAACATACCCTACAAGACTATATCCTACCATATTCTACCATACCCTACCATACAATTTTATACCTTACAATACTATATCCTACCATACCCTACCATATTCTACCATACCCTACCATACAATTGTATACCCTACAATACTATATCCTACCATACCCTACAATACAATATTCTACCATACTCTAACATACCCTACATTACAATATCCTACCATACAATACCATATCCTACCATACAATACCATATCCTACCATACAATACCATATCCTACTCTACTATACCATATCCTACCATACAACATTATACTCTACTATACCATATCCTACCCTACTATACCATATCCTACCATACATCATTATACCCTATAATACCATACAATACCACATCCTACCATACCACATCCTACCATACCACATCCTTCCATACTATACAGTACCCTACCATACAATAGTATACCATAACATAGCCTAACAAACCATATCTTCCTATACCCTGCCATGCCCTACAATACCATATCCTACCATACTATACCATATCCTACCATGCCATATCCTACCATACTATACCATATCCTACCATACTATACCATATCCTACCATACAATACCCTACCATACAATACCATATCCTACTCTACTATACCATATCCTACCATACATCATTATACCCTATAATACCATACAATACCATATCCTACCATACAATACCATATCCTACCCTACTATACCATATCATTATACCCTATAATACCATACAATACCATATCCTACAATACCACATCCTACCATATCACATCCTACAATACCACATCCTACAATACCACATCCTACCATACTATACCATATCCTACCATACTATGCCCAACCATACAGTTCCCTACCATAACATAACATACCCTACCAATACTAAACCCTACCATACCATAGCCTACCATACTATACCATAGCCTACCATATTATACCATAGCCTACCATACAGTTCCCTACCATAGCCTACCATACTATACCCTACCATATCCTACCATACAGTTCTCTACCATACCCTGCCATAGCCTACCATACTATACCCTACCATATCCTGCCATACAGTTCTCTACCATACCCTGCCATAGCCTACCATACTATACCCTACCATATCCTACCATACAGTTCCCTACCATACCCTACCATACTATATCCTACCAAACCATATCCTACCAAACCATATCTTCCTATACCCTATAATACCATATTATCTACCATACTATACCATACAGTCCCTACCATACCCTACCACAACATAGCCCCCCATAACATAGCCTACCATACTATATCCTACCAAACCATATCCTACCAAACCATATCTTCATATACCCCTGAATGGACAATGAATGTAAGATCTCCCTTAACTCCCTGACCTGGTGTGACGCTGCTTCTAAACTAAGCACAGCGACATCCACCACACTACGACTGCCAGTCTAAGGACTTGTGGGCAGCATGTAAACAGATCATAATACCTGTAAATAGTCAATTCATAGACAATCATTCCTCCCTCCCAAGCATCTGTCGTTGTTCGCTTTAATGAGTCATTAAAGTGAAGGCGAGTTGAACCACATGGGTTCTGTTAACTCCCCTGGCAGAATATGGTCCACAACATTTACAGAGGGAGGAGCTTCATTTGAGCCAGTTTGCTACAGGAAATAAATGAATCCTGCAGCAGCACCAGGAAATGTGGATTATAATGTGGATTATAATGTGGATTATAATGTGGATTATATAATGTGGATTATAATGTGGACTATAATGTGGACTATAATGTGGACTATAATGTGGACTATAAGACATGACAGAAGACTTGACAGACATGCAGTATTCAGGCAGTGAGCCTAATTCATCTGTCTTTTCCCCTACCAATATTACATCACAAATCAGCAACATCACTGGACTGCGTTGTTCTTCTGGTAGTGGTGATTGGGGAACGATCGGTCCACCACATATCTGTCCCTCAGCCATCCCATGACCTAGAGGGCATGTCAATTAGCCTGCCTACCAGAAGCATCAGTCAGAGATGCTGAGGCCAGTGCTGTGCTCTGTGTCAGGTTTAGACATTGACCATGCAGTGTTCCGGTCTGCTGGTGATTCAACAGTAGGCTCCACTGCCAATGGCTTTATGAACCAGGAAGGAACCATCAGTGTGTAGGCATATCCCATATATTTATATATCTAGGCCTATCCTACTGCCAGTGAGACTGCTCTACTCTACAACAGCGTTTTCTCAACCCTCCATCTCCATCTGTGTACAGTCCATCATATCTTGTTTGCTGCGGACAGCTACTAAGTCAGATCTTCCAAGAAGGATAACTATTGCCAAAGACACTGATTAGCACTACAGTGCTAATTTACCAATGCCACCTTTTGCTCTTGACCCTATTGTACAGACAGTAGCCTGTAGCCTTGACCGTGGTTACCATGGGAACCAGGAGACGTCATGTGACTAGATGAGCCTGTGGCATGCTTCTCTGTGGGTTTCTATGCGTTTCAAATCTCAATGAATGCAGCACTATGAATATAAAGGCATAGAGTATAACGCCATCTATTGCTTGCACCAAAGAGAAAAAAAAACTCACTTTTTAAAATAATGTATTTCTTTCTAATTTATTTTATATCCTGAATTACTTGTGTAAATGATGACATTGTCCATATTTATTAATTTGTGACTTGTGTTTTATAACAAAACTATGTCTTATTTCTTTATGAATAATATTAAAGTGATTTTACCAAAATATGATCTGATGTTTGAGACTGGGTTTATACTATACACTACAGTGGAGACTTTAGGTAACGATACATTTCCTCTTTAGTACTTTGACTGCAGTCAGTGTTAACTGGTGCTTCTCTCTAGTATGTTAGTACGTGGTCTGACTCCTCAACTTCTGCAGGGACCAGGGTACGTGGTCTGACTCCTCAACTTCTGCAGGGACCAGGGTACGTGGTCTGACTCCTCAACTTCTGCAGGGACCAGGGTACGTGGTCTGACTCCTCAACTTCTGCAGGGACCAGGGTACGTGGTCTGACTCCTCAACTTCTGCAGGGACCAGGGTACGTGGTCTGACTCCTCAACTTCTGCAGGGACCAGGGTACGTGGTCTGACTCCTCAACTTCTGCAGGGACCAGGGTACGTGGTCTGACTCCTCAACTTCTGCAGGGACCAGGGTACGTGGTCTGACTCCTCAACTTCTGCAGGGACCAGGGTACGTGGTCTGACTCCTCAACTTCTGCAGGGACCAGGGTACGTGGTCTGACTCCTCAACTTCAGCAGGGACCAGGGTACGTGGTCTGACTCCTCAACTTCAGCAGGGACCAGGGTACGTGGTCTGACTCCTCAACTTCTGCAGGGACCAGGGTACGTGGTCTGACTCCTCAACTTCTGCAGGGACCAGGGTACGTGGTCTGACTCCTCAACTTCTGCAGGGACCAGGGTACGTGGTCTGACTCCTCAACTTCAGCAGGGACCAGGGTACGTGGTCTGACTCCTCAACTTCTGCAGGGACCAGGGTACGTGGTCTGACTCCTCAACTTCTGCAGGGACCAGGGTACGTGGTCTGACTCCTCAACTTCAGCAGGGACCAGGGTACGTGGTCTGACTCCTCAACTTCTGCAGGGACCAGGGTACGTGGTCTGACTCCTCAACTTCTGCAGGGACCAGGGTACGTGGTCTGACTCCTCAACTTCTGCAGGGACCAGGGTACGTGGTCTGACTCCTCAACTTCTGCAGAGATCAAGTGACCGTGTTGTAGTTTTTGTTACATATAGAGACAGATATGACACTATTGAGCAAAGATAGGAATACATTAGACCACAAACAGTAAGCGGACAGGGAACCAAAGATTAAACAGACATAAGTGTAATGGCCGAAGCCATACGTGCTTTACTGTGCATAAAGGCTTAGGGCAAAGAGGAGGAGGTGACCCTTAAATACATGATCTATTATGGAAGGAGCAGGACATCATTATAAAGATTAGATAGAGAGGGTAAAGGACATAAGAGCTTAGGGTAAAGGACATAAGTGCTTAGGGTAAAGGGCATAAGTGCTTAGGGTAAAGGACATAAGAGCTTAGGGTAAAGGACATAAGTGCTTAGGGTAAAGGCCATAAGTGCTTAGGGTAAAGGACATAAGTGCTTAGGGTAAAGGACCTAAGTGCTTAGGGTAAAGGACCTAAGTGCTTAGGGTAAAGGACAGAAGTGCTTAGATTAAGGCCATAAGTGCTTAGGGTAAAGGCCATAAGTGCTTAGGGTAAAGACCATAAGTGCTTAGGGTAAAGGCCATAAGTGCTTAGGGTAAAGGCCATAAGTGCTTAGGGTAAAGGACATAAGTGCTTAGGGTAAAGGCCATAAGTGCTTAGGGTAAAGGACATAAGTGCTTAGGGTAAAGGACCAAGAAGTGCTTAGGGTAAAGGCCATAAGTGCTTAGATTAAGGCCATAAGTGCTTAGGGTAAGATAGATATACATTAAATTTTAGGACATGATAGGGTCCTGCCACCATTGTAATCTAATCAAGAGCGGATACAGGCGTTATTAGGCATGAACATGGAGGAAGCCTGGACTGAAAGATAATGGTGACCGATGACCTGAGGGAAGTAACCCCATTAACATATGGAATGGACTCATATACTGTGTGTGTATAAAGACAGAGCCAGTGCTCTGGGAAAGGGTGTGTTCCACGGACCATCTAGGCTTCTGATATGTTTGTATTAAAAGCCTATATTGAATTCACAAGTTCTTGTAAGTGTTATATTTTGAAATGATTCTCCATGACAACCGCTGCCAGCTGCAACCTGAGACTATTACAGAGCCATGCAGGCAGGCACCCAGACACAGGTGTCATGTTCACGAGGCTACATACTTCAACATAGAAGCTCTGTCCAGAATCCCCTACAACACTAGATAATGTAACATTAGAGAACTTCAGAAGGTATTCATACCCCTTGACTTTTCCCACAATACCACATTATGTCAAAGTTAATTGTTTTTTGAAAAATTCAACAACAAAAACAAAAATGTAAATGAAAAGCTGAAATGTCTTCAGTCAATAAGTATTCAACCCCTTTGTTAGAGCAAGTCTAAATAATTTCAGGAGAAAAAAAAATGTGCTTAAAACTTCTTATGGCTGCAATCCCATTAACAGGGGAGGCAGGGTAGCCTGGTGGTTAGGCATTGGGCTAGTAACCGAAAGGTTGCAAGTTCAAATCCCCGAGCTGACAAGGTACAAATCTGTCGTTCTGCCCCTGAACAGGCAGTTAACCCACTGTTCCTAGGCCGTCATTGAAAATAAGAATTTGTTCTTAACTGACTTGCCTAGTAAAAAAAATCGATCGATCGATATGACAACATCCAGTGAAAGTGCAGGGCGCCAAATTCAAAACAACAGAAATCTCACAATTAAAATTCCTCAAATATACATGTATTTTATACCATTTTAAAGGTAATCTTGTTGTTTATCCCACCACAGTGTCTAATTTCAAATAGGCTTTACAGTGAATGCACCACAAACGATTATGTTAGGTCACCACCAACTCACAGAAAAACACAGCCATTTTTCCAGCCAAAGAGAGGAGTCACAAAAAGCAGAAATAGAGATAAAATGAATCACTAACCTTTGATGATCTTCATCAGAGGACACTCATAGGATACCTGGTCTTGTTACTCAGAAGGCTACAGGGCTCCTTTTTACTACTTCCTTTATTTAGGAAGACCAGGTACCTCACCAACCACCTAACCCTGTAGCCTTCTGAGTAACAAGACCAGGTACCTCGCCAACCACCTAGCCCTGTAGCCTTCTGAGTAACAAGACCAGGTACCTCGCCAACCACCTAGCCCTGTAGCCTTCTGAGTAACAAGACCAGGTACCTCACCAACCACCTAGCCCTGTAGCCTTCTAAGTAACAAGACCAGGTACCTCGCCAACCACCTAGCCCTGTAGCCTTCTGAGTAACAAGACCAGGTACCTAGCCAACCACCTAGCCCTGTAGCCTTCTGAGTAACAAGACCAGGTACCTCGCCAACCACCTAGCCATGTAGCCTTCTGAGTAACAAGACCAGGTACCTCAACCACCTAGCCCTGTAGCCTTCTGAGTAACAAGACCAGGTACCTCGCCAACCACCTAGCCCTGTAGCCTTCTGAGTAACAAGACCAGGTACCTCGCCAACCACCTAGCCCTGTAGCCTTCTGAGTAACAAGACCAGGTACCTCACCAACCACCTAGCCCTGTAGCCTTCTAAGTAACAAGACCAGGTACCTCGCCAACCACCTAGCCCTGTAGCCTTCTGAGTAACAAGACCAGGTACCTAGCCAACCACCTAGCCCTGTAGCCTTCTGAGTAACAAGACCAGGTACCTCGCCAACCACCGAGCCCTGTAGCCTTCTGAGTAACAAGACCAGGTACCTAGCCCTGTAGCCTTCTGAGTAACAAGACCAGGTACCTAGCCAACCACCTATCCCTGTAGCCTTCTGAGTAACAAGACCAGGTACCTCACCAACCACCTAGCCCTGTAGCCTTCTGAGTAACAAGACCAGGTACCTAGCCCTGCAGCCTTCTGAGTAACAAGACCAGGTACCTAGCCAACCACCTATCCCTGTAGCCTTCTGAGTAACAAGACCAGGTACCTAGCCAACCACCTATCCCTGTAGCCTTCTGAGTAACAAGACCAGGTACCTAGCCAACCACCTATCCCTGTAGCCTTCTGAGTAACAAGACCAGGTACCTAGCCAACCACCTATCCCTGTAGCCTTCTGAGTAACAAGACCAGGTACCTATCCCTGTAGCCTTCTGAGTAACAAGACCAGGTACCTCGCCAACCACCTAGCCCAGCAGCTACTCTTCCCGGGGTTTATTTTGGATCCCCATTATTCCTGCCAAGGCAACAGCTACTCTTCCTGGGGTTCATTATGGATCCCCATTATTCCTGCCAAGGCAGCAGCTACTCTTCCTGGGGTTCATTATGGATCCCCATTATTCCTGCCAAGGCAACAGCTACTCTTCCTGGGGTTTATTATGGATCCCCATTATTCCTGCCAAGGCAACAGCTACTCTTCCTGGGGTTCATTATGGATCCCCATTATTCCTGCCAAGGCAGCAGCTACCCTTCCAGGGGTCCAGCAACATTAAGGCAGTTATATACAGTGTCAATAAAAATTGTGAACCCTTTGGAATTACCTGGATTTCAGCATAAACTGGTCAAATTTGATCTGATCTTCATCTAAGTCACAACAATAGACAGTGTCCTTGAACTAATAACACTAATTATTGCATTTTTCTTGTCTATTTTAAATACATAATTTAAACGTGCACAGTGTAGGCTGGAAAAAGTATGTGAACCCCTAGGCTAATGACTTCTCCAAAAGCTAATTGGAGTCAGGAGACCGCTAACCTGGAGTCCAATCAATGAGACGAGATTGGAGATGTTGGTTTGAGCTAAAAATCACTAAAAACTTGAGTTTGCTTCCACAAGAAGCATTGCCTGATCTGAACCATGCCTCGAACAAAAGAGATGTAAATATCTACATTGCATTGTACGTGTGTATGTCTTTGCTGTCTCTCTGTTGAAAACACTCTATCCATCTACGGAGAGTAATTCGACTGTCTCTGGTTGTCCACCAGAGATCACTGTGTCCTTTGTAGTTGTTGTAGGTTGGTCTAGGAGTGTCTGTTAGGTATGACTGGAACAGTCGTTCTGTTCGTTTGAATGGATCTTTCAAAGTTCCACCCCGTGGTTCTCTGTCGAAACCAAAATACTTAAAAACAGCTGCAGACTGGATGTTCCTGTGTAGTCTTCTTCGACAGAGAGTTTCAAAGTTGCTAACCATTTCAACGTGCAGCCACATGCCACAGTTTTCTGGTCTAAGAGTCTGGTTCAACACCGTCCACTGGGCTCTTGTAATTTTCTTAACCATTTGTAACGTATTCAGTTGGCGCTGCATATAACTGGTCTCTAGAGAGCTCTTCATATAACTGGTCTCTAGAGAGTTCTTCAGTCTTTTTAAACACTTGGGGGAAAAAGGGCATCCATTACGTTTGGCCTTGTGTCTGTGCTCATGTGGACGGGATAAACTTTACATGAAAAAACATTCTCATTTAGAGAGCCAAGATCACATTTCGTCTTCTCACAAATAGTTTCATATTTAATCCTATAAATTCCACAACGGTTGGATGCGAACCTGACAGCTGGGAGATATACACATTCAGAGATACAGTTCTGTTGTTATACCATCCTTAATGAGATCCCAAAACAACAACTGATCTGACAATTGTTCTTTAAGGACCCACTGACCATTCCAACTGTTTGGATTACATAATTTTGTTTCATTATTCAACCTTTTAGTCGTAGTTTTGGCAGGAGGAGTAATAGGAGGAGGGGTAGTAGTAGTGGGAGGAGGAGTAGCAGTAGTAGTCAACACATTTGCATAAAGCTGGAAAGGGTAACAAAAGTATCTCTACAAGCCTTGATGTTCAGTCCACGGTAAGACAAATTGTCTATAAATGGAGAGTGGTAGCTAAAGACTTACAGAAATCTCAAACATGCTAACATCTCTGTTGACGAGTCTACGATACGTACAAGAATGGTGTTCATGGGAGGACACCATGGAAGAAGCCATTGCTGTCCACAAAAACAACAACATTGCTGCACGTCTGAAGTTTGCAAAAGTGCAGCTGGATGTTCCACAGCGCTACTGACACAATTCTCTGCGGACAGATGAAACTACAGTTGAGTTGTTTGGAAGAAAACACACAACACTATGTGTGGAGAAAAGAAAGCACAGCACAGCACACCAACATCAAAACCTCATCCCAACTGTAAAGTATGGTGGAGGGAGCATCATGGTTTGGGGCTGCTTTGCTGCCTCAGGGCCTGGACAGCTTGCTATCATCTACGGAAAAATGTATTTCCAAGTTTATCAAGACATTTTACAGGAGAATGGAAGGCTATCTGTCCACCAATTGAAGCTCAACAGAAGTTAGATGATGCAACAGGACAACGACCCAAAACAGGACAACGACCCAAGATCACAGTGCATCCTCCACATACAACACCTGTTCTGCAATCTGTCCCTCATACATACAGTCACCTAGTCCTGACCTCAACCCCATTGAGATGCAGTGTCCTGACCTCAACCCCATTGAGATGCAGTGTCCTGACCTCAACCCGACTGAGATGCAGTGTCCTGACCTCAACCCGACTGAGATGCAGTGTCCTGACCTCAACCCCATTGAGATGCAGTGTCCTGACCTCAACCCCATTGAGATGCAGTGTCCTGACCTCAACCCCATTGAGATGCAGTGTCCTGACCTCAACCCCATTGAGATGCAGTGTCCTGACCTCAACCCCATTGAGATGCAGTGTCCTGACCTCAACCCCATTGAGATGCAGTGTCCTGACCTCAACCCCATTGAGATGCAGTGTCCTGACCTCAACCCCATTGAGATGCAGTGTCCTGACCTCAACCCCATTGAAATGCTGTGGTATGATCTCAAGAGAGCAGTTCACACCAGACATCCCAAGAATATTGCTGAACTGAAACAGTTTTGCAAAGAGAATTGCCAAAATTCCTCCTGTGCAGGTCTGATCTGCAACTCCAGAAAACATTTGGTTGAGGTTATTGCTCCAAAGGAGGGACAACCTGTTATTCAATGGGTTCACATACTTCTTCCACCCTGCACTGTGAATGTTTATACAGTGTGTTCAATAAAGAGATGAAAACAAATAATTGTCGGTGTTTTATTAGTTTAAGCAGACTGTGTTTGTCTATTGTGACCTAGATGAAGATCAATGTATGCAGAAATCCAGGCATTTCCAAAGGGTTCGCATATTTTTTCTTGCCACTGTACAATTTCAAACATTACATGACACATTGTGTTCCCTCTGGCCACTACTCTACTACCACATATCTACAATATAACATCCATGTGCACGTGTGTAGAGTGCGTGTCTTATCATGTGTATGTGTCTGTACCTGTGTGTGTGTGTGTGTGTCACTTTACCCCGCTGTTCCTTATGGTGTATTTTTTATCTGTTTTTAAAACTGATTCTACTGCTGCATCAGTTATCTGATGTGGAATAGAGTTCCATGTAGTCATGGCTCTATGTAGTACTGTGGAATAGAGTTCCATGTAGTCATTGCTCTATGTAGTACTGTGGAATAGAGTTCCATGTAGTCATGGCTCTATGTAGTACTGTGGAATAGAGTTCCATGTAGTCATGGCTCTATGTGGTACTGTGGAATAGAGTTCCATGTAGTCATTGCTCTATGTGGTACTGTGGAATAGAGTTCCATGTAGTCATTGCTCTATGTAGTACTGTGGAATAGAGTTCCATGTAGTCATTGCTCTATGTAGTACTGTGTACCTCCCATAGTCTGTTCTGGAGATCTCTGGTGGCATGTCTTGTGGGCAATGTATGGGTGTCCGAGCTGTGTGCTAGTAGTTTAAAAATTGATATGTTGTGCATTCAGCATGTCAACACTTCTTACAAAAACAAGTAGTGATGAAGTCAATCTCTCCTCCACTTTGCGCCATGAGAGATTTACATGCATATTATTCATGTTAGGTCTCTGTGTACATTAGAGGGCCAACCGTGTTGCCCTGTTCTGAGCCAATTGTAATTTTCCAAGGTCCCTCTGTAGCATCTGACCATATGGCTGAACAGTAGTCCAGATGCAACAAAACTAGGGCCTGTAGGACCTGCCTTGTTGATAGTGTTGTTTAGAAAGTAGAAACTAGGGCCTGTAGGACCTGCCTTGTTGATAGTGTTGTTTTATAAAGTAGAAACTAGGGCCTGTAGGACCTGCCTTGTTGATAGTGTTGTTTTATAAAGTAGAAACTAGGGCCTGTAGGACCTGCCTTGTTGATAGTGTTGTTTAGAAAGTAGAAACTAGGGCCTGTAGGACCTGCCTGGTTGATAGTGTTGTTTAGAAAGTAGAAACTAGGGCCTGTCGGACTTGCCTTGTTGATAGTGTTGTTTTATAAAGTAGAAACTAGGGCCTGTAGGACCTGCCTTGTTGATAGTGTTGTTTTATAAAGTAGAAACTAGGGCCTGTAGGACCTGCCTTGTTGATAGTGTTGTTTTATAAAGTAGAAACTAGGGCCTGTAGGACCTGCCTTGTTGATAGTGTTGTTTTATAAAGTAGAAACTAGGGCCTGTAGGACCTGCCTTGTTGATAGTGTTGTTTTATAAAGTAGAAACTAGGGCCTGTAGGACCTTCCTTGATGACAGTGCTGTTTAGAAAGTAGAGCAGTTCTTTATTATGGACAGACTTCTCCCCATCTTAGCTACAGTTGTATCAGTATGTTTTGACCATGACAGTTTACAGCCCAGGGTTACTCCAAGCAGTTTAGTCCCCTGAACTTGCTCAATTTCCACATTATTTATTACAAGATTGAGTTGATTTTTCCCAAATGCAATGCATTTTTATATTTAGGACTACAGTGCCTTGCGAAAGTATTCGGCCCCCTTGGAATTTGCAACCTTTTGCCACATTTCAGGCTTCAAATATAAAGATATAAAACTGTATTTTTTTGTGAAGAATCAACAACAAGTGGGACACAATCATGAAGTGGAACGACATTTATTGGATATTTCAAACTTTTTTAACAAATCAAAAACTGAAAAATTGGGCGTTCAAAATGATTCAGCCCCTTTACTTTCAGTGCAGCAAACTCTCTCCAGAAGTTCAGTGAGGATCTCTGAATGATCCAATGTTGACCTAAATGACTAATGATGATAAATACAATCCACCTGTGTGTAATCAAGTCTCCGTATAAATGCACCTGCACTGTGATAGTCTCAGAGGTCCGTTAAATGCGCAGAGAGCATCATGAAGAACAAGGAACACACCAGGCAGGTCCGAGATACTGTTGTGAAGAAGTTTAAAGCCGGATTTGGATACAAAAAGATTTCCCAAGCTTTAAACATCCCAAGGAGCACTGTGCAAGCGATAATATTGAAACGGAAGGAGTATCAGACCACTGCAAATCTACCAAGACCTGGCCGTCCCTCTAAACTTTCAGCTCATACAAGGATATTAGATATTAGATATTCTCATGTTATTGATGTTAGTGCAGGGTGAGCTGCACACAGTGGACTTCCTACTAGGGCACACCGCCTCAGTGCTATCAGTATAAATCTGGTTCATAGGCACATGGTTACTGTATACAATAGCTGTAGGATCAGTAGAGGCATTCAGGGCAGTTAGAGGGACATAAGAGGTTACTTACATTGTGTCTACCAACGCCACTGGTATAATGTAAATTTGCTGAAGCATTATGATGACTCAGCAACACAATGGTAGGGATTAACTGAGCTGGGCTTGGGTCATTGATAAGTCATTGTCTCAATGCAGCCTTATTATGCTGTGAAAGGATCCAGGAACCCAAAACGGGCTTTGTTTCCAGACAGTATGAAAATTGTCAATAAATGTTACACCCACAGAACTGCAATAGTCTCGTAGCCAGTTATGGAGGGATAAAAGCCTGCTGAACCGTTCAATGCCACAATGTAGGGAGGGTACAGGGTCAGATGGAAAAGGGTTGTTTGTTGGTGTCAAGCAGAGACCCAATTAGTTCTTTAAAATCTATCTTCAGCTGTTCTGAGCTGCGCTTCATAATCTCATTGTATCCCGCAGACTCAATTTCCTGTTTGGGAGCAGCTTATTGATGTTCTGTACTCGTGCTCCTGGATGGCAAAGTTTTTTGCTCCAGAGGACCAAGACATTTCTCACCACAGCGGGGAGAGCCCCGTCAGATCCAGAGAGGGGGAAAGGAGCCGAACTCGATGATGAAGCAGCTGATGGAATCAGCGTAGTTGGAGTCAGCGTAGCTGGAGTCAGCGTAGCTGGAGTCAGCGTCGTTGGAGTCAGCGTCGTTGGAGTCAGCGTCGTTGGAGTCAGCGTCGTTGGAGTCAGCACAGCCGTCGCAGACACAAGCCGCCCTAGCTATGAAGGCACAAGTAGACCAGGCTCCAGTGCAGCGAAGCTACTCCTCATGTCAATCTGCTGCGGACCTCTCGCAGAAAGTCCAGTCAGCTTATGCCGACCGCCGTTTCCACGACTTGTGACATGGAACCAGCGCTGATTGGAACATTATTCTTGCTGTTCTCCTTCGCTACAAGATGGAGGAGGAGAAGCAGATGGAGACAACTTCCTTGGCAGGCTAGTTCCAGGTAGCACAGGCCATTCAGATAGGGACAGATGACAAGGCAGGGGGGATACATCCATCAGGCCCTAGTGTAGCCCAGCCACAGGAGTTGAGAACAAGAAAGTTCAATTTTTTCCACCATAAATTCACATAGAATATAGTCACCTCATTCCTGTATTCCTCCGCAAGCAAACAGTTGCTGCATTGGCCAAAGTGTTGGCACTCCGGATTATCAGTATTATCCTGGACAAGCAGCGGTTTAAAATCATACTTGAGTAAAAGTAGAGATACCTTAATAGAAAATTACTCAAGTAAAAGTCACCCAGTAAAATCTTTAGTGAAGGTAAACAAATATTTGGTTTTAAATATACTCAAGTATTAAAAGTAAATGTATTGCTCAACTATATATGTATATATATATATAGTCTTTGTTTAATCCTTATGTTAACTTAATTTGATAATTGGGTGAATTAGACCATTTTCCTGTCCTGCAAAGCATTCAAAATGTAATGAGTACTTGTGTGTTGGGTAATGTACAGATTAAACAGTACAGAATTTTCTTTAGGAAGGTAGTGAAGTAAAAGTATAAAGTTGTCGATAATATACATAGTAAAGTACAGATACGCCCCAAAACTACTTAAGTAAAAATACTTAAGTACTACTTATGTACTTTACATCACTGCGGACAAGGGAGAAATAAACACAGCTTCTACAGCACTGGAAACGTTTGTTAGCTATTTCAGGTGAAGCCGGCTCCTTTGAAAACTTGCTTGCTGGGTAGTTGATAGCAGGTGTTGACACTAACACTTATGAACTAAATACAACGGAGTAAACAGGTAGGAGGCGCAGGAGGTACCCGAGGTTTGTCACCTGCTGTCAGCATGTTTACAAATCTCCCCGATTCAGCGTAAAGTTACCCGTTTTACCTGAATCATCTTGGTTCACCATTAGAATAGGATCCAAGCCTTAAGATCCTTTTGGTAAACTTGGCATTGGGCCTAGTTTTCCTGAGCCTTTGTATAGCATGAAGTCATTGTTAGAACAATCTTACGATGCATCTTTAATAGCAAAGGTGTTTCCCAGAGCCTGCCAAATAGGCTTATTTTCTGCCTTACCTCACAAGATATCATTCTAAAACAATGTATACGCGTTTTGTGGAAATCAACATGATCATAATATGTTAAGTGTTTGATTTGAGTCAGGTATAGGATCTAACGTAATACAGTATCTTAAGTATTTTACATTTTGTCAATATTAATTTTATATCAAGATTAATTTTATCCGGTGGAAAATGGAAACACATGAAACACTATAAGTCATTAAATTGTCAGACGTCAGTTCAACAACAGTCAATAATACAGCATATGTCTGCTATTCAGCAGATTGTTGCGCTCCAATTTAACCGGCAGCGCTGAAAGCGTAGTCGGTTTGGTGGATATAAACACGCATATTTTCAACAACCTGAGCCCGTTGCTGACTCACAATGATGGGGCAGAAAAGCAGGAGATACTCCGAAAGCTGGACCTCGTCTCCTTCAATCAGCGGAGCAGCCCGCTACAACTTTGCGCTGAGGTGCCGCTTGTAACAGCAGTGTGCTTTTACAGTGGGGAGTCTCGGTCCTTGATGATGGACAGGTCCTCTTTGTTTTAATGGAAATATGTTCCGCGCATTCGTAAATTACTCAGGCCCCTTCACTTTTCCACATAGTTACATTACAGCCTTATTCCAAAATTTAATTCAATTGTTTCTTCTCTTCAATCTACACACAATAGCCCATAATTACAATGAAAAAACAGTTGAGATTTTTGCAAATGTATAAAGAAACCCTCCAGAAATATCAGATTTACATACTTTGTTGAAGTATCTTTGGCAGCGATTACAGCCTCGAGTCTTCTTGGGTATGACGCTATAAGCTTGGCACACCTGTATTTGGGGAGTTTCTCTCGATCTTCTCAGCAGATCCTCTCAAAGTCTGTCAGGTTGGATAGGGAGCGTCGCTGCACAGCTATTTTCAGGTCTCTCCAGAGATGTTCGATCCGGTTCTCTGAATGACCCAGTTTTACCATTGGAATGCGATACAAAACGGTGCACCGGTGTGCTTTAGGACCACGCGGACGCCTCCGAGCGGTCTGGTGGGCTGTTTGGAGTGTTGATCCGACTGGTGATATCCATGGCTGATAGAAACTACCTATCAGTTGTGTACATCTCAAGTTAGGATATATTGTTGTTGTTTTTTTTTTTTTACTGTTGAGCTGACACCTGTCATACACAATACTGTAATCTATTAAAGGAATACTTAATTTCAACCCTGTTGTGTGCAGAGCAGAAATACTACAACACAGAATTCAAAAGAGAGAATTTTATTGTCATTAAAAAATAAACAAATTATAGCATACACACCATTCCTTCCTCACTGTATCCGTATACATTTAATGAGAGGTTGATATTGGACGTTAGCCATGTCAAACTTGTTATAATTCTGATCTTTCTACCACATTTGGTACAAGGGGTCAGAAAATAAATCAATTAGAAAATTGCAGATTGGGTGTGTGTCTGTAGGATTTGTGTATGAATGATAATGCATCCATGTGTTGTCTCTAGGCAGACCGTGTATGGATATTGTGCGTGAATAAATAATTATTTTAAGGGGGTATTAAAATTCTTTGTATATAGATTTAGATTGCACTTGAAATAAGATATTTTAAAACAATTATACCCTGTACATTCAGAAAGATGTGCTTTGCTGACACCTGCTTCCAAACCCCAAGCTCTAACACACACGGTTAACTCTAGGATACCATTACACCACACTAACTTCACGACGTGGAACTAAATATTTAAGAATTTAAATTAAATGAGTAAAGAAGGAACTTCAAAACAACAATACATTGGTACAGTAAAAGTGCTATTCAGACCTGACTGGTCGAGAAGGACGATCTGGTCTGATCCAGACCTGACTGGTCGAGAAGGACGATCTGGTCTGATCCAGACCTAACTGGTCTAGGAGGTTCGTCTATCTGGTCTGATCCAGACCTGACTGGTCGAGAAGGACGATCTGGTCTGATCCAGACCTAACTGGTCTAGGAGGTCCATCTATCTGGTCTGATCCAGACCTAACTGGTCTAGGAGTTTCGTCTATCTGGTCTGATCCAGACCTGACTGGTCGAGAAGGACGATCTGGTCTGATCCAGACCTAACTGGTCTAGGAGGTTCGTCTATCTGGTCTGATCCAGACCTGACTGGTCTAGGAGGTTCGTCTATCTGGTCTGATCCAGACCTGACTGGTCTAGGAGGTTCGTCTATCTGGTCTGATCCAGACCTGACTGGTCGAGAAGGACGATCTGGTCTGATCCAGACCTGACTGGTCTAGGAGGTCCATCTATGTGATCTATTCTGATCCGGACAGGAGATAGTCAATATTACATACAAAATAAATAAAAATCTTTAAGATAATATCCCTGGAAAAACATTGTTATATATACTAGAATATAATGGATGGTGTTAGATACAGCATGTACACAATCACATCCCACCATTCTGAGATCATATTGGTCAGCTAGGAACCAAAAAAAAAAGAAAAAAAACTGCTTCTAGAATCCCCATATCAATTCCTCATCAAGTTCTTGCCAATATGCTACAGGTCCATAGAATGACATGGCACCAGGCACAGAAATTATCCAAATACATCAGAGTAAACAAGTGGCTAAAACACACCAAATCATTTGACCTCTGACCTTACCCTGTTTTCCAGCCAATCCAATTTTAGAAGACAAAAAAACCTGGCAAAGAATTTGGAGTAGCATAACATTTGGTTTGATTTTATTGGCTGGGGAGGGGCAGAGACAACCATAGGCATAACATTTGGTTTGATTTTATTGGCTGGGGAGGGGCAGAGACAACCATAGGCATAACATTTGGTTTGATTTTATTGGCTGGGGAGAGACTCCCTTAGAAATAAAATGCCTAGAGTGGTTATGCCTATGGAAACTCACTGACCGACCGCACAGCTGTTAAATATATATATTATCTCTGGACGGGGACTAGAGGTCTCACCGACCGACCGACCACACTACTGTTAAATATAGATATTATTTCTGGACGGGGACTAGAGGTCTCACCGACCACACTACTGTTAAATATATATATTATCTCTGGACGGGGACTAGAGGTCTCACCGACCGACCGACCACACTACTGTTAAATATAGATATTATCTCTGGACGGGGACGAGAGGTCTCACCGACCGACCACACTACTGTTAAATATATATATATCATCTCTGGATGGGGACTAGAGGTCTCACCGACCGACCACACTACTGTTAAATATATATATTATCTCTGGACGGGGACGAGAGGTCTCACCGACCGACCACCTCCGTATCTCAGCAGCTATTTGAATGGTCCCCCTATTTCACTTAACCAAAATATAAAATGCAACATGTAAAGTGTTGGTCACATGTTTCATGAGCTGAAATAAAAGATCCCAGAAATGTTCCATGTGCACAAATTCGTTTACATCCATGTTAGTGAGCATTTCTCCTTTGCCAAGATAATCCATCCACCTGACAGGTTTAGCATATCAAGAAGATAAACAAACATGATCATTACACAGGTGCACCTTGTGCTGGGGATAATAAAATGCCACTTAAAATGTGCAGTTTTGTCACAACACAAAGCCACAGATGTCTTGTGTTTTGAGGGAGCGTGCAATTGGCATGCTGACTGTAGGAATGTCCAGCAGAGCTGTTGCCAGATAATTTAATGTTTATTTCTCTACCATAAACCGCCTCCAACGTCGCTTTAGACAATTTGGGCAGTACATCCAACCAGCCTCACAACCGCAGACCACAAGTAACCACACCAACCCAGGACCTCAACATCCAGCTTCTTCATCTGCTGGATCATCTGGGGGGTGCTGAGGAGTATCTGTCTTTTGTGAGTATATACTCATTCTGATTGGCTGGGCCTGGTTTCCTAATGGGTGGGTCTGGCTCCCCAGTGGGTGGGTGGGTCTGGCTCCCCAGTGGGTGGGTCTGGCTCCCCAGTGGGTGGGTCTGGCTCCCCAGTGGGTGGGTCTGGCTCCCCAGTGGGTGGTCCTATGCCCTCCAAGGCCCACCCATGGCTGCAACCTGCCCAGTCATGTAAAATCCATCGATGAGGGCCTAATGAATTTATTTCAATTGACTGATTTCCTGAACTGTAACTCAGTAAACTCTTTGAAAGTGTTGCATGTTGCGTTTGTTCAGTATATTAGGGTTAATCACAGAACGTGAGAGAATAGGAAATGGTTAAATATTCTAATAGCGCATCTATACTGTGGTAGACACTTTGTTCATGGACTACTATACTGTGAATTGGTTTCTGTCAACGGCTAGCTAGTTGTCCGCCCACAGCTGTACACCAACCCAAACGTTCCTGACACTAGGGGTTAGGGGAAGAGAACCCATGCTGTCTATTCAACAAATGTCTAGAATCATCCATCCAGGTAGGTAGTGTATACTAACACACTGAACATCTTCTATAACGGTCACCTATATCATTATAACACAGTGATGAGCAGCAAAGAGCTGAGAGAGTATGACTGTCTCAAAAGGGTACCTACCCTATTCAGTGCACTACTTTAGACCAGAGTCCATAGAGTGTCAGCCAGGGTGCGCAGAGTCATGATAAATACATCACACAGCTAGATGGCCAACAAGCAGCCTGGTCCCTTTGAGCTCTGGTCAAAGTGCTGCCCTATATGGAGAAGTTTTTCATGAAATAGAAGCATTTCACTGCTGTTTTAGAAGCACGTGACAAATACAATTTGGATTTGAGATGCCTCCAAGGAGTGAACAGAGAGGTCTGACCCTAAAGTTAAACCTCGTTGACGTTCCTCACAGAGGGTCTGCAGTAGTCTTTGTTAGCTGAAGATATGTACAAGGACTGGGTTTTCCTCTTCAGATGGGCTCGCTTGGTGGCCAGAGAGCGCTTGCTGCTGGAGATGATCTCAGAGATGAACATCTTACAGTCGATGCAGACCTCCATGGTACACCAATCCTCTGTCAGCTCCTTGGGAAGATCCAGCTCGTCACTAGACCGCTCAATTTTGCGTTTGGATAACCTGGGAGAGGAGAATCTTTATTAATCTTTATTTAACCAGGTGGGTCAGTTGAGAACTAATTCACATTTACAATGACGACCTGACAGACTTCAAGAGGGTCCCTTTTACTACTTCCTTTATTTAGGAAGACCAGGTACCTCACCATCCACCTAACCCTGTAGCCTTCTGAGTAACAAGACCAGGTATCTCACCAACCACCTAGCCCTGTAACCTTCTGAGTAACAAGACCAGGTACCTCGCCAGCCACCTAACCCTGTAGCCTTCTGAGTAACAAGACCAGGTACCTAGCCAACCACCTATCCCTGTAGCCTTCTGAGTAACAAGTCCAGGTACCTCGCCAGCCACCTAACCCTGTAACCTTCTGAGTAACAAGACCAGGTACCTAGCCCTGTAGCCTTCTGAGTAACAAGACCAGCTACCTCGCCAGCCACCTAACCCTGTAGCCTTCTGAGTAACAAGACCAGGTACCTAACCCTGTAGCCTTTCTGAGTAACAAGACCAGGTACCTCAGCAACCACCTAACCCTGTAGCCTTCTGAGTAACAAGACCAGGTACCTAGCCCTGTAGCCTTCTGAGTAACAAGACCAGGTACCTCAGCAACCACCTAACCCTGTAGCCTTCTGAGTAACAAGACCAGGTACCTCGCCAGCCACCTAACCCTGTAGCCTTCTGAGTAACAAGACCAGGTACCTAACCCTGTAGCCTTCTGAGTAACAAGACCAGGTACCTAGCCCTGTAGCCTTCTGAGTAACAAGACCAGGTACCTCGCCAGCCACCTAACCCTGTAGCCTTCTGAGTAACAAGACCAGCCTCCTAGCCCTGTAGCCTTCTGAGTAACAAGACCAGGTACCTAGCCAACCACCTAACCCTGTAGCCTTCTGACCAACAAGGTTTTAACTGAAATCAGTCAATTCAACCGTCCATTTGGATGCCATGTTCTCTCAGGGACAACATTGGAGTCAATCAACCCCCAGTCTGTCACTGGAATGATGTAATGTAACTAGGGGGTAGAATATGTCTGCTTCAACAACCATATGGCATATCTAGAACCATACTACTAAATACCATGTTGAAAAACTGACAGCCTGGTGGACAAATTGTACAATGATTGCAAGTACAAAGCACAAGCTCTCAAACAACAACAAGGAGAACATTGATGAGAAGTGGGACATGAAGTCCCATGTACTGACCACTGAGAACATGGAGAGGGGGGACACAGCAGAGAACCAGCATTAATACCAACGTTGCTGAGCGGGTGGGACGCTGCTCTGTCTGGAAGGTAGTCAGGACTGAGGTGGATTGAAGTGCACTGCCCCCTAGTGGTCATGCTCAGGACCACATCTGACTTGTGATTTTTTTTAAATAATAACTTAAATAAAAGGAAGAGCAGTTTAAATGTTATTCGTCACATCCCTAAGCCCAAAGACCAATAATGATGTTATTGTGTACCTGGAGACAGTCTGGCGCAGGCGCTGGCTGGACGAGGGCTTCTCTGGGGTGTCCAAGGCTGATGTCCCTCCAGCCTCCTCCCTCGGTAGGATGGTGGTAGTAGATCCCAGAGAGGAGATGGACAGGTTGGCATACGGCTTAGAGGGAAGTCTCTCCTGGAAACAACGGGACAGAGTCAGAGGGAAGTCTCTCCAGGAAACAACGGGACAGAGTCAGGGGGAGGTCTCTCCTGGAAACAACGGGACAGAGTCAGAGGGAAGTCTCTCCTGGAAACAACGGGACAGAGTCAGAGGGAAGTCTCTCCTGGAAACAACGGGACAGAGTCAGAGGGAAGTCTCTCCAGGAAACAACGGGACAGAGTCAGAGGGAGGTCTCTCCTGGAAACAACGGGACAGAGTCAGAGGGAAGTCTCTCCTGGAAACAAGGGGACAGAGTCAGAGGGAAGTCTCTCCTGGAAACAACGGGACAGAGTCAGAGGGAAGTCTCTCCTGGAAACAACGGGACAGAGTCAGAGGGAAGTCTCTCCAGGAAACAACGGGACAGAGTCAGAGGGAGGTCTCTCCTGGAAACAACGGGACAGAGTCAGAGGGAAGTCTCTCCAGGAAACAACGGGACAGAGTCAGAGGGAGGTCTCTCCAGGAAACAACGGGACAGAGTCAGAGGGAGGTCTCTCCTGGAAACAACGGGACAGAGTCAGAGGGAAGTCTCTCCTGGAAACAACGGGACAGAGTCAGAGGGAAGTCTCTCCTGGAAACAACGGGACAGAGTCAGAGGGAAGTCTCTCCTGGAAACAACGGGACAGAGTCAGAGCGAAGTCTCTCCAGGAAACAACGGGACAGAGTCAGAGGGAAGTCTCTCCTGGAAACAACGGGACAGAGTCAGAGGGAAGTCTCTCCTGGAAACAACGGGACAGAGTCAGAGGGAAGTCTCTCCTGGAAACAACGGGACAGAGTCAGAGGGAGGTCTCTCCTGGAAACAACGGGACAGAGTCAGAGGGAAGTCTCTCCTGGAAACAACGGGACAGAGTCAGAGGGAGGTCTCTCCTGGAAACAACGGGACAGAGTCAGAGGGAAGTCTCTCCTGGAAACAACGGGACAGAGTCAGAGGGAGGTCTCTCCTGGAAACAACGGGACAGAGTCAGAGGGAAGTCTCTCCTGGAAACAACGGGACAGAGTCAGAGGGAAGTCTCTCCTGGAAACAACGGGACAGAGTCAGAGGGAGGTCTCTCCAGGAAACAAGGGGACAGAGTCAGAGGGAAGTCTCTCCTGGAAACAAGGGGACAGAGTCAGAGGGAAGTCTCTCCTGGAAACAACGGGACAGAGTCAGAGGGAAGTCTCTCCTGGAAACAACGGGACAGAGTCAGAGGGAGGTCTCTCCTGGAAACAACGGGACAGAGTCAGAGGGAAGTCTCTCCTGGAAACAACGGGACAGAGTCAGAGGGAAGTCTCTCCTGGAAACAACGGGACAGAGTCAGAGGGAAGTCTCTCCTGGAAACAACGGGACAGAGTCAGAGGGAAGTCTCTCCAGGAAACAACGGGACAGAGTCAGAGGGAGGTCTCTCCTGGAAACAACGGGACAGAGTCAGGGGGAGGTCTCTCCTGGAAACAACGGGACAGAGTCAGGGGGAGGTCTCTCCTGGAAACAACAGGACAGAGTCAGAGGGAAGTCTCTCCTGGAAACAACGGGACAGAGTCAGGGGGAGGTCTCTCCTGGAAACAACAGGACAGAGTCAGAGGGAGGTCTCTCCTGGAAACAACGGGACAGAGTCAGAGGGAAGTCTCTCCTGGAAACAACGGGACAGAGTCAGAGGGAAGTCTCTCCTGGAAACAACGGGACAGAGTCAGAGGGAAGTCTCTCCTGGAAACAACGGGACAGAGTCAGAGGGAGGTCTCTCCTGGAAACAACGGGACAGAGTCAGAGGGAAGTCTCTCCAGGAAACAACGGGACAGAGTCAGAGGGAAGTCTCTCCAGGAAACAACGGGACAGAGTCAGAGGGAAGTCTCTCCTGGAAACAACGGGACAGAGTCAGAGGGAAGTCTCTCCTGGAAACAACGGGACAGAGTCAGAGGGAAGTCTCTCCTGGAAACAACGGGACAGAGTCAGAGGGAAGTCTCTCCTGGAAACAACGGGACAGAGTCAGAGGGAAGTCTCTCCAGGAAACAACGGGACAGAGTCAGAGGGAGGTCTCTCCTGGAAACAACGGGACAGAGTCAGAGGGAGGTCTCTCCTGGAAACAACGGGACAGAGTCAGGGGGAGGTCTCTCCAGGAAACAACGGGACAGAGTCAGGAGGGTCAGATATATAGAGGACCTGAACATCTAATCTGTCAACAATTAAAGGGCATGTGTGGTCAATGGGTGGACGAGGAGGACTTTGGCTCACCTTTTTACAGCACTGAGAGCACACAGGCCTGGAGAGAGAGAGAAATATTCAGTCACACAACAAGTCTCATTCATTCTGATTGTTAAGAGATTCTCCAGTACTTTTGTATACTCTTTAGCCAGTTGTCCTGAGGTGTTTAAGTGCCAAAAGTGGTCAACGACAATTGAGTAGTACATCACACACACACGGACAGATACGTCATTGTTCTCCCTCTCTCTCTCTCTGCTGTGTGTGCGTGGGCATCTTGCTAGCTGTCACTCAAAATGGTGAAGGACTGAAGCTCTTTTGGCTAGAATTCAAATTCCTAAGAGGGCTGGCCTATGTGGGGGAAAATGTAGGAAATATGGTGCAGCACAGCTCCCAGAAAAACAGTCACTTCAAACTAGAGATTTCGTGAGGTTAGACAGTAATTCTGCATGTATGAACTATACGCTGATACATCCAACCCAAAGCGGGAGGTTTGAAAAATACTTCGTAGTCACCAAAATTCTGGAGCATGTCTTTGAACAAAAATTCCACACAAACTCTACTTTTGGTATTTGTATCTTTAATCCATTGTTGATATAGTACCAAACTGTTTGTCATGTCAGCAATCAACTTTAAAAATACAGAAATACTGCCACTATGATAAGATTGTTTTGGGGTGAAATTTACTTTAGTAAAATATAAAACACATCAGGGGTTGGAACCGGTTCGGGGAACAGAACCAAAAATGTTGTTCTTTTACAGTCGAGGAACAGAAGGAGAACCAGGAACGTAAGTGATCTATACTGCTCCGGAACAGAACAGTTGTTTTAAACGCACGGGAACCAGTTAATAACGTTAATTTACCTTCAGGACATTTTTTCCCCCCCCTGGCATCCCACAAAAAACACAAGGCGCCTAAGTAAAGCCCTTACTCTGCAACTTAGAAATGTATTCCAGTGTCTGCCTGTCAGCTGAACATTTTTGCCAGTGTGTGAAGGCAACCTGATCCTCCGAAGCATAGGCTACTGCACTGACGTTACCTGCGTGATTAAGAAATTCGGGAGAGATTTTTAATTAGAGAAGAATGCATTAACGTTTCAATGCTAGTTGTGGATACTATAGTTATCACGTTTCACATTGGATTCATTAACTACAAAAATACATGTTTTTTAAATTCTGGTGCCGCTCTGCATACACAAGCTTGTTAACTTGCTCTGGTCTAACTTTAAGCCAACTCTCAGAAGTTCAGCCATTCAAAAGGTTCTCCATAGAGGAACTTTAACTCTGTGTTGCACTGCTTTGCTTTATCTTGGCCAGTTCACAGTTGTAAATGAGAACTTGCTCTCAACTGGCCGACTGGTTAAATAAAAGGTGAAATAAATAATTAAAAATAGAAGCCGCTCCTCCGTAGGTTTAATTTTGTGGGCATAATTCAGATAATGCATGTCATAACAGCAAGATTCCCAGCATTTCAAGTCAAGCCTCCTCCTCCCTCTTTCGCTCTCTCACACCAACAAGATTTCAGTTGCATCTCACACCCTACACTTGTCTGTCCATTTCACATGTAAACAACTATAGCCTACTAACTAACTAACCTAACTATACAGTATCCATGCATCAGCTACAAAATCAAATGTTATTGGTCACATACACATGTTTAGCAGATGTTAATGCGAGTGTAGCGAAATGCATGTGCTTCTAGTTCCGACAATGTAGTAATATATAACAAGTAATCTAACAATTTCACAACAACTACTTTACACACACACACACACACACACACACGTAAAGGAATGAATAAGAATATGTACATATAAATATGCATAGGCCAAAACAACTATAGCTTGCCCAATGTCCATAGCAAGCTGCTCTATCTGCACTGATTGGTGAAGTAATTTAATGTCAAGCTAATGAATAAAAAAAAATGTATGATTTCAGAGGCTTAAAACAGAAGAGAAAGTAACAACAAATTGGTTCAGAATTTTATTTTGCAGGTCGGAACCAAAAACAATTACATTCTGTTCAGAACGGAACGATTGGAAAATGATTTGGGTTCCAACCCCTGACTGCAAAATAACTATAAATGTCTACTACTGTACTATAAATACTGTACCATAAATGTACCTTTTGCAGAATTGGCAGGTGTAGGACCGGTTGAAGAAGGAGAACCTTTTAGTCCGACAGGAGAAACACAGCTACAGGAGGAGGAGGAGGAGAACGGTTTAGTCTGACAGGAGAAACACAGCTCCAGGAGGAGGAGGAGGAGAACGGTTTAGTCTGACAGGAGGAGGAGGAGAATGGTTTAGTCTGACAGGAGAAACACAGCTCCAGGAGGAGGAGGAGGAGAACGGTTTAGTCTGACAGGAGAAACACAGCAACAGGAGGAGGAGGAGGAGAACGGTTTAGTCTGACAGGGGAAACACAGCTACAGGAGGAGGAGAACGGTTTAGTCTGACAGGAGGAGGAGGAGAACGGTTTAGTCTGACAGGATGAGGAGGAGAATGGTTTAGTCTGACAGGAGGAGGAGGAGAACGGTTTAGTCTGACAGGAGAAACACAGCTACAGGAGAGGAGGAGAACGGTTTAGTCTGACAGGAGGAGGAGGAGAATGGTTTAGTCTGACAGGAGGAGGAGGAGAACGGTTTAGTCCGACAGGAGGAGGAGGAGAACGGTTTAGTCTGACAGGAGAAACACAGCTACAGGAGAGGGGGAGGAGGAGAACGGTTTAGTCCGACAGGAGGAGGAGGAGAACGGTTTAGTCTGACAGGAGAAACACAGCTACAGGAGAGGAGGAGGAGGAGGAGAACGGTTTAGTCTGACAGGAGAAACACAGCTACAGGAGAGGAGGAGAATGGTTTAGTCTGACAGGAGGAGGAGGAGAACGGTTTAGTCTGACAGGAGAAACACAGCTCCAGGAGAGGAGGAGGAGGAGAACGGTTTAGTCTGACAGGAGGAGGAGGAGAATGGTTTAGTCTGACAGGAGGAGGAGGAGAACGGTTTAGTCTGACAGGAGGAGGAGGAGAACGGTTTAGTCTGACAGGAGAAACACAGCTACAGGAGGAGGAGGAGGAGAACGGTTTAGTCCGACAGGAGGAGGAGGAGAACGGTTTAGTCTGACAGGAGAAACACAGCTACAGGAGGAGGAGGAGGAGAATGGTTTAGTCCGACAGGAGGAGGAGGAGAACGGTTTAGTCTGACAGGAGAAACACAGCTACAGGAGAGGAGGAGGAGGAGAACGGTTTAGTCTGACAGGAGGAGGAGGAGAATGGTTTAGTCTGACAGGAGAAACACAGCTCCAGGAGAGGAGGAGGAGAACGGTTTAGTCTGACAGGAGGAGGAGGAGAACGGTTTAGTCTGACAGGAGGAGGAGGAGAACGGTTTAGTCTGACAGGAGAAACACAGCTCCAGGAGAGGAGGAGGAGAACGGTTTAGTCTGACAGGAGAAACACAGCAACAGGAGAGGAGGAGGAGAACGGTTTAGTCTGACAGGAGAAACACAGCAACAGGAGGAGGAGGAGGAGAACGGTTTAGTCTGACAGGAGAAACACAGCTCCAGGAGAGGAGGAGGAGAACGGTTTAGTCCGACAGGAGGAGGAGAACGGTTTAGTCTGACAGGAGAAACACAGCAACAGGAGAGGAGGAGGAGAACGGTTTAGTCCGACAGGAGGAGGAGAACGGTTTAGTCTGACAGGAGAAACACAGCTACAGGAGAGGAGGAGGAGAATGGTTTAGTCTGACAGGAGGAGGAGGAGAATGGTTTAGTCTGACAGGAGGAGGAGGAGAACGGTTTAGTCTGACAGGAGAAACACAGCTACAGGAGAGGAGGAGGAGGAGGAGGAGAATGGTTTAGTCTGACAGGAGGAGGAGGAGAACGGTTTAGTCTGACAGGAGAAACACAGCAACAGGAGGAGGAGGAGGAGGAGGAGAACGGTTTAGTCTGACAGGAGAAACACAGCTACAGGAGGAGGAGAACGGTTTAGTCTGACAGGAGAAACACAGCTACAGGAGGAGGAGGAGAACGGTTTAGTCTGACAGGAGGAGGAGGAGAATGGTTTAGTCTGACAGGAGGAGGAGGAGAACGGTTTAGTCTGACAGGAGAAACACAGCTCCAGGAGAGGAGGAGGAGAATGGTTTAGTCTGACAGGAGGAGGAGGAGAACGGTTTAGTCTGACAGGAGAAACACAGCTCCAGGAGAGGAGGAGGAGAATGGTTTAGTCTGACAGGAGGAGGAGGAGAACGGTTTAGTCTGACAGGAGAAACACAGCTACAGGAGGAGGAGAACGGTTTAGTCCGACAGGAGAAACACAGCTACAGGAGAGGAGGAGGAGAATGGTTTAGTCTGACAGGAGAAACACAGCTCCAGGAGGAGGAGGAGGAGAATGGTTTAGTCCGACAGGAGAAACACAGCTACAGGAGGAGGAGGAGGAGAACGGTTTAGTCCGACAGGAGAAACACAGCTCCAGGAGGAGGAGGAGGAGAACGGTGTAGTCTGACAGGAGAGGAGGAGGAGGAGAACGGTTTAGTCCGACAGGAGAAACACAGCTCCAGGAGGAGGAGGAGGAGAATGGTTTAGTCCGACAGGAGAAACACAGCTACAGGAGGAGGAGGAGGAGAACGGTTTAGTCCGACAGGAGAAACACAGCTACAGGAGAGGAGGAGGAGAATGGTTTAGTCTGACAGGAGAAACAGCTCCAGGAGGAAGAGGAGGAGAACGGTGTAGTCTGACAGGAGAGGAGGAGGAGGAGAACGGTTATTTGAGAGATCAAGTCAATGACATTATTAAGCGCTACAAGCCTGGCACAAGGGAATCCAGTCAGAATACGTTAGCATTACGTCAGTGGTAAAAATACCTGCAGGCCCAGGAGGACAGAATGCATGACAGTTCTACAAAACCTTTGTCGAATAAGGAATCATATCGGCCCCTTCTATAGGCAGGCCCAGGAGGACACAATGATGTTCAGATTGGCATGTCAGTTTTTCAAAATCTGCCGGTACAGTGTCTCGACAGACCCAGCCCCGCCGGTACAGTGTCTCGACAGACCCAGCCCCGCCGGTACAGTGTCTCGACAGACCCAGCCCCGCCGGTACAGTGTCTCGACAGACCCAGCCCCAGCCCCCGGTACAGTGTCTCGACAGACCCAGCCCCGCCGGTACAGTGTCTCGACAGACCCAGCCCCGCCGGTACAGTGTCTCGACAGACCCAGCCCCGCCGGTACAGTGTCTCGACAGACCCAGCCCCGCCGGTACAGTGTCTCGACAGACCCAGCCCCGCCGGTACAGTGTCTAGACAGACCCAGCCCCGCCGGTACAGTGTCTAGACAGACCCAGCCCCGCCGGTACAGTGTCTAGACAGACCCAGCCCCGCCGGTACAGTGTGTCAGTGTCTAGACAGACCCAGCCCCGCCGGTACAGTGTCTAGACAGACCCAGCCCCGCCGGTACAGTGTCTAGACAGACCCAGCCCCGCCGGTACAGTGTCTAGACAGACCCAGCCCCGCCGGTACAGTGTCTAGACAGACCCAGCCCCGCCGGTACAGTGTCTAGACAGACCCAGCCCCGCCGGTACAGTGTCTAGACAGACCCAGCCCCGCCGGTACAGTGTCTAGACAGACCCAGCCCCGCCGGTACAGTGTCTAGACAGACCCAGCCCCGCCGGTACAGTGTCTAGACAGACCCAGCCCCGCCGGTACAGTGTCTAGACAGACCCAGACAGACCCAGCCGGTACAGTGTCTAGACAGACCCAGCCCCGCCGGTACAGTGTCTAGACAGACCCAGCCCCGCCGGTACAGTGTCTAGACAGACCCAGCCCCGCCGGTACAGTGTCTAGACAGACCCAGCCCCGCCGGTACAGTGTCTAGACAGACCCAGCCCCGCCGGTACAGTGTCTAGACAGACCCAGCCCCGCCGGTACAGTGTCTAGACAGACCCAGCCCCGCCGGTACAGTGTCTAGACAGACCCAGCCCCGCCGGTACAGTGTCTAGACAGACCCAGCCCCGCCGGTACAGTGTCTAGACAGACCCAGCCCCGCCGGTACAGTGTCTAGACAGACCCAGCCCCGCCGGTACAGTGTCTAGACAGACCCAGCCCCGCCGGTACAGTGTCTAGACAGACCCAGCCCCGCCGGTACAGTGTCTAGACAGACCCAGCCCCGCCGGTACAGTGTCTAGACAGACCCAGCCCCGCCGGTACAGTGTCTAGACAGACCCAGCCCCGCCGGTACAGTGTCTAGACAGACCCAGCCCCGCCGGTACAGTGTCTAGACAGACCCAGCCCCGCCCCGGTACAGTGTCTAGACAGACCCAGCCCCGCCGGTACAGTGTCTAGACAGACCCAGCCCCGCCGGTACAGTGTCTAGACAGACCCAGCCCCCGCCGGTACAGTGTCTAGACAGACCCAGCCCCGCCGGTACAGTGTCTAGACAGACCCAGCCCCGCCGGTACAGTGTCTAGACAGACCCAGCCCCGCCGGTACAGTGTCTAGACAGACCCAGCCCCGCCGGTACAGTGTCTAGACAGACCCAGCCCCGCCGGTACAGTGTCTAGACAGACCCAGCCCCGCCGGTACAGTGTCTAGACAGACCCAGCCCCGCCGGTACAGTGTCTAGACAGACCCAGCCCCGCCGGTACAGTGTCTAGACAGACCCAGCCCCGCCGGTACAGTGTCTAGACAGACCCAGCCCCGCCGGTACAGTGTCTAGACAGACCCAGCCCCGCCGGTACAGTGTCTAGACAGACCCAGCCCCGCCGGTACAGTGTCTAGACAGACCCAGCCCCGCCGGTACAGTGTCTAGACAGACCCAGCCCTGCCGGTACAGTGTCTAGACAGACCCAGCCCTGCCGGTACAGTGTCTAGACAGACCCAGCCCTGCCGGTACAGTGTCTAGACAGACCCAGCCCTGCCGGTACAGTGTCTAGACAGACCCAGCCCTGCCGGTACAGTGTCTAGACAGACCCAGCCCTGCCGGTACAGTGTCTAGACAGACCCAGCCCTGCCGGTACAGTGTCTAGACAGACCCAGCCCTGCCGGTACAGTGTCTAGACAGACCCAGCCCTGCCGGTACAGTGTCTAGACAGACCCAGCCCTGCCGGTACAGTGTCTAGACAGACCCAGCCCTGCCAGTACAGTGTCGAGACAGACCCAGCCCTGCTGGTACAGTGTCTAGACAGACCCAGCCCTGCCGGTACAGTGTCGAGACAGACCCAGCCCTGCCGGTACAGTGTCTAGACAGACCCAGCCCTGCCGGTACAGTGTCGAGACAGACCCAGCCCTGCCGGTACAGTGTCTAGACAGACCCAGCCCTGCCGGTACAGTGTCTAGACAGACCCAGCCCCGCCGGTACAGTGTCTAGACAGACCCAGCCCTGCCGGTACAGTGTCTAGACAGACCCAGCCCCGCCGGTACAGTGTCTAGACAGACCCAGCCCTGCTGGTACAGTGTCTAGACAGACCCAGCCCTGCCGGTACAGTGTCTAGACAGACCCAGCCCTCACCTTTCCTTTCCTCAGTTCGTTGTAGACGTCTTTGTACTGTTGGAACTTCTCCAGCTCAGCTTTGACCAGAACATGTCTGATGTGCATCACCTCTTCTACTGTTAGAGCCAGACACTCTACAGGGTAGCAGACGTCCTCCTGAAAGAACACCCCCCCACGTTGTGTTAAACCCCCACCAGGATATTACTCCCAGGGAGCACACAGAGCATGCCCAGGCTGATGACAAACAGAAGTGAACAACACAGCAGTTCTGAGGACATCTTAACACCCAGTGAGTCATGTAGTCAGTTGGTGTACAAAGTGTAAAATGTGTTCCCAAAAAGTGTTTGTTTTAAGACTAAAAGTTGTATTAGGTGATCATCGATGACGTCATTGGGTGCGTTCCAGGTCATAATTTTTGCAGTCTGGGGTCCAATAATATCTGAATATTGTTATACATCAATGTGGTGACGACCTGGAACGCATCCATAGTTAGAGTGGAATAACACATCCATGACATACCACCTTAGCACCACTGCTGGGGGCGGGGTTTTCCACCAAACAGGAGATAGAACAGCCCAGTATAACTGACAGGACCACTACTGACTCCTCCTCCTCAGTATTACTGACAGGACCACTGACTCCTCCTCCTCCTCAGTATTACTGACAGGACCACTACTGACTCCTCCTCCTCAGTATTACTGACAGGACCACTACTGACTCCTCCTCCTCCTCAGTATTACTGACAGGACCACTACTGACTCCTCCTCCTCCTCAGTATTACTGACAGGACCACTACTGACTCCTCCTCCTCCTCAGTATTACTGACAGGACCACTACTGACTCCTCCTCCTCCTCAGTATTACTGACAGGACCACTACTGACTCCTCCTCCTCCTCAGTATTACTGACAGGACCACTACTGACTCCTCCTCCTCCTCAGTATAACTGACAGGACCACTACTGACTCCTCCTCCTCAGTATAACTGACAGGACCACTACTGACTCCTCCTCCTCAGTATTACTGACAGGACCACTACTGACTCCTCCTCCTCAGTATAACTGACAGGACCACTACTGACTCCTCCTCCTCAGTATTACTGACAGGACCCCTACTGACTCCTCCTCCTCAGTATTACTGACAGGACCACTACTGACTCCTCCTCCTCCTCAGTATTACTGACAGGACCACTACTGACTCCTCCTCCTCAGTATAACTGACAGGACCACTACTGACTCCTCCTCCTCCTCAGTATTACTGACAGGACCACTACTGACTCCTCCTCCTCAGTATAACTGACAGGACCACTACTGACTCCTCCTCCTCAGTATTACTGACAGGACCACTACTGACTCCTCCTCCTCCTCCTCAGTATTACTGACAGGACCACTACTGACTCCTCCTCCTCCTCCTCAGTATTACTGACAGGACCACTACTGACTCCTCCTCCTCCTCAGTATTACTGACAGGACCACTACTGACTCCTCCTCCTCCTCAGTATTACTGACAGGACCACTACTGACTCCTCCTCCTCCTCAGTATTACTGACAGGACCACTACTGACTCCTCCTCCTCCTCCTCAGTATTACTGACAGGACCACTACTGACTCCTCCTCAGTATTACTGACAGGACCACTACTGACTCCTCCTCAGTATTACTGACAGGACCACTACTGACTCCTCCTCAGTATTACTGACAGGACCACTACTGACTCCTCCTCAGTATTACTGACAGGACCACTACTGACTCCTCCTCAGTATTACTGACAGGACCACTACTGACTCCTCCTCAGTATAACTGACAGGACCACTACTGACTCCTCCTCCTCCTCCTCAGTATAACTGACAGGACCACTACTGACTCCTCCTCCTCCTCCTCAGTATAACTGACAGGACCACTACTGACTCCTCCTCCTCCTCCTCAGTATAACTGACAGGACCACTACTGACTCCTCCTCCTCCTCCTCAGTATTACTGACAGGACCACTACTGACTCCTCCTCCTCCTCAGTATAACTGACAGGACCACTACTGACTCCTCCTCCTCCTCCTCAGTATAACTGACAGGACCACTACTGACTCCTCCTCCTCCTCCTCAGTATTACTGACAGGACCACTACTGACTCCTCCTCCTCCTCCTCAGTATAACTGACAGGACCACTACTGACTCCTCCTCCTCCTCCTCAGTATTACTGACAGGACCACTACTGACTCCTCCTCCTCCTCCTCAGTATAACTGACAGGACCACTACTGACTCCTCCTCCTCCTCCTCAGTATTACTGACAGGACCACTACTGACTCCTCCTCCTCCTCAGTATTACTGACAGGACCACTACTGACTCCTCCTCCTCCTCAGTATTACTGACAGGACCACTACTGACTCCTCCTCAGTATTACTGACAGGACCACTACTGACTCCTCCTCAGTATTACTGACAGGACCACTACTGACTCCTCCTCAGTATTACTGACAGGACCACTACTGACTCCTCCTCAGTATTACTGACAGGACCACTACTGACTCCTCCTCAGTATAACTGACAGGACCACTACTGACTCCTCCTCCTCCTCCTCAGTATAACTGACAGGACCACTACTGACTCCTCCTCCTCCTCCTCAGTATAACTGACAGGACCACTACTGACTCCTCCTCCTCCTCCTCAGTATAACTGACAGGACCACTACTGACTCCTCCTCCTCCTCCTCAGTATTACTGACAGGACCACTACTGACTCCTCCTCCTCCTCAGTATTACTGACAGGACCACTACTGACTCCTCCTCAGTATTACTGACAGGACCACTACTGACTCCTCCTCAGTATTACTGACAGGACCACTACTGACTCCTCCTCAGTATTACTGACAGGACCACTACTGACTCCTCCTCAGTATTACTGACAGGACCACTACTGACTCCTCCTCAGTATTACTGACAGGACCACTACTGACTCCTCCTCAGTATTACTGACAGGACCACTACTGACTCCTCCTCCTCCTCCTCAGTATTACTGACAGGACCACTACTGACTCCTCCTCCTCCTCCTCAGTATTACTGACAGGACCACTACTGACTCCTCCTCCAGAATACCATTCTATCATTACATCTGCCTCTGATGACAAAGTCCTCAGAGTTCCTCTGTCCAGCCTCAGTGTTAACAGTAAAGAGGTGACTCCAGGATGCTGGTCTTCTAGGCAGAGTTCCTCTGTCCAGCCTCAGTGTTAACAGTAAAGAGGTGACTCCAGGATGCTGGTCTTCTAGGCAGAGTTCCTCTGTCCAGCCTCAGTGTTAACAGTAAAGAGGTGACTCCAGGATGCTGGTCTTCTAGGCAGAGTTCCTCTGTCCAGCCTCAGTGTTAACAGTAAAGAGGTGACTCCAGGATGCTGGTCTTCTAGGCAGAGTTCCTCTGTCCAGCCTCAGCGTTAACAGTAAAGAGGAGACTCCAGGATGCTGGTCTTCTAGGCAGAGTTCCTCTGTCCAGCCTCAGCGTTAACAGTAAAGAGGTGACTCCAGGATGCTGGTCTTCTAGGCAGAGTTCCTCTGTCCAGTCTCAGCGTTAACAGTAAAGAGGAGACTCCAGGATGCTGGTCTTCTAGGCAGAGTTCCTCTGTCCAGCCTCAGCGTTAACAGTAAAGAGGAGACTCCAGGATGCTGGTCTTCTAGGCAGAGTTCCTCTGTCCAGCCTCAGCGTTAACAGTAAAGAGGTGACTCCAGGATGCTGGTCTTCTAGGCAGAGTTCCTCTGTACAGTCTCAGCGTTAACAGTAAAGAGGTGACTCCAGGATGCTGGTCTTCTAGGCAGAGTTCCTCTGTCCAGTCTCAGCGTTAACAGTAAAGAGGAGACTCCAGGATGCTGGTCTTCTAGGCAGAGTTCCTCTGTCCACTGTCTGTTCTTTTTCCCATTTTAATATTTATTTTTATTGGCCAGTCTGAGATATGGATTTTTCTTTGCAGCATCCAGGAGTCGCCTCTTCACAGTAGTGAAGTAGTGTACACTATAATACCATGCAGCACACAGTAGTGTACACTATAATACCATGCAGCACACAGTAGTGTACACTATAATACCATGCAGCACACAGTAGTGTACACTATAATACCATGCAGCACACAGTAGTGTACACTATAATACCATGCAGCACACAGTAGTGTACACTATAATACCATGCAGCACACAGTAGTGTACACTATAATACCATGCAGCACACAGTAGTGTACACTATAATACCATGCAGCACACAGTAGTGTACACTATAATACCATGCAGCACACAGTAGTGTACACTATAATACCATGCAGCACACAGTAGTGTACACTATAATACCATGCAGCACACAGTAGTGTACACTATAATACCATGCAGCACACAGTAGTGTACACTATAATACCATGCAGCACACAGTAGTGTACACTATAATACCATGCAGCACACAGTAGTGTACACTATAATACCATGCAGCACACAGTAGTGTACACTATAATACCATGCAGCACACAGTAGTGAAGTAGTGTACACTATAATACCATGCAGCACACAGTAGTGAAGTAGTGTACACTATAATACCATGCAGCACACAGTAGTGAAGTAGTGTACACTATAATACCATGCAGCACACAGTAGTGAAGTAGTGTACACTATAATACCATGCAGCACACAGTAGTGAACATACCAGAGACTTGGAGCTCTGTCTGGTGGGGGCTGAGAGGGGTCGTATGCTGGTGGGGGGCTCCTTCTCAATGGAGTGTCTACTCTGAGGGGAGGGGCGACTGTCAGGCTGGGGAGTCATGGTGATGGGCAGGAACCTAGGGGGTGCTGGAGGGGAGAGAGAGAACAGTGAGATTAGAGTTCAGGGGGAAGGAGAGCGAGAGTTGAGAAAGGCAGTTTGATATAGTGTAGTGCCCTACATTTGACCAGGGCCCATATAGGACTAAAGTAGTGCCCTACATTTGACCAGGGCCCATCTAGGACTAAAGTAGTGCCCTACATTTGACCAGGGCCCATCTAGAACTAAAGTAGTGCCCTACATTTGACCAGGGCCCATCTACAACTAAAGTAGTGCCCTACATTTGACCAGGGCCCATCTACAACTAAAGTAGTGCCCTACATTTGACCAGGGCCCATCTACAACTAAAGTAGTGCCCTACATTTGACCAGGGCCCATCTACAACTAAAGTAGTGCCCTACATTTGACCAGGGCCCATCTACAACTAAAGTAGTGCCCTACATTTGACCAGGGCCCATCTAGAACTAAAGTAGTGCCCTACATTTGACCAGGGCCCATCTAGAACTAAAGTAGTGCCCTACATTTGACCAGGGCCCATCTAGGACTAAAGTAGTACAGCATCACTCCTGCTACTTTATTGCACATGTTTTGAACATGCCCCAAACTCTTGGATTTGGTACAAGAACCCTTCTGCACGTGGAGATGGTACATTTTGCAGTTGACAACAGCTACTATTTAATTTCTCCCCTCCTGGGGTTTCTGTTGCCTCATGTTAACTCCACCTTCATCATGTCCACTAGTAGGGAATTTACCAGCCACGAAGTGTAGCATCATCCACTTCCTTGCATTAATAACCACACAGCTTCAACACGCATTAATAACCACAGCTTCAACACGCAGTAACACACCCCCCAGACGACAACCACACGGTAACACACCCCCCAGACGACAACCACACGGTAACACACCAGACGACAACCACACGGTAACACACCCCCCAGACGACAACCACACGGTAACACACCCCCCAGACGACAACCACACGGTAACACACCCCCAGACGACAACCACACGGTAACACACCCCCCAGACGACAACCACACGGTAACACACCCCCAGACGACAACCACACGGTAACACACCCCCAGACGACAACCACACGGTAACACACCCCCAGACGACAACCACACGGTAACACACCACCAGAGGACAACCACACGGTAACACACCCCCAGACGACAACCACACAGTAACACACCCCCAGAGGACAACCACACGGTAACACACCCCCAGACGACAACCACACGGTAACACACCCCCCAGACGACAACCACACAGTAACACACCCCCCAGACGACAACCACACAGTAACACACCCCAGAGGACAAACACACAGTAACACACCACCAGAGGACAACCACACGGTAACACACCCCCCAGACGACAACCACACTGTAACATACCCCCCAGACGACAACCACACAGTAACACACCCCAGAGGACAAACACACAGTAACACACCCCCAGACGACAACCACACGGTAACACACCCCCAGAGGACAACCACACAGTAACACACCCCCAGACGACAACCACACAGTAACACACCCCAGAGGACAAACACACAGTAACACACCCCCCAGACGACAACCACACGGTAACACACCCCCAGACGACAACCACACGGTAACACACCCCCCAGACGACAACCACACGGTAACACACCCCAGAGGACAACCACACAGTAACACACCACCAGACGACAACCACACGGTAACACACCCCAGAGGACAAACACACAGTAACACACCCCCAGACGACAACCACACGGTAACACACCCCCAGAGGACAAACACACAGTAACACACCACCAGAGGACAAACACACAGTAACACACCCCAGAGGACAACCACACAGTAACACACCCCCAGACGACAACCACACGGTAACACACCCCAGAGGACAAACACACAGTAACACACCCCAGAGGACAACCACACAGTAACACACCACCAGACGACAAACACACAGTAACACACCCCCAGACGACAACCACACGGTAACACACCCCAGAGGACAACCACACAGTAACACACCACCAGACGACAACCACACGGTAACACACCCCAGAGGACAACCACACAGTAACACACCACCAGACGACAACCACACGGTAACACACCACCAGACGACAACCACACGGTAACACACCCCCAGACGACAACCACACGGTAACACACCACCAGAGGACAACCACACAGTAACACACCACCAGACGACAACCACACGGTAACACACCCCAGAGGACAACCACACAGTAACACACCACCAGACGACAACCACACGGTAACACACCACCAGACGACAACCACACGGTAACACACCACCAGAGGACAAACACACAGTAACACACCCCAGAGGACAACCACACAGTAACACACCACCAGACGACAACCACACGGTAACACACCCCAGAGGACAAACACACAGTAACACACCCCAGAGGACAACCACACAGTAACACACCACCAGACGACAAACACACAGTAACACACCCCCAGACGACAACCACACGGTAACACACCCCCAGAGGACAACCACACGGTAACACACCCCCAGAGGACAACCACACGGTAACACACCCCCAGAGGACAACCACACGGTAACACACCCCCAGACGACAACCACACGGTAACACACCCCCCAGAGGACAACCACACGGTAACACACCCCCCAGACGACAACCACACTGTAACACACCCCCCAGACGACAACCACACGGTAACACACCCCCCAGACGACAACCACACAGTAACACACCCCCCAGACGACAACCACACAGTAACACACCCCCAGACGACAACCACACAGTAACACACCCCAGAGGACAAACACACAGTAACACACCCCCAGACGACAACCACACGGTAACACACCCCCAGAGGACAACCACACAGTAACACACCCCCAGACGACAACCACACAGTAACACACCCCAGAGGACAAACACACCCCCCAGACGACAACCACACGGTAACACACCCCCCAGACGACAACCACACGGTAACACACCCCCCAGACGACAACCACACGGTAACACACCCCAGAGGACAACCACACAGTAACACACCACCAGACGACAACCACACAGTAACACACCCCAGAGGACAAACACACAGTAACACACCCCCAGACGACAACCACACGGTAACACACCCCCAGAGGACAAACACACAGTAACACACCCCCAGACGACAACCACACAGTAACACACCCCAGAGGACAAACACACAGTAACACACCCCCAGACGACAACCACACGATAACACACCCCCCAGACGACAACCACACGGTAACACACCCCAGAGGACAAACACACAGTAACACACCACCAGACGACAACCACACGGTAACACACCCCAGAGGACAAACACACAGTAACACACCCCCAGACGACAACCACACGGTAACACACCCCCAGAGGACAAACACACAGTAACACACCCCCAGACGACAACCACACAGTAACACACCCCAGAGGACAAACACACAGTAACACACCCCCAGACGACAACCACACGATAACACACCCCCCAGACGACAACCACACGGTAACACACCCCAGAGGACAACCACACAGTAACACACCACCAGACGACAACCACACGGTAACACACCCCCAGACGACAACCACACGGTAACACACCCCCAGACGACAACCACACGGTAACACACCCCAGAGGACAACCACACAGTAACACACCCCAGACGACAACCACACAGTAACACACCACCAGACGACAACCACACAGTAACACACCACCAGACGACAAACACACAGTAACACACCCCCAGACGACAACCACACGGTAACACACCACCAGACGACAACCACACGGTAACACACCCCCAGACGACAACAGATCCATTCTCATCAGAACTGCTTGTCTGTCTGAAGAAGCAGCAACAGCTTTGAAAACAACATGTTTAAAAGGATACTTCAGGAGTCTGGCAATGAAGCCTTTTATCTACTTTAGACTCCGATGAACTCGTGGACACCATTTTAAATGTCTCTGCATGCAGTTTAAAGGATGATGCTAACTAGCGTTAGCACAATGACAAAGTCTATGGTATCAGCTAGCATGCCCCCAGTCATGACTCTAACGCAAGTTAGCATTGGCTCACAAAACTACTTACCTTCATACTGGATGCAGAGACAAGATGAATAGAATCTTCATGGCTTTTTTCCAGAGTTGCACCAATGGTGGAAATAATAAGATTGTGTTATAATGCTGTTATAGCATCAAATGGTTGTTAAATGCAACAGAATAAGGGGTTGTTAGAATGCTCATCTGTGTGTGTTCTACTGAAGATGGGCCTCTGGGAGATTTAACACTGACAGGAGATCTGTGATGTCTTTTGGGTGATAAAACCTAAAGAGACCGCATTCCAGAGCATAAGTTAATTTTTCTGTTCTATAAGGTACCAGAGAGAGACGACCCCAGGGCCACACCCTGGTCTCTACACAAAGAGAACGGTTTTTACAGCAGATACTGTGTCTGCTGTCAAGTAGAAGTATCTTCCATACAAATCTTCACCTTGTGACCCTCATCGGTTGTTCGTCAAGTAGACTGGAGGGGGTGCATCTTGGCTATAAAAGTACTTTGGTCTCTCAACGAATCATCTGAGCGTGATTTGTTGACCAGCCATCGTTATTGTAGAGCACTCAATCGATTCACACACACACACGTGTTGTATTAACCTGCTCCCTTATTAATAAGTGAATAAAGATATTGTTTAAGTATAACTGTGACTTGTGTGATAAGTTTGTCTCTCCTTACCTTTGATAAAGAAATTAACCACCACAGAATGCTGGTTTCTGTATATAACTTTGACGTCAAGTGATGTAAAAAGGGCTTCATCAATACATTTGATTGATTGATTAATGTTGCAAAGCAATAACTAACCTGATATTCAGTGGAGTGTGTGGTGTGGTCCAAGTCTGGGTTTAAGGGGCTCTTTTCCAAGCTTCAATGATAAACACTCAACATCATAGGCTACAAAAGTTTGAATACATTGGCCTTGCTGTCAATATTGAAGCAACATCAAGACATCAGACAGGAAGTTAAAGCTTGATCGCAAATGGGTCTTCCAAATGGACAATGACCCCAAGCATACTTCCAAAGTTGTGGCTAAAGGGCTTAAGGACAACAAAGTCAAGGTATTGGAGTGGTCATCACAAAGCCCTGACCTCAATCCTATAGAACATCTGTGGGCAGAACTGAAAAAGTGTGTGCGAGCAAGGAGGCCTACAAACCTGACTCAGTTACACCAGCTCTGTCAGGGGGAATGGGCCAAAATTCACCCAAATTATTGTGGGAAGCTTGTGGAGGGCTACCCAAAACATTTGACCCAAGTTAAATCATTTGAAGGCAATGCTAACAAATACTAATTGAGTGTATGTAAACTTCTGACCCACTGGGAATGTGATGAAAGAAATCAAATCTGAAATAATTCATTCTCTCTACTATTATTCTGACATTTCACATTCTTAAAATAAAGTGGTGATCCTAACTGACCTAATACAGGGAATTTTTACTAGGAATAAATGTCAGGAATTGTGAAAAATGGAGTTTAAATGTATTTGGCTAAGGTTGTTCCGACTTCAACTGTATGTATGTATGTATGTATATATATATCTATATCTATATCTATATCTATATCTATATCTATAATGTTTAATTAAAGTCTGGTATTTGGGTCGAGCTCTGTTGGCGCATGAGGGGTGTCTGTATAATCTTTCAAATAAAAATAGCTTGATAAAACAGTAGTGCACTAGTGAATAGGGTGCCATTTGGGATGCAGTAGTAGTGTTCTATTTTTATTTTACCTTTATTTAACTTGGCAAGTCAGTTAAGAACAAATTCTTATTTTCAATGCCGGCCTGGGAACAGTGGGTTAACTGCCTGTTCAGGGGCAGAACTACACCTCAGGAGCCTTCAAAGAGTGGACAGATCTAGTGTACTAGCTAGTATACATGGTGTGAGAGTGGCCAGATCTAGTATACATGGTGTTAGAGTGGCCAGATCTAGTGTACATGGTGTTAGAGTGGCCAGATCTAGTATACATGGTGTTAGAGTGGCCAGATCTAGTGTACATGGTGTGAGAGTGGACAGATCTAGTGGACAGATCTAGTGTACATGGTGTGAGAGTGGACAGATCTAGTATACATGGTGTGAGAGTGGACAGATCTAGTATACGTGGTGTGAGAGTGGACAGATCTAGTGTACATGGTGTGAGAGTGGACAGATCTAGTGGACAGATCTAGTGTACATGGTGTGAGAGTGGACAGATCTAGTGTACATGGTGTGAGAGTGGACAGATCTAGTATACATGGTGTGAGAGTGGACAGATCTAGTATACATGGTGTGAGAGTGGACAGATCTAGTATACATGGTGTGAGAGTGGACAGATCTAGTGTACATGGTGTGAGAGTGGACAGATCTAGTGTACATGGTGTGAGAGTGGACAGATCTAGTGTACATGGTGTGAGAGTGGACAGATCTAGTGTACATGGTGTGAGAGTGGACAGATCTAGTGTACATGGTGTGAGAGTGGACAGATCTAGTATACATGGTGTGAGAGTGGACAGATCTAGTATACATGGTGTGAGAGTGGACAGATCTAGTATACATGGTGTGAGAGTGGACAGATCTAGTGTACATGGTGTGAGAGTGGACAGATCTAGTATACATGGTGTGAGAGTGGACAGATCTAGTATACATGGTGTGAGAGTGGACAGATCTAGTATACATGGTGTTAGAGTGGACAGATCTAGAGTACATGGTGTGAGAGTGGACAGATCTAGTGTACATGGTGTGAGAGTGGACAGATCTAGTATACATGGTGTGAGAGTGGACAGATCTAGTGTACATGGTGTGAGAGTGGACAGATCTAGTATACATGGTGTTAGAGTGGACAGATCTAGTGTACATGGTGTTAGAGTGGACAGATCTAGTATACATGGTGTTAGAGTGGACAGATCTAGTATACATGGTGTGAGAGTGGACAGATCTAGTATACATGGTGTGAGAGTGGACAGATCTAGTGTACATGGTGTGAGAGTGGACAGATCTAGTATACATGGTGTGAGAGTGGACAGATCTAGTATACATGGTGTGAGAGTGGACAGATCTAGTATACATGGTGTGAGAGTGGACAGATCTAGTATACATGGTGTTAGAGTGGACAGATCTAGTGTACATGGTGTGAGAGTGGACAGATCTAGTATACATGGTGTTAGAGTGGACAGATCTAGTGTACATGGTGTGAGAGTGGACAGATCTAGTATACATGGTGTGAGAGTGGACAGATCTAGTGTACATGGTGTTAGAGTGGACAGATCTAGAATACATGGTGTTCTGTACTTTACCATTCAATAATGTGTATGTTTCCGTGGAATATGGAACAGTTTATAAAATGTTCACTATGAATTCATAAATACAAAGAGAGATATATAAAAATAAACAGAGCGAAAGTATCTCACCGTTCTTCCCCAGGACAGATCCCGGAGACGAGGCGTCCAACACGGATGCTGACCGACTGGAGGAGCTGTGGCTGGGCTCATCCTGTTAATGAGGAGATACACATGACTGATGGAGACAGACTACCATTACACAAGAACCTGCTCCTCAGCAAACAAGATCATTTCTGCCCCTGGACGACGCGGGCGAGGCGCCCTGGACGGCGCGGGCGAGGCGCCCTGGACGGCGCGGGCTAGGCACCCTGGACGGCGCGGGCTAGGCACCCTGGACGGCGCGGGCTAGGCACCCTGGACGGCGCGGGCGAGGCACCCTGGACGGCGCGGGCGAGGCACCCTGGACGGCGCGGGCGAGGCACCCTGGACGACGCGGGCGAGGCACCCTGGACGACGCGGGCGAGGCACCCTGGACGACGCGGGCTAGACACCCTGGACGACGCGGGCTAGACACCCTGGACGACGCGGGCTAGACACCCTGGACGACGCGGGCTAGACACCCTGGACGACGCGGGCTAGACACCCTGGACGACGCGGGCTAGACACCCTGGACGACGCGGGCTAGACACCCTGGACGACGCGGGCTAGACACCCTGGACGACGCGGGCTAGACACCCTGGACGACGCGGGCTAGACACCCTGGACGACGCGGGCTAGACACCCTGGACGACGCGGGCTAGACACCCTGGACGACGCGGGCTAGACACCCTGGACGACGCGGGCTAGACACCCTGGACGACGCGGGCTAGACACCCTGGACGACGCGGGCTAGACACCCTGGACGACGCGGGCTAGACACCCTGGACGACGCGGGCTAGACACCCTGGACGACGCGGGCTAGACACCCTGGACGACGCGGACTAGACACCCTGGACGACGCGGACTAGACACCCTGGACGACGCGGACTAGACACCCTGGACGACGCGGACTAGACACCCTGGACGACGCGGACTAGACACCCTGGACGACGCGGACTAGACACCCTGGACGACGCGGACTAGACACCCTGGACGACGCGGACTAGACACCCTGGACGACGCGGACTAGACACCCTGGACGACGCGGACTAGACACCCTGGACGACGCGGACTAGACACTCTGGATAAAGGACTAGAAACACTTGTGTGTACAAGTCAAGAGCTTTCTTGTACTCCTCGTTGTAGAAAAAAAGGCTTTATTGTAAGTGGTGTATGGATAACACAAACAATCACTTTCTATCCACACACACACACACACGCACATCGGACTCTGAGCTTTCCAGTTCAGACAGCGTGGGCGCCTTCAGGAGCCTCTTCCTCTGACTCAGAGCCCCTCCCACCCCGGGAGCTGGTGGACAGGACAGGATGCTGGCGGCGTGCTTCCTGGGGGCATCTGGACTGGACAAGTCTGTGGGAGGAGTCAGAGGACAGAGGCAAAGGAGAACATTAGTCACAGGGAGACAGGAAAATAGAGAAAAAAAGAAAAAACTTTGAGTAGGCCTGTCCAAACTTTTGACTCGTACTGGAGACTGTTCGATGCCTAAAATAAGGGGTTAAATACATGTATAAAAATAAATATGTCTCAGATATTTGACAGACACTTCAGAACAAACCTTGTTTTTGTTTGGGGGGGGAGGGCTCTGTTGTTCACGGCGTTTGTACGGGCTGATAGCAGCAAGGCCAACAATAATACCACATTAATCAAATCATTATGTATACTGGATATATTTTTTATACTTCAAGGGGTCCTACAATTCTAAATCAAGATTATCTTTGGTATGACCTTCTTAAAAACATTCCATATAGCTTAGTGGAATTGTATAAACGCTGTAAGTACAGAAACACAATGTTTAAAAAAGGCACCAGCATTACGATGGGACTCATTGGGTTAAACTGGTTTACCTCTAGAGGCAACATCAATTATTACTGTGAGAAGGAAAACTCAACGAAATATTGATGATACTGTTAGTAAAGGCGCAAGAGTGAAGCAAATAGGCAGTTGACTTTACAGATACAATTTGGTAATATTCTGAAATACATTTCCTCTCATTCAAGTCCAACACTATGTACATCACACACGAAAGGTGTGAGAACAGTAATAATACCAGAGCTGCGGTTCAGATCTTGAGGGGTGCTGATGCTTTTGTCTGCTCCTATAGGAGGGAACAGCTTCAATATGGTCCTGTCATCATCATCATCATCATCCCTGTTTCTCCCTAAAAAAAAAAAAAGTTAAATCGACACACACTACCCCATAATGACAAAGCGAAAACATGTTCAGAAATGTTTGCAAATGTATTTTTTTTAAAACACCTTATTTACATAAGTATTCAGACCCTTAGCTATGAGAGTCGAAATTGAGCTCAGGTGCATCCAGTTGCCATTCTTTGACAGTGCATGTCAGAGCAAAAACCAAGCCATTGTCTATAGAGCAGACAGGATTGTGTCGAGGCACAGATCTGTGCACCAAAAAATGTCTGCAACATTGAAGGTTCAACAAGAACACAGTGGCCTCCACCATTCTTAAATGGAAGAAGTTTGGAACCACCAACACTCTTCCTTGAGCTGGCCGTCCGGCCAAACTGAACAATCTGGGAGAAGGGCTTTGGCCAGGGAGGTGACCAAGAACCCGATGGTCACTAACAGAGCTCGAGAGTTCTGTGCCAGCCAGAGACCTACAGAGTTCCTACAGAGTTCCTTTGTGGAGATGGGAGAATCTTCTGGAAGGACAACCATCTCTGCAGCACTCAACCAATCAGGCCTTTATGGTAGAGTGGCCAGATGAAAATCACTCTTCAGTAAAAGACACATGACAGCCTGCTTGGAGTTTGCCAAAAGGCACCTAAAGGACACTAAGACCATGAGACAAGATTCTCTGGTCTGATGAAACCAAGATTGAACTCTTTGGCCTGAATGCCAAGAGTCACGACTGGATGAAACCTGGCACCATCCCTACGGTGAAGCATGGTGGTGGCAGCGTCATGCTGTGTGGATGTTTTTCAGCGGCAGGGACTGGGAGACTAGTCAGGATCGAGGGAAAGATGGAGCAAAGTATTGAAAGATTCTTGATGAAAACCTGCTCCAGAGCGCTTGAGAGGCCCAGCCAGAGCCTGGACTTGAACCCAATTGAATATCTCTGGAGAAACCAGAAAATAGCTTTGCAGCGACACTCCCTATCCAACATGACAGAACTTGAGAGGATCTGCAGAGAAGAAAAACACAGATGTGCCAAGCTTGTAGCATCATACTTAAGACTCCAGGCTGAAATCGCTGTCAAAGGTGCTTCAACAAAGTACTGATTAAAAGGGTCTGAATACTTGTGAAAATGTAATTTCAGTTTTTGCTTTGTCATTATGGGGTATTGTGATGTCATTATGGGGTATTGTGTATAGATTGATGAGTGAAAAAAACAATTTAATCCATTTTAGAAAAAGGTTGTAACGTAACAAAATGTGGAAAAAGTCAAGGGGTCTGAATACTTTCCCAAGGCCCTGTATACCATAGTGAATCATGGTGACGGACAGGCCAGCCAGGCAGCCTTTAGTGTTTCAGGGTAATCCGTCCCCTCTAGGAAGCCCTTTAGTCAGCACTGCACTAACCATACCTAATCATAATATAACCCTACCCCACCATACCCCTAAACCTACCCCACCCCACCCAACCAACAATTACCCCACCATTACCCTACCCGGGGTGGCAGGGTAGCCTAGTGGTTAGAGCGTTGGACTAGTAACCGGAAAGTTGCAAGTTCAAATCCCCGAGCTGACAAGGTACAAATCTGTCGTTCTGCCACCTGAACAGGCAGTTAACCCACTGTTCCTAGGCCGTCATTGAAAATAAGAATGTGTTCTTAACTGACTTGCCAAGTTAAATAAAGGTAAAATAAATAAAAATATTTTAAAAAACAACCATTACCCCACCCAACCATCACCCCACACTTTAAAGCATGTCTGTCTGTGTTTGGGTCTGAACGTGACATTCATCAGATGGGTGGTGATATTGTCAGAGTAATTTAATGGACACAAGGGAAAAGGTGATTTGACTTACTGAATTGGGCTGCATCATGTTAGCTCCACTAACTCACTGCTAGCCTGGGAGTCTGGGCTGCATCACGTTAGCTCCACTAACTCACTGCTAGCCTGGGAGTCTGGGCTGCATCACGTTAGCTCCACTAACTCACTGCTAGCCTGTACTGGGAGTCTGGGCTGCATCACGTTAGCTCCACTAACTCACTGCTAGCCTGTACTGGGAGTCTGGGCTGCATCACGTTAGCTCCACTAACTCACTGCTAGCCTGTACTGGGAGTCTGGGCTGCATCACGTTAGCTCCACTAACTCACTGCTAGCCTGTACTGGGAGTCTGGGCTGCATCACGTTAGCTCCACTAACTCACTGCTAGCCTGTACTGGGAGTCTGGGCTGCATCATGTTAGCTCCACTAACTCACTGCTAGCCTGTACTGGGAGTCTGGGCTGCATCATGTTAGCTCCACTAACTCACTGCTAGCCTGTACTGGGAGTCTGGGCTGCATCATGTTAGCTCCACTAACTCACTGCTAGCCTGTACTGGGAGTCTGGGCTGCATCATGTTAGCTCCACTAACTCACTGCTAGCCTGTACTGGGAGTCTGGGCTGCATCATGTTAGCTCCACTAACTCACTGCTAGCCTGTACTGGGAGTCTGGGCTGCATCATGTTAGCTCCACTAACTCACTGCTAGCCTGTACTGGGAGTCTGGGCTGCATCATGTTAGCTCCACTAACTCACTGCTAGCCTGTACTGGGAGTCTGGGCTGCATCATGTTAGCTCCACTAACTCACTGCTAGCCTGTACTGGGAGTCTGGGCTGCATCATGTTAGCTCCACTAACTCACTGCTAGCCTGTACTGGGAGTCTGGGCTGCATCATGTTAGCTCCACTAACTCACTGCTAGCCTGTACTGGGAGTCTGGGCTGCATCATGTTAGCTCCACTAACTCACTGCTAGCCTGTACTGGGAGTCTGGGCTGCATCATGTTAGCTCCACTAACTCACTGCTAGCCTGCACTGGGAGTCTGGGCTGCATCATGTTAGCTCCACTAACTCACTGCTAGCCTGTACTGGGAGCCTGGGCTGCATCATGTTAGCTCCACTAACTCACTGCTAGCCTGCACTGGGAGCCTGGGCTGCATCATGTTAGCTCCACTAACTCACTGCTAGCCTGGGAGGCTGGACTGCATCATGTTAGCTCCACTAACTCACTGCTAGCCTGGGAGCCTGGGCTGCATCATGTTAGCTCCACTAACTCACTGCTAGCCTGGGAGCCTGCTCGGTGTCTGAATCGCCATGCCTCTAGCTCACCTTGCTGCTCACTAGACCCCATGATCACTCGGCTGCACATGCCTCTCCCTAATGTCATTATGCCTTGTCTATTGCGGTTTTGGTTAGTGATGTGTCATTTCACTGTGTCAGCCCTGCTCAATATGCCTTAGCTCGCCCTTCTGTTCCACCCTCCACACATGCCGTGAAGTCACCTGGCTTAACTGGTGCCCCTAGAGACAAAACCTCTCGTCACTCAATGCCTAGGCTTACCTCCACTGTACTCTCATTCTACCATATCCTTGTCTGTACATTAAGCCTTGAATCTATTCCTCCGCGCCCAGAAATCTGCTCCTTTTACTCTGCTCCGAACGCACGAAACGACCAGTTCTTTCAGCCTTTAGCCATACTCTTCTCCTCCTCTGGTGATGTGGAGGTTAACCCTGTAGCCCCCAGTACTACACCTCTTCCCCAGGCGCTCTCATTTGTTGACTTCTGTAACCGTAACAGCCTTGGTTTCATGCATGTTAACATCAGAAGCCTCCTCCCTAAGTTTGTGTTAAAGCAGTGAATAAAACACTCCGCCAACACAGATGTCCTAGTCGTGTTTGAATCCTGTCTTAGGAAGGCCACCAAAAACCCTGAAATGTCCATCCCTAACTATAACATTTTACGACAAGATAGAACTGCCAAAGGGGCGGAGTTGCAATCCACTGCAGAGATAGCCTGCAGAGTTCTGTCATGCTATCCAGGTCTGTGCACAAACAATTCGAGCTTCTACTTTTAAATATCCACCTTTCCAGAAATAAGTCTCACTGTTGCCGCCTGTTACAGACCCCCGTCAGCCCCCACATGTGCCCTGGAAACCATATGTGAATTGATTGCTCCCCCCCCCCCCCCCCCCATCTTCAGTGTTCGTACTGCTAGGTGACCTAAACTGGGATATGCTTAACACCCTGGCCATCCTACACTAGATGCCCTCAATCTCACAAATTATCAAGGAACCGACCAGGTACACAAATTATAATCTGTGACACATATATAATAATGTGTCATATGTGGGAATGAAATGGAGTGAGGGTCAACTTCTGTGTAACACCGGCCGAGCCGGGCCGCGTCTGAGCGCGTGTCCTGCTCACCCAGGCGATTGCGTCGGGTCACGTCAGGTGAAACAGGCCGTAGCTTCCTCTCCCGTTTGATGCCCTCTAAGAGACGCTCATGTAGGGTCTGCGGCCACGCAGGGTGAGGCTTCAACTTCCTTCCAGTAACCTACAAGCAGATAATGAATTCTGTGTAGGAGGCTCAACTATCCACAATAAAAACATGCACTGAAGCAACATACTGAAGCAGCTGCCCTTCCTTTCAATTCAACAAAACTGGATTCATCCCCTTAGGAGCAAGAAGGCGTCACAAGGGTAATAATTACAGTCTAGAGTGTACAACTGTGCTCTCAGTCATAGCAATAGGAGGCTGCCAGACACACCATCTTCCCAATTCATCCGCCTCATCATCATCATCATGTCTGTCGCACTAGACTATTTAAAATCGCCACCATGTTAACAATGTGAAATAGGTCTGCACCATAGATATGCATGCTTTCACATTTCATATAGTTTATAATATACATAATTGAACAGTACTCACAGGGTTGAGAGGTGGTCAGAGACTATGTCAGTACTTACAGGGTTGAGAGGTGGTCAGAGACTAGGTCAGTACTCACAGGGTTGAGAGGTGGTCAGAGACTAGTGCAGTACTCACAGGGTTGAGAGGTGGTCGGGAGCGGATGAAGTCCAGGATGACCTCATGAGCGCTCTTTAACCTGGGAGGGATGTCTCCATTCACCTGGAGTAACATCAGAGCAGGAGAGGTAGTGAGTACACACACACACACACACAAAATTCTAACGTCAGCTGTTATTGTAATGGAGAGAGGTTAGCATGTCTTGGGATTTTCATATTTGTAGATGAACTCTCTCCCTCATTCAAGACCATCCGTAATCATGGTAGAGAGAATCCACATGACCGGACAAGTGTTAAGAAACATATTCTATTGTTATTTACAAGAGAAGTGACAATACATTTCTATTGGGCAGAAAGTAAACAAACAAATCGAAACATCAAACGCATCCAAAATGTCATCATTGCGTCCTAGGAATGTGAGACCAAACACTAAAGTTGAGTCGTTTAATACTGTTGGGTTCTGAGAATATGAAAATATATGTATTCATGTCACTGATGGAGTGCAGAGGTTTAGAGGGCCTACACCAGAGGTTAAGGGTTATAGGAGGAAGGTATATAGCGGAGGGTCTCGACCACTAGTTAAGGGTTATAGGAGGAAGGTATATAGCGGAGGGTCTCGACCACTAGTTAAGGGTTATAGGAGGAAGGCATATAGCGGAGGGTCTAGACCACTAGTTAAGGGTTATAGGAGGAAGGTATATAGCGGAGGATCTCGACCACTAGTTAAGGGTTAGAGGAGGAAGGTATATAGCGGAGGGTCTAGACCACTAGTTAAGGGTTATAGGAGGAAGGTATATAGCGGAGGGTCTAGACCACTAGTTAAGGGTTAGAGGAGGAAGGCATATAGCGGAGGGTCTAGACCACTAGTTAAAGGTTATAGGAGGAAGGTATATAGCGGAGGGTCTCGACCACTAGTTAAAGGTTTTGGAGGAAGGTATATAGCGGAGGGTCTAGACCACTAGTTAAAGGTTTTGGAGGAAGGTATATAGCGGAGGGTCTAGACCACTAGTTAAGGGTTATAGGAGGAAGGTATATAGCGGAGGGTCTCGACCACTAGTTAAGGGTTATAGGAGGAAGGTATATAGCGGAGGGTCTAGACCACTAGTTAAGGGTTATAGGAGGAAGGTATATAGCGGAGGGTCTAGACCACTAGTTAAGGGTTATAGGAGGAAGGTATATAGCGGAGGGTCTAGACCACTAGTTAAGGGTTATAGGAGGAAGGTATATAGCGGAGGGTCTCGACCACTAGTTAAGGGTTATAGGAGGAAGGTATATAGTGGAGGGTCTAGACCACTAGTTAAGGGTTATAGGAGGAAGGTATATAGTGGAGGGTCTAGACCACTAGTTAAGGGTTATAGAAGGAAGGTATATAGTGGAGGGTCTAGACCACTAGTTAAAGGTTTTGGAGGAAGGTATATAGTGGAGGGTCTAGACCACTAGTTAAAGGTTTTGGAGGAAGGTATATAGTTGGAATGTGTTGAGTGCAGGGAAGCCTATCTTTTATACTGTTAGTTTCTAAGATCTCTACCCATGTCACTGAGGGAGAGAGGCTAATGTAACACTACACATACAGAGCATTTGGAAAGTTGTGCCCCACCCTATGAGACAACCAATGAAATAAAATAAAAATGGGGGGGGAAAGCTGTTAAGCCTCTTTTGGACCTAGAATATGCGCTCTGGTAGAGCTTGCCATATGGTAGAGAGAAGTCTATGACTAGGGTGGCTATGACTATTTGTAGGGCTTTCCAATGACCACCTTGTACAGAGGTCCTGGATGGCAGGAAGCTTGGCCCCAGTGATGTACTGGGCAGTACACACTACCCTCTGTAGTGCCTTGCGGTCGGAGGCAGAGCAGTTGCCATACCAGGCAGTGATGCAACCAGTCTGGATGTTCTCGGTGCAGCTGTAGAACCTTTTGAGGAACTGAGCACTCATGCCAAATCTTTTCAGGCTCCTGAGGGGGAATAAGTTTTGTCGTGCCCTCTTCACGACTGTCTTGGTGTGTTTGGACCATGTTAGTTTGTTGGTGATGTGGACATCAAGGAACTTGAAGCTCTCAACCTGCTCCACTGCAGCCCCGTCGATAAGAATGGGGGCGTGCTCGGTCCTCTTTTTCCTCAAGTCCACAATCATCTCGTCTTGATCACGTTGAGGAAGAGGTTGTTATTCTAGAAACACCCGGCCGGGTCTGACCTCCTCCTTATAGGCTGTCTCGTTGTTGTCAGAGATCAGGCCTACCACTGTTGTGTCATCAGCAAACTTAATGATGGTGTCGGAGTTGTGCCTGGCCGTGCAATCGTGGGTGAACAGGAAGTACAGGAGGGGGCTGAGCACACACCCCTGAGGGGCCCCTGTGATGAGGATAAGCGTGGCGGATGTGTTGTTACCTACCCTCACCACCTGGGGGCGGCCCGTCGGGAAGTCCAGGATCCAGTTGCAGAGGGAGGTGTTTAGTCCACGGGTCCTTAGCTTAGTGATGAGTTGAGGGCACTATGGTATTGAATGCTGAGCTGTATTCAATGGCAGTGTGGAGTGCAATAAAGATTGCATAATTTGGGCTCCCTAGTGGCGCTGGGTTCTAAGGCACTGCATCTCATTGCAAGGTACGTCACTACAGTCCCTGGTTCAATTCCAGGATGTATCACATCCGGCTGTGATTGGGACTCCCATAGGGCGGTGTACAATTGACCCAGCGTTGTCCGGGTTTGGCCGTTATTGTAAATAAGAATTTGTTCTTAACCAACTTGCCTAGTTAAATAAAAATGACATTTACATTTTCCTAAAATCTAAAACACATATGTGAATCTGTTGGTTGCAAATCGGAGTGGGTCTAGGGTTTGTGGGATAATGGTGTTGATGTGAGCCTTGACCAGCCTTTCAAAGTACTTCATGGCTATAGATGTGAGTGCTACAGGTCGGTATTCATTTAGGCAGGTTACCTTAGTGTTCTTGGGCACAGGGATTATGGTGGTCTGCTTGAAACATGTTGGTATTAAAGACTCATTCAGGGACAGGTTAAAAAATGTCAGTGAAGACATGCCAGTTGGTCAGCGCATGCTCGCAGTATACATCCTGGTAATCCATCTGGCCCTGTGAATGCTGACCTGTTTAAAGGTCTTACTCACATCGGCTACGGAGAGTGATCACACAGTCATCCGCACCAGCTGGTGCTCTCATGCATGCTTCAGTGTGACTTGCCTCGAAACGAGCATAGAAGTGATTTAGCTTGTCTGGCTGGCTCGTGTCACTGGGAAGCTTATGGCTGTGCTTCTCTTTGTGGTCTGTAATAGTTTGCAAGCCCTGCCACATCCGACGAGCATCCGAGCTGGTATAGTACGATTCAATCTGAACTGTAACCCTAGTCTCAGGTCCTGAGCACTCTGGAGCAGGTTAACCTTTATATACTTTGCTCTGTTCATCTTTCCCTTGATCCTAACTAGTGCCCCTGCCTCAGCCCCTGCCTCAGCCCCTGCCTCAGCCCCTGCCTCAGCCCCTGCCTCAGCCCCTGCCTCAGCCCCTGCCTCAGCCCCTGCCTCAGCCCCTGCCTCAGCCCCTGCCTCAGCCCCTGCCTCAGCCCCTGCCTCAGCCCCTGCCTCAGCCCCTGCCTCAGCCCCTGCCTCAGCCCCTGCCTCAGCCCCTGCCTCAGCGTAGGGATGGTGCCAGGTTTCCTCCAGACGTGCCGCTTGGCATTCAGGCCAAAGAGTCTTGTTTCTCATGATCTGAGAGTCCATTAGCTGCCTTTTAGCAAACGCCAAGCGGGCTGTCATGTGCCTTTTACTAAAGAGTGGCTTGAGTCTGGCCACTACCATAAAGGCCTGATTTGGTGTTCTTGGTCACCTCCCTGAACAACTGATTGCTCAGTTTGGCCAGGTGGCCAACCTCCAGGAAGAGTCTTAGTGGTTCTGAACTTCTTCCATTTAAGAATGATAGAGACCACTGTGTTCTGGGGGACTTTCAACGCTGCATAATTTGTGTTACCCTTCTCCAGATCTGTGCCTTGACACAATCCTGTCTCGGAGCTCTTCGACCTTATGGCTTGGTTTTTGCTCTGACATGCACTGTCCACTGTGGGACCTTAGCAAAGGGTGTGAATGCTTACGTAAATATTTATTTTTAATACATTTGCAAACATTTCTAAATACCTGTTCTCTCTTTTTCATTATGGGGTAGTGTGTGTCGATTTGATTAACTTTTTTTTTTTTAGGGAGAAACAGGGATGATGATGATGATGATGATGATGACAGGACCATATTGAAGCTGTTCCCTCCTATAGGAGCAGACAAAAGCATCAGCACCCCTCAAGATCTGAACCGCAGCTCTGGTATTATTACTGTTCTCACACTGTGTGTGTGTGTGTGTGTGTGTGAGACGGACAGTGTTGGACTTGAACAAGTGGTAACGTATCGTGTGTAGATTGAAAAACAATTATTTAAATCCATTTTTAGAACAAGGCTGACACGTGACAACATTTGGAAAAGGGAAAGGGGTCAGAATACTTTCCGAATGTATGAAAAACAGCAGGACCCAGAAAGCATCTGAAGAGTAGAAACGCTGATCCAGGATCCAATCAGATGTCACACGCTTCGTAAACAACAGGTGTAGACTAACAGTTACATGAAAATAGCATGAGCTCCTCCAGTTCAGCCAATCTTATTCATTATGACCTGAAAGGCAAAGCTAAATCAGAGAGCAGGACTCTGCAACGTTTCATGAATATGAGCTCAGCGATGTGGAACCGGGCTAACAGATGAGACCCTCCCTTCACGATGACTTAGAGGAATGAGAGAAAAACATGGTCCAAGATGATGTTCTTCATGTTTAAGTCCCTCACCATGACGTTCCGTAGTTTGTATCGATGACTTAGAAAAACATGGTCCATCATTCCTCTAAGTCATCGATACAAACTACGGAACATCATGTTGAGGGACTTAAACATGAAGAATATCACCTTAGAGGAATGATGGACCATGTTTTTCTAAGGTGATATTCTTCATGTTTAAGTCCCTCACCATGACGTTCCGTAGTTTGTATCGATGACTTAGAGGAATGACGGACCATGTTTTTCTAAGGTGATGTTCTTCATGTTTAAGTCCCTCACCATGACGTTCCGTAGTTTGTATCGTTTGAAGCGGATGTCATCCATCAGCATCTCATAAGGTGTGAGCTGGAACTCTACAGGTAGAGGGCTGTACTGTCTCTCCTGGACCTTCTTCAGCTTGACCCCGTTACGCAGGTCACCCATCACCTGCATCCAGAACCTAGCCTGAGGGACAGGATGATAGCAGGGTTGGGGTTCATTTCATTTCTAATTCAATTCAGAAAGTAAACCAAATTTCAATTCTACATTTTCCTAATTTTCCAGAATTGGAATGCAACTTTCAGTGTACTTCCTGAATTGAAATTGACCCCAACCACAGACAATAGTATCAACATTTAGAGCTGTACAGTATCTAGGTGTCAAGTATCACAACTGTTCCTGTGTTGAGCGATAAGAGAATTATGGTCTTTCTTACCACATCGTCCGCAGCGGATTCTTCTGGTTCTCAGGGATACAGTACAGTCCGGTTGTCAGGGATACAGTCCGGTTGTCAGGGATACAGTCCGGTTGTCAGGGATACAGTCCGGTTGTCAGGGATACAGTCCGGTTGTCAGGGATACAGTCCGGTTGTCAGGGATACAGTCCGGTTGTCAGGGATACAGTCCGGTTGTCAGGGATACAGTAGTCAAGCTAACTTCCGTTTCCCCTGAAAAAGTGATGCGGGGACACTACACTTACCCAGTCAGCGTTCTGTAGCTCGTCTCTGATTGGTTCCTCTCCAGTGTCTCGCTCCATCCGCCGCAGGTTCTACAAGGTACAGGGGGAGACAGAAAGGGAGCGAGAGAGAAGAGCGAGAGGGGAGAGCGAGAGAAGTAAGGTAAAGGAGGATAAAGTAGTTAATCCGACTGCAGTCAGAGCAGCCAGGTGATACACAGTGACACACAGCAGCCAGGTGACACACAGTGACACACAGCAGCCAGGTGACACACAGTGACACACAGCAGCCAGGTGACACACAGCAGCCAGGTGGCACACAGTGACACACAGCAGCCAGGTGACACACAGCAGCCAGGTGACACACAGCAGCCAGGTGACACATGGTGTAGGGAAGGAGAGGAAGCCACTGTAGACTATTTAGATACATCAGAGACTGATGGTCTGCAGAATATGGGATCATTCCAGCTAATTGATCATTTAAACACTTCCACTGTTAGAGCTGTTGATCAGACTCCAGGCCTCTCCAACACAGATTATGTCAAACTGATCAGCTGCTGCAGAGTCAGGTACCTCACCTCTTCAGTGAGTGAGGGATTGGGTGAATAAACGTGTCAGGGGCGGTTCTCACCTCTTCAGTGAGTGAGGGATTGGGTGAATAAACGTGTCAGGGGCGGTTCTCACCTCTTCAGTGAGTGAGGGATTGGGTGAATAAACGTGTCAGGGGCGGTTCTCACCTCTTCAGTGAGTGAGGGATTGGGTGAATAAACGTGTCAGGGGCGGTTCTCACCTCTTCAGTGAGTGAGGGATTGGGTGAATAAACGTGTCAGGGGCGGTTCTCACCTCTACAGTGAGTGAGGGATTGGGTGAATAAACGTGTCAGGGGCGGTTCTCACCTCTTCAGTGAGTGAGGGATTGGGTGAATAAACGTGTCAGGGGCGGTTCTCACCTCTTCAGTGAGTGAGGGATTGGGTGAATAAACGTGTCAGGGGCGGTTCTCACCTCTACAGTGAGTGAGGGATTGGGTGAATAAACGTGTCAGGGGCGGTTCTCACCTCTTCAGTGAGTGAGGGATTGGGTGAATAAACGTGTCAGGGGCGGTTCTCACCTCTTCAGTGAGTGAGGGATTGGGTGAATAAACGTGTCAGGGGCGGTTCTCACCTCTTCAGTGAGTGAGGGATTGGGTGAATAAACGTGTCAGGGGCGGTTCTCACCTCTTCAGTGAGTGAGGGATTGGGTGAATAAACGTGTCAGGGGCGGTTCTCACCTCTACAGTGAGTGAGGGATTGGGTGAATAAACGTGTCAGGGGCGGTTCTCACCTCTACAGTGAGTGAGGGATTGGGTGAATAAACGTGTCAGGGGCGGTTCTCACCTCTTCAGTGAGTGAGGGATTGGGTGAATAAACGTGTCAGGGGCGGTTCTCACCTCTTCAGTGAGTGAGGGATTGGGTGAATAAACGTGTCAGGGGGCGGTTCTCACCTCTACAGTGAGTGAGGGATTGGGTGAATAAACGTGTCAGGGGCGGTTCTCACCTCTACAGTGAGTGAGGGATTGGGTGAATAAACGTGTCAGGGGCGGTTCTCACCTCTTCAGTGAGTGAGGGATTGGGTGAATAAACGTGTCAGGGGCGGTTCTCACCTCTTCAGTGAGTGAGGGATTGGGTGAATAAACGTGTCAGGGGCGGTTCTCACCTCTACAGTGAGTGAGGGATTGGGTGAATAAACGTGTCAGGGGCGGTTCTCACCTCTTCAGTGAGTGAGGGATTGGGTGAATAAACGTGTCAGGGGCGGTTCTCACCTCTTCAGTGAGTGAGGGATTGGGTGAATAAACGTGTCAGGGGCGGTTCTCACCTCTTCAGTGAGTGAGGGATTGGGTGAATAAACGTGTCAGGGGCGGTTCTCACCTCTTCAGTGAGTGAGGGATTGGGTGAATAAACGTGTCAGGGGCGGTTCTCACCTCTTCAGTGAGTGAGGGATTGGGTGAATAAACGTGTCAGGGGCGGTTCTCACCTCTTCAGTGAGTGAGGGATTGGGTGAATAAACGTGTCAGGGGCGGTTCTCACCTCTTCAGTGAGTGAGGGATTGGGTGAATAAACGTGTCAGGGGCGGTTCTCACCTCTTCAGTGAGTGAGGGATTGGGTGAATAAACGTGTCAGGGGCGGTTCTCACCTCTTCAGTGAGTGAGGGATTGGGTGAATAAACGTGTCAGGGGCGGTTCTCACCTCTACAGTGAGTGAGGGATTGGGTGAATAAACGTGTCAGGGGCGGTTCTCACCTCTACAGTGAGTGAGGGATTGGGTGAATAAACGTGTCAGGGGCGGTTCTCACCTCTTTGGCACTCCTGATCTTCTCCAGGAAGCTGCGTAGCTCTCTGGTCTCGGCGTAGAGCGCCCGACACACAGCCTGGTAGTGGTTAGGGGCATCAGAGGGGCTGGGCAGGTGGGACGTACACAGCTGGGAGAAGGAGGAGGGACGGCAGACAAAGTCATACTGATAATTTAATGTATACACAGATCATTAGAGGAAGGAGCTTGAGATGACAGCTCAGAACAGTGTGACAGAGAGAGGTTGTTGATGGATGATGTTCCCTAGCAACGGGCTCTAGTAAGTAATCCATTATCAGGACAATATCAGTTAGAACACACATAAAAAATGCAATACATTAGTAAAGTATTCAGACCCCAAATTGTATGTCACATGCGCTGAATACAATCTGACTGAAATGTTTACTTACCAAGCTCTCAACCAACAATGTAGTTCAAGAAAAAGAGTTGATTAAAAATTTTATTTAAAAAAAAAAGCAATTTACAAAACAATAACGAGGCTATTATACAGGGGGCACAGGTTAGTAACGAGGCTATTCTACAGGGGGCTCGTTCCACTTCATGATTGTGTCCCACTTGTTGTTGATTCTTCACAAAAAAATACAGTTTTATATCTTTATGTTTGAAGCCTGAAATGTGGCAAAAGGTCGCAAAGTTCAAGGGGGCCGAATTCTTTCGCAAGGCACTGTATGTACGTACAGTCACTGTGGGGATGACTCATCGATGCACTTATTGATGAAGGCGATGACGAAAGTGGCGTACTCCTCAATGCCATTGGATGAATCCAGGAACATATTCCAGTCTGTGCCAACAAAACAGTCCTGTAGTGTTGAATCCGCGTCATCTGACCACTTCTGTATTGAGAGTCACTGGTACTTCCTGCTTTAGTTTGTGCTTGTAAGCAGGAATCAGGAGGATAGAATTATGGTTATTATTTACCAAATGGAGGGCGAGGGAGAACTTTGTACGTGTCTCTGTGTGTGGAGTAAAGGTGGTCTAGAGTTATTTTCTCTGGTTGCACATTTAACATGCTGGTAGAAATGAGGTAAAATGGATTTAAATTTGCCTGCATTATAATCCGCGGCCACTAGGAGCATCGCTTCTGGATGAGCATGGTCTTGTTTGCTTATGGCCTGCTACAGCTCGTTGAGTGCGGTCTTAGTGCAAGCATCGGTCTGTGGTGGTAAATAGACAGCTGCAATAATACAGATGAGAACTCTTGGTAGATAGTGTGGTCTACAGCTTGAGGTACTCTACACAACCCCTCCTACCAGACGTAGCTGTTCTGTCCTGCCGATGCAAGGAAAACCCAGTCAAATGGACCAGTGTCATCATTCAGCCACGTCTCGCAACAACATGAGATATTACAGTTTAATGTCCCGTTGGATAGTCTTAATCGTAGATCGTCCATGGTAACTACTGGTGAATTACCGTGAGACAGGCAGTTATTTGCTTCACAATCACCGGCTGAAGAAATGTCATGACCGCCACAGTCCTATACATACTGATGCCCCACAAGAGGAGCAGGAGGGAAGGCCGCCACAGTCCTATACATACTGATGCCCCACAAGAGGAGCAGGAGGGAAGGCCGCCACAGTCCTATACATACTGATACCCCACAAGAGGAGCAGGAGGGAAGGCCGCCACAGTCCTATACATACTGATGCCCCACAAGAGGAGCAGGAGGGAAGGCCGCCACAGTCCTATACATACTGATGCCCCACAAGAGGAGCAGGAGGGAAGGCCGCCACAGTCCTATACATACTGATACCCCACAAGAGGAGCAGGAGGGAAGGCCGCCACAGTCCTATACATACTGATGCCCCACAAGAGGAGCAGGAGGGAAGGCCGCCACAGTCCTATACATACTGATGCCCCACAAGAGGAGCAGGAGGGAAGGCTGGAGAGAAAGAGACACAGCCCTACTAGTCTCCTCCTATAGCCTGGTCCCAGATCTGTAGTCTCCTGCTATAGCCTGGTCCCAGATCTGTAGTCTCCTGCTATAGCCTGGTCCCATATCTGTAGTCTCCTCCTATAGCCTGGTCCCAGATCTCTAGTCTCCTGCTATAGCCTGGTCCCAGATCTCTAGTCTCCTGCTATAGCCTGGTCCCAGATCTGTAGTCTCCTCCTATAGCCTGGTCCCATATCTGTAGTCTCCTCCTATAGCCTGGTCCCAGATCTGTAGTCTCCTCCTATAGCCTGGTCCCAGATCTGTAGTCTCCTCCTATAGCCTGGTCCCAGATCTGTAGTCTCCTGCTATAGCCTGGTCCCAGATCTGTAGTCTCCTGCTATAGCCTGGTCCCAGATCTGTAGTCTCCTGCTATAGCCTGGTCCCAGATCTGTAGTCTCCTGCTATAGCCTGGTCCCAGATCTGTAGTCTCCTCCTATAGCCTGGTCCCAGATCTGTAGTCTCCTCCTATAGCCTGGTCCCAGATCTGTAGTCTCCTCCTATAGCCTGGTCCCAGATCTGTTGTCTCCTCCTATAGCCTGGTCCCAGATCTGTAGTCTCCTGCTATAGCCTGGTCCCAGATCTGTAGTCTCCTGCTACAGCCTGGTCCCAGATCTGTAGTCTCCTGCTATAGCCTGGTCCCAGATCTGTAGTCTCCTGCTACAGCCTGGTCCCAGATCTGTAGTCTCCTGCTATAGCCTGGTCCCAGATCTGTAATCTCCTGCTATAGCCTGGTCCCAGATCTGTTGTCTCCTATAGCCTGGTCCCAGATCTGTAGTCTCCTCCTATAGCCTGGTCCCAGATCTGTAGTCTCCTCCTATAGCCTGGTCCCAGATCTGTAATCTCCTGCTATAGCCTGGTCCCATATCTGTAGTCTCCTCCTATAGCCTGGTCCCAGATCTGTAGTCTCCTGCTATAGCCTGGTCCCAGATCTGTAGTCTCCTGCTACAGCCTGGTCCCAGATCTGTAGTCTCCTGCTACAGCCTGGTCCCAGATCTTTAGTCTCCTGCTACAGCCTGGTCCCAGATCTGTAGTCTCCTGCTACAGCCTGGTCCCAGATCTGTAGTCTCCTGCTATAGCCTGGTCCCAGATCTGTAGTCTCCTGCTATAGCCTGGTCCCAGATCTGTAGTCTCCTGCTATAGCCTGGTCCCAGATCTGTAGTCTCCTGCTATAGCCTGGTCCCAGATCTGTAGTCTCCTGCTATAGCCTGGTCCCAGATCTGTAGTCTCCTGCTATAGCCTGGTCCCAGATCTGTAGTCTCCTGCTATAGCCTGGTCCCAGATCTGTAGTCTCCTGCTATAGCCTGGTCCCAGATCTGTAGTCTCCTCCTATAGCCTGGTCCCAGATCTGTTGTATCCTATAGCCTGGTCCCAGATCTGTAGTCTCCTCCTATAGCCTGGTCCCAGATCTGAAGTCTCCTCCTATAGCCTGGTCCCAGATCTGTTATCTCCTCCTATAGCCTGGTCCCAGATCTGTAGTCTCCTCCTATAGCCTGGTCCCAGATCTGTTGTATCCTATAACCTGGTCCCAGATCTGTAGTCTCCTCCTATAGCCTGGTCCCAGATCTGTTACCTCCTCCTATAGCCTGGTCCCAGATCTGTAGTCTCCTCCTATAGCCTGGTCCCAGATCTGTTGTATCCTATAGCCTGGTCCCAGATCTGTAGTCTCCTCCTATAGCCTGGTCCCAGATCTGTAGTCTCCTCCTATAGCCTGGTCCCAGATCTGTTGTCTCCTTCTATAGCCTGGTCCCAGATCTGTTGTCTCCTCCTATAGCCTGGTCCCAGATCTGTTGTCTCCTCCTATAGCCTGGTCCCAGATCTGTTGTCTCCTCCTATAGCCTGGTCCCAGATCTGTTGTCTCCTCCTATAGCCTGGTCCCAGATCTGTAGTCTCCTCCTATAGCCTGGTCCCAGATCTGTAGTCTCCTCCTATAGCCTGGTCCCAGATCTGTTATCTCCTCCTATAGCCTGGTCCCAGATCTGAAGTCTCCTCCTATAGCCTGGTCCCAGATCTGTGGTCTCCTCCTATAGCCTGGTCCCAGATCTGTTGTCTCCTATAGCCTGGTCCCAGATCTGTTGTCTCCTATAGCCTGGTCCCAGATCTGTAGTCTCCTCCTATAGCCTGGTCCCAGATCTTGCCTACTCAATTGCTCATTGTAAACCCAAACAAACAGTTTGGCATGACAGCACAAAGGACTGGCACTCAGGCTAGTAATTAGACCAGTACCGTTATAACATGTTACAGGTAACTATGTCGTCGAGACAGTCAGACCAGTACCAGTCTAACATGTTACAGGTAACTATGTAGTCGGGACAATGAGACCAGTACCATTATAACATGTTACAGGTAACTATGTAGTCGAGACAGTCAGACCAGTACCATTCTAACATGTTACAGGTAACTATGTAGTCGAGACAGTCAGACCAGTACCATTATAACATGTTACAGGTAACTATGTAGTCGAGACAGTCAGACCAGTACCATTCTAACATGTTACAGGTAACTATGTAGTCGAGACAGTCAGACCAGTACCATTCTAACATGTTACAGGTAACTATGTAGTCGAGACAGTCAGACCAGTACCGTTATAACATGTTACAGGTAACTATGTCGTCGAGACAGTCAGACCAGTACCATTCTAACATGTTACAGGTAACTATGTAGTCGAGACAGTCAGACCAGTACCATTATAACATGTTACAGGTAACTATGTAGTCGAGACAGTCAGACCAGTACCATTATAACATGTTACAGGTAACTATGTCGTCGGGACAGTCAGACAGGACGTACCGTGAGGACGTCTCTGAATCTTTTAATATTATTACAGACAGTGTTTGGGTCTTCCTCATCCTCGGTGGCCTCGTAACCTTCATCAGGGCAGGGGTCACTGTCTTTCTCTGCCATGTTGGTCATCATGTCGATGAGTTGCTCCAGAGGCGGACTGAGCTCTCTCTCCTCGCTCTCCTTCAGACTGTAGTCCAACGCCTTGTAGATCATGATTCCCAGAGATTCAATCACCTACAGGACAAAAAAATAAAATAAAACAGGCCGTTATTCACCACATACGGAGCCAGTAGACACTAACCAACTCTTACAGACGCTGCTCCCAACTCCTACTACCATTAGGATTCCCCAAAGACACAATATGAAGACCAGTCCAGACAAACACTGAGTGTATCAGATTGTCCATCCAAGATCAGATCAGGGTGATAACCAACTCCTCAATAACTGACACACAAAGTAACGTTCCATGACCTCAGGCCCAAGAGAAACCATGACAAAAATAGTTCCTGAACCCAAATAACAAATCTGTCTATGTGGGGACTAAAATAAATCAGAAGTGTTTTAGTATTATGTAACCTAATCCGCGTCTCTCTGGGCACCAGGGTGGGCATGTGGAGCGTGATCGACAGGCAGCACAGGCCAGGTTAAAACATCTGATGACAGACTCATTGTCAGACAGCTACAGTACTTTTTCCCCACTTCATAAATGAACTAGGCTTCTTTTCATTTAAAAAGAGGTTTACATTCACTAGTCAGATAAGTCTGTATAGCCTTCTCCCACTAGAATTAACGATATCAAATCACATTTTATTGATCACATACACACATTTAGCAGACGTTAATGCAGGTGCTTGTGTTCCCATCTCCAAGAGCAGCACCTAACACACATCTAAAAAACATCAAATAAAGGAATTAATATAGAAATAAATATTGGGACAAGCAATGTCAGAGTCCTGTGTGTGTTTATTTACTAACCCCCCCCCCCCCATTCAGGAAGTACTTTGACCACTAGACTTCCTCCAAAAACCCCCCCCCCCCAGCATGATGCTGCCTACCTGAGGTGTGACTACTTATGGAAATGAGAAGCAGTTCTGCATTTATATTTTCAATAAAATTGCAAAAATGTCTAGAAACATGTTGTTTTCACTTGGGCATTATATGTAGATGTCTGAGAGAATGAATCTATTTAATCCATGGTGAATTCAGGCTGTAATCCAGACCAACATGAAATCAAGGGGTTTTAATCCTCTGAATGCATATGTCCATGGTATCTCAGCAAGTAAACCAAAGAGCTTGTTTGTATTTTCCTTGGATTCCAAGCCCATGTCGAGACTTGCCAGTGATCACTAGTGACTCGTCCGTGTAGCCTAGTGATGGGTTATCCACGAACAAACGGCTCTTTCTGGACAAATCGTCTAGAACTGAATTGCATTGGTGAGAGACATTGGGCTCCCTAATTTGCATACTGGTAGGCCCTTACTGTTTTTCAGCAGTTACCTGCAGATAAATTCTGAAAACATTTGATGAAGATGTTGAATCCTCACCGCAGAAACAATAGGTAGCGGCGCAAGAGCTTCATTCTGGTCCAAAATGTGATAAAAGGAAACAGACTGAAGGTTATAAAAGCTAATGATTCTCATATGGTTTTAAAGATATTGAAATACCACACAGAGAGACAGCGCCCTGCACGTCTGTCTACCACAGAGACAGCACCCTGCACGTCTGTCTACCACACACAGACACAGCGCCCTGCACGTCTGTCTACCACACAGAGACACAGCGCCCTGCACGTCTGTCTACCACACAGAGACACAGCGCCCTGCACGTCTGTCTACCACACAGAGAGACAGCGCCCTGCACGTCTGTCTACCACACAGAGAGACAGCGCCCTGCACGTCTTGGTAAACTGCATCTTGCAATGTCTTAACTTTCTTCCATGCCTCACACAGTCACCACAGTAGCACAACACCACCGCCGTATCTAACGTCGACCCCCCTAGCACCACCGCCGTATCTAACGTCGACCCCCTAGCACCACCGCCGTATCTAACGTCGACCCCCTAGCACCACCGCCGTATCTAACGTCGACCCCCTAGCACCACCGCATCTAACGTCGACCCCCTAGCACCACCGCCGTATCTAACGTCGACCCCCCTAGCACCACCGCCGTATCTAACGTCGACCCCCTAGCACCACCGCCGTATCTAACGTCGACCCCCTAGCACCACCGCCGTATCTAACGTCGACACCCCTAGCACCACCGCCGTATCTAACGTCGACACCCCTAGCACCACCGCCGTATCTAACGTCGACCCCCCTAGCACCACCGCCGTATCTAACGTCGACACCCCTAGCACCACCACCGTATCTAACGTCGACACCCCTAGCAACACCACCGTATCTAACGTCGACACCCCTAGCAACACCACCGTATCTAACGTTGACACCCCTAGCAACAACAATGAATTGAATAAGTCTCCTGGCGGTAATGACAGCACATTACTGATTATCCATAATTTATTCACGTTACTCACGCACATCTCTACACAGCTTCTGCCTACGCCGTTTGACAAATCACAATTTAGTAGTCCTTAAAAGTAAATAAGTCCTACTTTTATGACTGCTGAATACCAACTATCAATCACTTCGGTCATGTAAGCAACTGCTTTCTATCCCTCTCCATCACAGAACAGACAAGTCTCAGCAGGCATGCAATGGATTATGGTCATTGTAGTTATTTGCCACATTTTATGCGCAGAACTTCTTAGAATATTGGCCTGTTGGAAACTACAACATCACACAGTTCAAATTTCTAAATTAACTCTACAGAAACTAATAAACGTAATGGAATTCAAATAATTGAACAAACGGTGAATTAGTTTAAAAAAAAAAAAAAAACGAAATGTTGGTTAGTCGCTCAGGAATAGTTTGACCAATTTCCTGTTTTCATGTTCTAACCTCCCCTTAGAGGAGGTGACTGTGAAAGTGGGTCAAGGATCCACACAAAGTGAGAGATAGATTAGACCCAGAGGGAAAAGTGTTTAGAGTAGAGACTGACCAGCTGAATCACAGAGAGAGAGGCAACACTATCGGGTTATTATTTAGGTGGAGCAGTCGATCGCACAGAGCGATTGTGAACATCAAGAATCTGAATTATTTGAAAACAAGTTCTAAAATGTCATAAAAGAGGAATATGATGACAGTTCATGTCAGCAGGGGACTGCCGGGCCCATGCCGCGGGGACTGCTGACTGACAACTAACCGTTATATCATAAAACTGGGCCATTCCTGTAGCCAGTTCTGCACAGAACCTTCAAGGCCAATCCTGTGAAACACGCTGTCCGCCCCACACAGAGATCAAATGATCCAAGACCATACAGATCAGAACAGCAAGAGAACTGATCTCTGGGTAAACAATCACACCACTCAGAGCAGTTCACCCATGGAGATCACATACACAGTGTCCCGTCCCTCCCCGTATCACACACAGTACCAGTCAAAGGTTGACACACCTAGTCATTCAAAAGGTTCCTTTATTTCTACATTGTAGAATAGTGAAGACATTAAAACTATGAAATAACATGTATTGAATCATGTAGTAACCAACAACCAAATAATGTGTTAAATCAAAGTCTGGGAGCATTTCCACAGCCTTGTGCTTCTATTATCACACCAATAAAGACAAAGGTTATTCTTTATTTCAGTGAAATTCAATGTACGTTTAAGTCTGTTAACTTTTTTCAGTGTTTTCATAGGATGGGAAAAGCGTCGGTCTTCCTTCCATTTTAGTGGGTCAGTCAAACGTCTGGAAGTGATAAAGAATGAGAAAGAAACCCCTGCTCAGCACCAAGCGGTCTTTACTGCTGGGCTTCACAACGGACCATTCATGTCACGCTAGGCTGGTACAAACCCCACTGGGTCATGCTAGGCTGGTACAAACACCACTGGGTCATGCTCGGCTGGTACAAATGGCTTATAATGGTTCTCATGGTGGGCACTGGGCTCTAATTGGGTTGCTTCTCATTCCATGAAACACACCTGGCTAAATGTTACACACCACAGTCTTACTGTAAAAGCAGAATACAAGGCCCAGTTCTGGAAGCAGGGTGTAACTCACCTCTAAGGAAGTGTTGGGAGGTCTGGGTTTATCTAGAAAAAAAAAATAGAAAAAAAAAAAAGTTAGTCAAATATACACTAGAGGCCAACCGATTAATCAGGTCCGATTTCAAGTTCTCATAACAAATCGGTAATCTGCCTTTTTGGACGCCAATTACATTGCAATCCATGAGGAGACTGCATGGCAGGCTGACCACCTGTTAGACGAGTGCCTTTCCAAAAGGACCGTGTGGCTGTAATGAGCCAAGGTACGTTGCTAGCTAGCATTAAACCTTTTTTTTTTTAAACAATCTTCACATAATAACTAGTTAATCTAGCTTTTCCTGCGTTGCATGTAATCAATGAGGTGCCTGTTAATTTATCACCGAATCACAGCCTACTTCAACTTTGCCAAACGGCTGATGATTTACCAAAAACTCATTTGCGGGAAAAAAAAGCACATTTGTTACACCTAACCATCAATGCCTTTCATAAAATCAATACACAGAAGTATATTTTTTTAAACCTGCATATTATGTTAAAATAAATGCATGTTAGCAGGCAATATTAACTAGGAAAATTGTGTCACTTCTCTTGCGCTCGGTGCAGCAGACAGGGAATCTGCAACAGTTTGGCTGCCGGGCTCATTGCGAACTGTGTTTCTTCCTAACAAAGACATTCATTAGTTTGCCAGAATTTCACATAATATTGAAGGTTGTGCAATGTAACAGCAATAATTAGACTTTGGGTTGCCACCTGTTCGAAAAAAATACAGAACGGTTCCGTTTATTCACTGAAAGAATAAACATTTTGTTTTCAAAATTATATTTTCCGGATTTAACCATATTAATGATCAAAAGCTCATATTTCTGGGCGTTTAATATAATTAAAGTGCCTATAAGAACATCCAATAGTCAAAACGTCATAATGCCTATAATAACTACAACCTAAAACTTCTTAACTGGGAATATTGAATCACCAGCTTTCGTATGTTCTCATGTTCGGAGGAAGGGACTTAAATGTTAGCTATTTTACATGGCACATATTGCAGTTTTACTTTCTTCTCCAACATTTATTTTATCCAAATTGAACATGTTTCATTATTTAGTTGCAACTAAATAGATTTTACTATGTATTATATTAAGTTCAAATAAGTGGGTTCATTGTTCATTCAGTATTGTTGTACTTCTCATTAAAAAAAATATTTAAAAATGTTAAATTAAAACAGAAAAAAAATGGTAAAAATAATGAAATAAAAAAAGCCAAATCAGTATCGGCTTTTTTGGGGTCGGTATCGGCGTTGAAAAATCATAATCCATCGACCTCCAACACAGACCACCACCACGACATACATATAGAGCTGTTGCTTCAATATATCCACATAATTTTCCTCCCTCATGATGCCATCTATTATGAAGTGCACCAGTCCCTCCTGCAGCAAAGCACCCTCACAACATGATGCTGCCACCCCCATGCTTCATGGTTGGGATGGTGTTCTTCAGCTTGCAAGCATCTCCCTTTTTCCTCCAAACATAACAATTATATTTTTGTTTCATCAAACCAGAAGACATTTCTCCAAAAAGTATGATCTTTGTCCCCATGTGCAGTTGCAAACAGTTGTCTGGCTTTTTTAATGGCGGTTTTGGAGCAGTGGCTTCTTCCTTGCTAGGCGACCTTTCAGGTTATGTCGATTTAGGACTGGTTTTACTGTGGATATAGATACTTCTGTACCTGTTTCCTCCAGCATCTTCACAAGGTCTTTTGCTGTTGTTCTGGGATTGATTTGTACTTTTCGCACCAGAGTACGTTCATCTCTAGGAGACAGAACGAGTCTCCTTCCTGAGTGGTATGATGGCTGCGTGGTCCCATGGTGTTTATACTTGCGTACTATTGTGTGTACAGATGAACGTGGTACCTTCAGGCATTTGGAAATTGCTCCCAAGGATGAACCAGACTTGGAGATCAACAATTATTTTTCTGATGTCTTGGCTGATTTTCCCATGATGTCAAGGCACTGAGTTTGAAGGTAGGCCTTGAAATACATCCACAGGTAGACCTCCAATTGACTCAAATTATGTCAATTAGCCTATCAGAATCGTCTAAATCCATGACATCATTTTCTGGAATTTCCCAAGCTGTTTAAAAGGCAAAGTCAACTTTGTGTATGTAAACTTCTGACCCACCGGAATTGTGATAGTGAATTATAAGTGAAATAATCAGTCTAACCAATTGTTAGAAAAATGACTTGTGTCATGCAAAGTAGATATCCTAACCGACTTGCCAAAACTATAGTTTGTTAACAAGAAATGTGTGGAGTGGTTGAAAAACTAGTTTTAATGACTCCAACCTAAGTGTATGTCAACTTGACTTCAACTGTAGACCCTAGCACTGCAGCATCACTACATACAGTACCAGTCAAATGTTTGGACACACCTACTCATTCAAGGGTTTTTCTTTATTTCTACATTGTAGAATAATAGTGAAGACATCAAAACTAAGAAATAAGAAGGGACCTCCCAAGTGGCGCAGTGGTCTAAGGCACTGCATCGCTACTAGATATTCTGGGTTCGAGCCCAGGCTCTGTCGCAGACAGCCGCGACCGGGAGACGCATGGGGCAGCGCACAATTGACCCAGCGTCATCCAGGTTTGGTCGGAAGGGATTTCCTTTTCCCGCACACGAGCAACTCCTGTGGCGGGCCAGGGGCCGTGCACGCCGACACGGTCGCCAGGTGTACAGCGTTTTCTCCGACGCATTGGTGCAGCTGGCTTCCGGGTTAAGTGGGCATTGTGTCTAGAAGCAGTGCGGCTTGGTTGGGTTGTGTTTCAGAGGACACACGCAGAGGTGAAGGTCAAGAGCCGAGTCCATACAGAGAAAGAAATATAAAAATAAATAACATGTTTTGCACACTCTTGGCATTCTCTCAACCAGCTTCATGAGGTAGTCACCTGGAATGCATTTCAATTTACGGGTGTGCCTTGTTAAAAGTGAATTTGCGGAATTTTTTTCCTTCTTAATGCATTGGAGCCAATCAGTTGTGTTGTGACAAGGTAGGGGTGGTATACAGAAGATAGCCCTATTTGATAAAAGACCAAGTCCCTATTATGGCAAGAACAGCTAAAATTGTTTATTTTACCAGGCAAGTTGACTGACATTCTCATTTATAGCAACAACCTGGGGAGTAGTTACATGGGAGGTGAATGAACCAAATTGTTGGGGATGATTAGGTGACTGTATGTATGAGGGACAGATTGCAGAACAGGTGTTGTATGTGGAGGATGAGGGCTGCAGTAGATCTCAGATAAGGAGGAGTGAGGCCTAAGAGGGTTTTATAAATAAGTGTCAACCAGTTGGTCTTCGACGGGAATGACCTGTTTACAGATGAGTATAGAGTGCAGTGATGTGTCCTATAAGCACTACGTCGCCGTAATCTAGTATGGATGGTCATCTGAAATCAGCTGGTGGTTCAGTATTCCCAGTTGAGAAGTTTTAGGTGGTACTTGTATGAGGTGACTACCTCAAGCTCTAAACCCTCAGAGGTAGTAATCACACCTGTTTGGCAGCTGGGGTGAAAGAGGAGCGATCTTACCAAACCACATGACCTTTGTTTTGGAGGTGTTCAGAACAAGGGCAGTCAGAATGACATTATCTTGAAGGAGGAGGTCCCTCCAGGCCCGGCCATTGGTGTTAAAAAGAGATCAGACCAATCGGCATAACCTGCCTCCTCCCACACCCCATTTCTTACACCTGCTGTGCAATCCAGCCATCTCGCAGTTGTGTTGCTGAGACCATATCACTGTGGCTTTAACATAGATGATATGAATACTACGGTCATGAAGTGGCCCTTTCTGGGTAGAGCTAGTGGCTTCCCCCTCTCTCACAAAAGAACACCCATGTGAGAATGCTAGTAATTGACTTCAGCTCAGCATTCAACACCATAGTACCCTCAAAGCTCATCACTAAGCGAAGGAACCTGGAACTAAACACCTCCCTCTGCAACTGGATCCTGGACTCCCTGGCGGGCCGCCCCCAGGTGGTGAGGGTATGTAGCAACACATCTGCCACGCTGATCCTCAACGCTGGAGCGCCCCAGGGATGCGTGCTCAGTCCCCTCCTGTTCACCCACGACTGCATGGCCAGGCACGACGCCAACACCATCATTAAGTTGGCTGACGACACAACAGTGGTAGGTCTGATCACCAACAAGACAGCCTATAGGGACGAGGGTCAGAGACCTGGCCGGGTGGTGCCAGAATAACAACCTATCCCTCAATGTAACCAAGACTAAGGAGATTATTGTGGACTACAGGAAAAGGAGGACTGAGCCTGTAAGTAAGCATTTCACTGTATGAATGTGTACATTTCTCAATTATGGGGTTTGCATCTAATTATTTTATCAAATGAATGAGTAAAGATGAAACTATTTGTGAAATGATGTACGGTGATGTTAAACCTTTACAGGGAATACAATTCTCTTTCAATATAGTTTAAGTAATTGGTCTGCCCCGTGAGCACAGACATGATCTGGCGTCACAACAGCCCTTTTCTACTGTTACGAATAAAACCCCCTCCTGAGGAAATCCTCTTCAGACCACAGTTCAGTACAGAGCCTGAGCAAACCCACAGCGTGAGCTGTGATTGTGAATAGTTGAGTACCAAGACTAGAAAACCATACCACGTGGAGCATTGGCTACACGGCTGGAAATGGTTCAACTGAGACTATCGATCCCTGCAGAATAAGAGCAAATCTTAGATACTAATTACTAGTCCGCAGCTAGAAATGTCAACCTGAGACGGGAATACAGACAAAACATCTTTCTATGAGAATATTTCTGAATGGTACTCTGAAGTATCCAGTATAACAACAAAACATTTCAGGGAAACAGAGAGGGGCACTGATGAACTCGCCAGCAGACCGGATTCCAACAGAGGAGATCACAACACCTGGGCGTAAATATACATATCGATTGCAATTATTCCCGAATGAGTGAGCATTCATATGCAAAGGTTTAGCATTTCAATTCATATAATCAACTGTGTGTAGTGATCCATTTGTCCACACCCACTTCCCTTTGTCCACACCCACTTCCCTTTGTCCACACCCACTTCCCTTTGTCCACACCCACTTCCCTTTGTCCACACCCACTTCCCTTTGTCCACACCCACTTCCCTTTGTCCACACCCACTTCCCTTTGTCCACACCCACTTCCCTTTGTCCACACCCACTTCCCTTTGTCCACCAAACTGTCATATCGGTTTAGCACACTAGGGAACCTCCCCTACCATTTCCTTGTAACCATACATCTACTGTTTGTCTATGCATTTGTGATTATTTAGTTAGTAAATAAATGAGAGACAATTCATGTATGGATTATTCATAGTAAAAGGCTGGGTTCGTGCAGATAACCAACATTTGGAATGAGACTAACGAGAGGTAAAGAATAATTAATTAGTTAGAAGACTAATTGATCAGGTATTAAAATAACTGAAAGTTAGATAAGGAAAATTATAACTTTGTAATCTGAATATTTACTACTTCCTAGTTAATTACATTTACATTATTAGTTTAATCAAGTAATAATAATGACAGAGAATTGATTTGATAAAATAACAGTCTTCACTTTAAATGATGCCAAAGACAACACCTTGCCTTGTGTTCATCAGATCCTCAATGTATTTCTTAATGAAATAAAGTCTCCATTAATAACGTCTCCAGCTGGAGCGGCTTGGTTGGTAGTAGAGAGCTATTATCCAGACTGAGCTACAGAGCACATTCATTACATCACTACATACTGCCATAGTACTGGAAGAAACTGCAAGGCTGATTGGTCCAGTTCCCGCTGGCCTGAATCCGAATGCAAACACTGCCTCATTCTGTCTGAAAGACAGGCCTTTGCGGTGACAGTCAGTGAGTATGTCATTGGTCAGATAGGTCTAAGGTCCAGTACCTAAGCATAACACACCGCTCCGGTGGTCAGCTCCTGAGCGAGCCAACACTCCCCTCCGGTGGTCAGCTCCTGAGCGAGCCAACACTAGGCATCAGCCTAATAGACCTCACGTGTTTGCCATCCTGCCATAATCAGAGGCAGGAGAGGCAGACCTTCCTTCCCAAAATACCTCCCCTTATAAATCTGCAGGACCCAACCACAAGTTCTGATTCAGTCAAACAGGAGGGTTATTTTTGCATTTTCTGATGTTAATGTGTCTATCACAGAGACTGTGCTCAGGATGTGACGTTACACAGCTTTGACAAACCAAACCAGAACACAACCGATCCCAGCCAGGGGCCCATTACTTATCACCATCTAATGGCCTCCGACAGTGAGAGAGAGTGGAGGTTGGGTGTGTGTGGCAGAGGGATATAAGAAACACAACAGTGTGAAACGGAAATCAAACCCAGTGCCAGCAGCTGTGGTGTCAACTCCTTCCACTTCCCTACTCAGACATTAAACCACATGCTAGACAGACTACAGCTTTCTGCCACAGGCTCACCAACACTACACAGGTAAGCAGCCGCTCTAGCTCCACGGTTGAGTCCCAATAATCTCTCCCAGGTTCGGCGCCGACAGAGATGGCCGCGTCGCTGCGCGTTCCAAGGAAACTATGCTGTTTTTTTACGTGTTATTTCTTACATTGGTACCCCAGGTCATCTTAGGTTTCATTACATACAGTCGAGAAGAACTACTGAATATAAGAGCAGCGTCAACTCACCATCAGTACGACCAAGAATATGGCTTTCGCGAAGCGGATCCTGTGTTCCACCCAGGACAACAGAATGGATCCCAGCCGGCGACCCAAAAAAAATGACTCCGTAAAAGAGGGAAACGAGGCGGTCTTCTGGTCAGACTCCGGAGACGGGCACATCGTGCACCACTCCCTAGCATTCTTCTCACCAATGTCCAGTCTCTTGACAACAAGGTTGATGAGATCCGAGCAAGGATAGCATTCCAGAGGGACATCAGAGACTAAAGTTCTTTGCTTCACGGAAACATGGCTCACTGGAGAGACGCTATCGGAGGCGGTGCAGCCAGCGGGTTTCTCCACGCATCGCGCCGACAGAAACAAACACCTTTCTGGTAAGAAGAGGGGCGGGGGCGTATGCCTTATGGCTAACGAGACGTGGTGTGTTCACAGAAACATACAGGAACTCAAATCCTTCTGTTCACCCAATTTAGAATTCCTCACAATCAAATGTTGACCGCATTATCTACCAAGAGAATTCTCTTCGATTATTATCACAGACGTATATATTCCCCCCCAAGCAGACATATCGATGGCTCTGAACGAACTTTATTTGACTCTTTGCAAACTGGAATCCATACATCCTGAGGCTACATTCATTGTAGCTGGGGATTTTAACAAGGCTAATCTGAAAACAAGACTCCCTAAATTGTATCAGCATATCGATTGCGCAACCAGGGCTGGCAAAACCTTGGACCATTGTTATTCTAACTTCCGCGACGCATATAAGGCCCTGCCCCGCCCCCCTTTCGGAAAAGCTGACCACGACTCCATTTTGTTGATCCCTGCCTACAGACAGAAACTAAAACAAGAAGCTCCCACGCTGAGGTCTGTCCAACGCTGGTCCGACCAAGCTGATTCCACACTCCAAGACTGCTTCCATCACGTGGACTGGGATCTGTTTCGTGTTGCATCAGACAACAACATTGACGAATACGCTGATTCGGTGTGCGAGTTCATTAGAACGTGCGTTGAAGATGTCGTTCCCATAGCAACGATTAAAACATTCCCAAACCAGAAACCGTGGATTGATGGCAGCATTCGCGTGAAACTGAAAGCGCGAACCACTGCTTTTAAATCAGGGCAAGGTGACTGGAAACATGACCGAATACAAACAGTGCAGCTATTCCCTCCGCAACGCTATCAAACAAGCTAAGCATCAGTATAGAGACAAAGTAGAATCTCAATTCAACGGCTCAGACACAAGAGGTATGTGGCAGGGTCTACAGTCAATCACGGACTACAAAAAGAAAACCAGCCCAGTCACGGACCAGGATGTCTTGCTCCCAGGCAGACTAAATAACTTTTTTGCCTGCTTTGAGGACAATACAGTGCCACTGACACGGCCTGCAACGAAAACAAATGAGGACTCTCCTTCACTGCAGCCGAGGTGAGTAAAATATTTAAACGTGTTAACCCTCGCAAGGCTGCAGGCCCAGACGGCATCCCCAGCCGCGCCCTCAGAGCATGCGCAGACCAGCTGGCTGGTGTGTTTACGGACATATTCAATCAATCCCTATCTCAGTCTGCTGTTCCCACATGCTTCAAGAGGGCCACCATTGTTCCTGTTCCCAAGAAAGCTAAGGTAACTGAGCTAAACGACTACCGCCCCGTAGCACTCACTTCCGTCATCATGAAGTGCTTTGAGAGACTAGTCAAGGACCATATCACCTCCACCCTACCTGACACCCTAGACCCACTCCAATTTGCTTACCGCCCAAATAGGTCCACAGACGATGCAATCTCAACCACACTGCACACTGCCCTAACCCATCTGGACAAGAGGAATACCTATTTGAGAATGCTGTTCATCGACTACAGCTCGGCATTTAACACCATAGTACCCTCCAAGCTCGTCATCAAGCTCGAGACCCTGGGTCTCGACCCCGCCCTGTGCAACTGGGTACTGGACTTACTGACGGGCCGCCCCCAGGTGGTGAGGGTAGGCAACAACATCTCCTCCCCGCTGATCCTCAACACTGGGGCCCCACAAGGGTGCGTTCTGAGCCCTCTCCTGTACTCCCTGTTCACCCACGACTGCGTGGCCACGCACGCCACCAACTCAATCATCAAGTTTGCGGACGACACAACAGTGGTAGGCTTCATTACCAACAACGACGAGACGGCCTACAGGGAGGAGGTGAAGGCCCTCGGAGTGTGGTGTCAGGAAATTAACCTCACTCAATGTCAAAACTAAGGAGATGATTGTGGACTTCAGGAAACAGCAGATGGAACACCCCCCTATCCACATCGATGGAACAGTAGTGGAGAGGGTAGGAAGTTTTAAGTTCCTCGGCGTACACATCACAGACAAACTGAATTGGTCCACCCACACAGACAGCATCGTGAAGAAGGCGCAGTAGCGCCTCTTCAACCTCAGGAGGCTGAAGAAATTCAGCTTGTCATCACAAGCGCTCACAAACTTCTAGATGCACAATTGAGAGCATCCTGGCGGGCTGTATCACCGCCTGGTACGGCAACTGCTCCGCCCACAACCGTAAGGCTCTCCAGAGGGTAGTGAGGTCTGCACAACGCATCACCGGGGGCAAACTACCTGCCCTCCAGGACACCTACACCACCCAATGTTACAGGAAGGCCATAAAGATCATCAATGACAACAACCACCCGAGCCACTGCCTGTTCACCCCGCTATCATCCATAAGGCGAGGTCAGTACAGGTGCATCAAAGCTGGGACCGAGAGACTGAAAAACAGCTTCTATCTCAATGCCATCAGACTGTTAAACAGCAACCACTAACATTGAGTGGCTGCTGCCAACACACTGACTCAACTCCAGCCACTTTAATAATGGGAATTGATGGGAAATGTAAAATATATCACTAGCCACTTTAAACAATGCTACCTAATATAATGTTTACATACCCTACATTATTCATCTCATATGTATACGTATATACTGTACTCTATATCATCTACTGCAACTTTATGTAATACATAATAGCCACTTTAACTATGCCACTTTGTTTAAATACTCATCTCATATGTATATACTGTACTCGATACCATCTACTGTATCTTGCCTATGCTGCTCTGTACCATCACTCATTCATATATCCTTATGTACATATTCTTTATCCCCTTACACTGTGTACAAGACAGTAGTTTTGGAATTGTTAGTTAGATTACTTGTTGGTTATTACTGCATTGTCAGAACTAGAAGCACAAGCATTTCGCTACACTCGCATTAACATCTGCTCACCATGTGTATGTGACAAATAAAATTTGATTTGATTTCCTCCCGAAGTGTGCACTCGTTCACTACTCCCCACACATGTAAATGCATGGTGTAGGCATCAGCTAGCCTACAGGAAGTTTCCAGATACCAGTCATTTCCTTTCAAATCAATGAAAGGAAGTGAACAAGTCAACTCTACAGGTGAAAGGAGAGATTGGGATGCAGCCGACCTCTGGCCTGTTGAGCATCAGGTCTGTGAGTGATGAATCCTGGCCAAAGGCCTTGTTTACAAACATATATGATTTGATTACTAGGCATATTGCAATCAAAAATGATTGATAGTGATTAATCATGAACAAATAATTACATTCATAATTAACAGGCATTACTAAGCCTGTTTCGCTGAACGATACAAATATGTAGGCCTAAATACTGTATATTCAAGCTCCATGTGTAATATTAGTGAATTGACAAGGTAATTGGTTTAGGCCTCTGCCACAGTAAAGATGTGGAAATCCGATCCAATCTCTGAGAAGCATGGCGTCTATACATGTGTCTCCTAACCCATTAGTTATGTTCACTTCAGTTAACCATGCACATAGGGGAGCCTAGATAGGCTTCAAAGTAGGTCCGATTTTGACAGACATTGTGTTGTTTACCTGTGCTGTCTTGGTGGTGCAATTGAACTGTTCCATCTCTCAGAATCCGTACATCGCCAGGTCCTTCAATCCTTCTCGGCAAATCCCCAACTGAAGCGCTGGAGGTCTTGGAATGAATCCTCCGGTGTTTCTGAACCAAAGTTCTGCAACATTGGTAACAAACAGCCCATCCCTGCTCTTCATTGATCGGCTGGCTGTACAACGATAAGATTTCCTCCAAGGAAAGCTCCTCCGCTCCATCGGCGATATCCATGTTCACGGCACCGGCGCTCAGATACTGATTAACGCCGAAATCTTGGAGAAGCGTTGGTCCCCGGCCGTTTATCCACCTTCACACCATTATTATAGCCACGTAAATAATGGCAGTCTTCGACAGAAAAAATATGTATTTAGGCGTACGAAACAGGTATTGCTACAGAACTCAATAAACGTCGAACCACGTTGTGATGTCCGTATTCCTCAACTGTCTCGTCCACTGAGTCCACCTACAGCAATTTATTATGGCCGCCAGCAGAGAGGAAGAGGAGAAGCGAGAGGATTTACTCTGCCCAAAATCTGTCCGCGTGAGATAAGCCTTTTTTTGTATGGAGTGCTATTATACTGTATCGAATTACATTCGGCTTATTTTATTGAATATACGTTTCGTAATGTTTAGCTTTTTACAAATGATATAAGTGGAGACGTGTCATTCCGGCAACTTTGAGAAAAACGACTTACCTGTTGTTCACAAACATATCTGCCCTCTCATTGGCTAGAATGGTCCCACCTGATCTCACTTTTCTTCACTCATTGAGGACATGCATTTCCATTGTTTGGGCGGTCACTCGGGTATCTTGTCAATATAATAAACCATCTTTACCGCCAATCATATGGCGCCTTTGTAAATTCAGTCTGGAGTGCCAGAGTATGATCTGGGTAGTTCATCAATTCAGAGCCTTGTCAGTTCATAAATTCAGAGCCTTGTCAGTTTATAAATTCAGAGCCTTGTCAGTTCATCAATTCAGAGCCTTGTCAGTTCATAAATTCAGAGCCTTGTCAGTTTATAAATTCAGAGCCTTGTCAGTTCATCAATTCAGAGCCTTGTCAGTTCATAAATTCAGAGCCTTGTCAGTTTATAAATTCAGAGCCTTGTCAGTTCATAAATTCAGAGCCTTGTCAGTTTATAAATTCAGAGCCTTGTCAGTTCATAAATTCAGAGCCTTGTCAGTTCATATATTCAGAGCCTTGTCAGTTTATAAATTCAGAGCCTTGTCAGTTCATAAATTCAGAGCCTTGTCAGTTCATAAATTCAGAGCCTTGTCAGTTCATAAATTCAGAGCCTTGTCAGTTCATAAATTCAGAGCCTTGTCAGTTCATAAATTCAGAGCCTTGTCAGTTCATAAATGCAGTGCGTTCTCGCTCTGTTCAGAGAGCGCACTTGTTGATCCGAGCATTCTGATCTCACAATGGCAGCCAAGCTAACAGGTTAAAGTTGACTAGCTTGCTAGCTACTGTACTTGCAGACACAATCAAGAGAGCACACAATGAGTGAAGGCAAGTGAGACGCATCTTTTATTTAACTAGGCAAGTCAGTTAAGAACAAATTCTTATTTACAATGACAACCTACCCCGGTCTCCCCTAACCCAGATGACACTGGGCCAATTGTGCAACCCTCTATTGAACTCCAGGTCACAGCCGATTGTGATACAGCCCAGAATTGAACCAGGGTATGCAGTGACACCTCTAACTCTGAGATGCAGTGCATTAGACTGCTGTGCCACTCAGGAGCCACCATCCGCCTGGGGTAACTGTAAAGGGACAGAGGATTTTTTTTTTTAAGTATATGGAACAGCAAAATGCAACCTGGTAAATTTCAAATAAATCAGAAACCACATGTCAACAGATGCCGCAAAACTGGACATGCATTCAATGATTCTGTCCCAACTCTCTGACAACCAATGTAACAGTATAGCTTCCGTCCCCTCGCCCGACCCGGGCTCGAACCAGGGACCCTCTGCACACATCAACACCCACGAAGCATCGTTACCCATCGCTCCACAAAAGCCAAGGGAAACCACTACTTCAAGGTCTCAGAGTGAGTGATGTCACCAATTGAAATGCTTTAAGCGCGCACCACCGCTAACTCAGCTAGCCATTTCACATCGGTTACACTGGTCACCCTAGCACAGCTACAGTTGAAGCCTGAAGTTTACATACACTTAGGTTGGAGTCATTAAAACGCGTTTTTCAACCACCACAAATTTCTTGTTAACAAACTAAGTCGGTTAGGACATCTACTTTGTGCATTTTCCAACATTTGTTTACAGACAGATTATTTCACTTATAATTCACTGTATCACAATTCCAGTGGGTCAGAAGTTTACATACACGAAGTTGACTGTGCGTTTAATAAACAGCTTGGAAAATTCCAGAAAATGATGTCATGGATTTAGAAGATTCTGATAGGCTAATTGACATCATTTGAGTCAATTGGAGGTGTACCTGTGGATGTATTTCAAGGCCAACCTTCAAACTCAGTGTCTCTTTGCTTGACATCATGGGAAAATCTAAAGAAATCAGCCAAGTCCTCAGAAAAATAATTGTAGACCTCTTCAAGTCTGGTTCGTCCTTGGGAGCAATTTCCAACCGCCTGAACGTACTACGTTCATCTGTACAAACAATAGTACGCAAGTATAAACACCATGGGACCACGCAGCCGTCATACCGCTGTTTGGTCATAATGACCATCGGTATGTTTGGAGGAAAAAGTGGGAAGCTCGCAAGCCGAAGAACACCATCCCAACCGTGAAGCACGGCGGTGGCAGCATCATGTTGTGGGGGGGCTTTGTTGAAGGAGGGACTGGTGCACTTCACAAAATACATGGCATCATGAGGAAGGAAAATGATGTGGATATATTGACGCAACGTCTCAAGACATCAGTCAGGAAGTTAAAGCTTGGTCACAAATGGGTCTTCCAAATGAACAATGACCTCAAGCATCCTTCCAAAGTTGTGGAAAAATGGCTTAAGGACAACAAAGTCAAGGTATTGGAGTGGCCATCACAAAGCCCCGACCTCAATCCTATAGAAAAATTGTGGGCAGAACTGAAAAAGCGTGTGCGAGCAAGGAGGCCAACAAACCTGACTCAGTTACACCAGCTCTGTCAGGAGGAATTGGCCAAAATTCACCCAACTTATTGTGGGAAGCTTGTGGAAGGCTACCCGAAACATTTGACCCAAGTTTAACTATTCAAAGGCAATGGTACCAAATACTAATTGAGTGTATGTAAACTTCTGACCCACTGGTAATGTGATGAAAGAAATAAAAGCTGAAATAAATAATTCTCTACTATTATTCTGACATTTCACATTCTTAAAATAAAGTGGTGATCCTAACTGACCTAAGACCATTTTTACTAGGATTAAACCTTAGGAATTGTGAAAAACTGAGTTTAAATGTATTTGGCTAAGGTGTATGTAAACTTCCGACTTCAACTGCCTTCTGCTTTTTACCACAAGGACTGAAGACGTACATGTGCAGGGTCATGGGTCATGAAACTACGTCACAAACAAAAACCGTCGCCCCAAATAGAAGCAGATTTTCTGTCACTATAGTTTAATAATTATACTATAATGTGTGGAGGGACACCAGTCTAGTCAATGCAGTTGTGGAGAGAGATGTGTCCTGTTGCAACATGTGACAGAGCTGACATTGTCACGCCCGGACCTTCGTTATCTTTGTTTTCTTTATTATTTTGGTTAGGTCAGGGTATGACGAGGGTGGTATGTGTACTTTTTGTCTTGTCTAGGGTTTTTTGTATATCTATGGATTTTTTTGCATGTCTAGGTAATGTAGGTAGGTCTATGGTGGCCTGAGGCAGATGTTTATCGTTGTCTCCGATTGGGGATCCTATTTAAGTTGCCATTTTCCATTTTGGTTTTGTGGGTTATTGTCTATGTGTGTTTGCCTGTCAGCACTCGGTTTATATAGCGTCACGGTCGTTTTTTTAGTGTTTGTCTTTCTTTATTAAAAGAAGTATGTATTCATATTACGCTGTGCCTTGGTCTCCTCGTTATGACGAACATGACAGAATAACCCACCAAACCAGGACCAAGCAGCGTGAAAAGGAGGAACAGCGCTTAATGGGGAAATGGACCTGGGAGGAGATGGAGCAGGACCCTGGAAACAGCCGGGGGAGTATCGCCGTCCTAAGGAGGAGATAGAGGTAGCGAAAATGGAACAGCTATACCACAAGGAAAAATACGGGAGAATAGAGGAACGGTGACGATATGAAGGTACACGGCTAGCACGGAAGCCCGAGAGTTAGCCCCAAGATTTTTGGGGGGGGAGGCACACGAGGAGATTGGCTGAGTCAGGTAGGAGACCTGAGCCAACTCCTCGTGCTTACTGTGGGGAGTGTGTTACTGGTCAGGTGGAGAGCACGGTGTCTCCAGTGCGCTATTCTAGCCCGGTGCGCTCTACTCCAGCTCCTCGCATTTGCCGGGCTAGAATGGGCATCCAGCCAGGACGTATTGAGCCAGCTCTATGTTCTGGATCTCCAATGCGTCTCCATGGTCCAGTGTATCCTGTGCCTCCTTCTCGCACTCACCCTGAGGTGCGTCCCCCCAGCCCGGTACCACCAGTGCCGGCACCACGCACCAGCCCCTCAGAGCGTCCGCCGACAGTACCCAGTCCAGAGCGCCCGGCCACAGTACCCAGTCCAGAGCGTCCGGCGACAGTACCCAGTCCAGAGCGTCCGGAAACAGTACCCAGTCCAGAGCGTCCGGTGACAGTACCCAGTCCAGAGCGTCCGGCCACAGTACCCAGTCCAGAGCATCCGGAAACAGTACCCAATCCAGAGCATCCGGCCACAGTACCCAGTCCAGAGCGTCCGGCCACAGTACCCAGTCCAGAGCGTCCGGCGACAGCACCCAGTCCAGAGCGTCCAGCCACAGTAACCAGTCCAGAGCGTCCGGCCACAGTACCCAGTCCAGAGCGTCCGGCCACAGTACCCAGTCCAGAGCGTCCGGCCACAGTACCCAGTCCAGAGCATCCGGCAACAGTACCCAGTCCAGAGCGTCCGGCCACAGTACCCAGTCCAGAGCGTCCGGCGACAGTACCCAGTCCAGAGCGTCCGGCGACAGTACGCAGTCCAGAGCGTCCGGCCACAGTACCCAGTCCAGAGCGTCCGGCGACAGTACCCAGTCCAGAGCGTCCGGCCACAGTACCCAGTCCAGAGCGTCCGGAAACAGTACCCAGTCCAGAGCGTCCGGCCACAGTACCCAGTCCAGAGCGTCCGCCGACATTTCACAGACCGGAACCTCCAACAGATTTTGTCCTTATCATCAACCAAGCAGTCTCCGTGAGAGCCAGCCAGTGTCCATGCATATGGGGGTAGAGCAGGCATTGATATTCAACCAGTGATGGTGGTCTACCACGACCCTTTACCAAACCGTGCCAAAGACAGAACAGAACTGAACGTGGCGAGAGTTCATCATCGGGGCAAAATGGGGTAATAAAAGGAAAAAGTTGCGTCAAATCCCATCATCACAAAAGGAAATAGTCAAATCCAATAATATCCATGGACTTTCTTTCCCTCCAACTTTTCTGTTTTGGTGCTGGTCTGAAGAGCATGTGGGGGAATCCAGTGCCGAAGTAGCCCGTGTGGTGGTCGGTGATCTGTTACGCTCTGATGCTTTCTTCGGTGATATAGTTTCAGCAGGGAGGAAGAGAGGCGAGAGGGCTCACTCGCCAAATTCTGTCCAGGATAAACCCAATGTGTTTCTATAGGAATCATTTCCAGATTTTGAGCTTGTCGCCTGTCTTCCCGCCTTTAGGACAAAGACTCCCATTGTTAGGGCAAAAACATGAGCATCTCGTCATTATATACAGATCTCTGGTTTCAGCTCCCTGAACATTGGAAAGGAAAGTTGGCGGGTGCACAGTACACCGTTTGGATGCTGAATTGATGTTTCGGCCAAATTATATAATTACTCCTGTCTAAATAAAATAATACCAAATATTTCACCAGGGAGCACGACTTAACCACAAATGATCATTAGCTTCTTTACAAATGTTTTGCTGTGGATTGTTTCATATCATCAGTGTGTTTGGGAAGCCTGCGATTTGGGTAGTCTAGCTGATTGAGTTGTGGCTGTCAGTGAATAGAGCCAAACCGTGGTCACCAGCCGGTCGAGCCCCAAGGCATTCCTAGTTGATCACCAAACGTTTCTGTAAATGTAGACATTGTCCTTCGTCCCCGCCTGTCAGGCACCATTTTCCAGCAGTTAAAGTTAATGTAGGTTAGGGCGGATATTTGGCAGGCGGCAGGGTTGCCTGATCTATCAAACATTTCTAGAACAATGACCTCTGAAAACCCGCCCACGAGGCCTGAAAACTACCCCAAATGAGATGTTTTTTCGCAGCAACAGAGGAGTTGCCTCATATTAATAAAAGCCTTTTTCCATAACGTTATCAAGCGATTTAAGAAATAATATCTATGTCCTTTTTAATGACTACAAACCATTATAAATGGCCTATTTGCGAGATTGACATATTTCAAAAGGCTTAGACTACTGACAAAAATCTGGGTTTATAATTGCAATTCAACTTTGCCATGGTTTGCTGAACTAGATGCAGGTAGCCTCCAGCCCCTGAAAGGACTGCATCACATTGCAGGGAAAAGCCCACAGGGAAACTGACATTAAATGTGCAGATTGATACATTGCGATAGAGCTGTGGCCTTGATCACAATTGCATATTAACACCAGGACAGAACAACAAACTGAGTTCTAGTCTATTTGTTGAATCAGTTTGCCAGCTTCAGCTCAATTGGCACAAATTGATTTGCAATGACTCCAGTGATATCATCATTTCAGCATATTTATTGTACTGTATCAAATGGTAGGCTACATTAGCCTACAATGTTATAGAAATGAATAGCTTAATTGAAGGCCAACAGATGAAAATGTAGCCCATCATTCTCCACATTTAATGTCATTTTTATTGTCGACTTTATCTCATAACAGAAGCATGTGAGGGAGTTCCATAACTTCCATTTCAAATTTCCAGCCATGCAGCGTTCGAGACCCAAGAACTGATCCTTTTCTAATGCTTTGTCGCCATTATATCAGTTCTAGGGCGTTACTATGTTTTATGGAAAAAGGGTGTTTCCATAATGACCCATTTCAATAGCCTACCTACAATGAGTAAAACGTTGTCATGACCTGTGGGCATGCTGCTCTGTCTCCGTGACTCGGTTGCCTCTGCTGCAGCACTCTCTCAACCAGTGCTCGCAATGTACACACACCCCTCTGGCCCTCCCCACCATTCACTCACTCAGTAACAGCCTGCTCACTGCCTGATAGTCAGCAGCAGCAGCCCACAGTGAAATACATATTTATAAGATAAATGCCATGGAGGCCGTGATGCAATCCAGAAGTACCCCAAAAACCTGCTACTTTCGACAAATACATTTTCACCTGAGACATCATTTTCAAAGTAGCCCAATTTGGAAGTGTGGTGGAAATTCTAACCAAATGAATAGAGAGACTGTAGATTCCTCAAACAGCAATTTTATTATAAGATTTGCAAAAACAGAGCAATCAACAATCCCTCAATAGTGCAGTGTTAAAAGCCCAACGAACAGAGTTGGCTCTCCGCTTTTATAGAAAGTACAACATTTTTGTCTTCGTGGCAGTTGAGAAGATGTGTGGAAACAGGGGCGGAAACATAGTGTGTACAAGGCAATTGGTTAGTCTGTGCAGATTAAGATAACACGAGGGCTCAACCGTCTAACTGCATTTATCATAGCTCACACAGTAATGTTCTCCTTTCTGCAAATTTCTATACAGCTGACTTCTTGCAGAAAGTAAAAACATGCAATGTATCACATGCTTTGGTCGCACCCAAACGGATCTTAGCTATACGCCCTTTTCCCACTAAGTCACACAAAGTTTGTATCAGGTTAGAAAAAAAAAGATATAACAAGAGACAATTCTCTAAGGAGTAAAACATTTTCCCACAATTCCTCCCTTTTGAGACCAAGTCTCAACTCAATGGAAAATGACTTACAAACATTTTCATCAAACAAGCACTAACATGGTTTGGAAAGAGGAAAAATGAAATACTTTCTTACACTTAGTACATTACAATTGTAAATGACCTTGGTTGTCATTGAGTTTCAAAACTTCACATAGTGCAATTCATTCTCAGAAGGGGGAAAGGAACATATGAATATTAAACATCAGTACATTCTTTATCACCACACACAAGGCAATCACTTCGTTGACACTGTCCACATTGCCACGGGTCACCATGACGGTAGGCCCTTAACACTACCTTGGGAGCACCGTTTACAGAACGCCATGAGCCTATGGACATGCTGCACCATTATTCAGTGTTTTCTGTGATCAGGATTATCATCTTTATCAGACATGTAATCAACCAATCAACCAATCAAATTGTGTAGCCCCCCTAACACCAAACAATGACTGAACCCATCCAAACGGATTCCAATCGTTGTCTGGTTGGTGTTCGTTTGCGAGATCACCGCTGAGCTCTTTCAGATGCTCCACTACAGTAGTCACCCTGGGGTATGAATGTACAGCAGTGGTCACCTATAGTTTGGCCCCCTCTGCAGGAGATGTGATGCTACTACTACTACAGCCAACTTCCCTTCTGGTGAGGTGGCCTCCTGTTTACAGGGATCCCTCACTGAACGTTGACAATAGAAATGACAGAACTATCTCTGCAACTAACACCCTTATGCAAACATATGCCCCGTATATACTTAGCCTCCGGCTACAAATACATTTGCACATATATCCTTCCATCTACCCATGACACGTTAGCACCCTACTATCAATGTTATACAACCCAAATGTATAATGTCAGTCTCCAGTGCCCCACTTTGGGTCTATCACTCAAATTCAAGACCCTCAACTTAGCACACACAGACACAGTTAGAATGTACATTTACAAACAGGGAACCATATATAGACAGTATGTACTACTTATATTACCAGTATTAACTGTTCTCATTACTGTTTGTCCCCGTCTTACACTGTTGCGAGTGGCATGTTAATGACAGATCGGCATCCCAATTCATTTTTATCTACATTACAATAAGCTTCTCAGTGTGTAGACTTCAAAAATCAACACGATAGCCCAAATAAACAGTTTCTCAACACTAAATAAATGTTTTATTTAACCAGGTAAGCTTGTCGAAAACAAGTTCTCATTTACAACTGTGAGCTGGCCAATATAAAGCAAAGCAGTGCGACACAAACAACAGCACAGAGTTACACGTGGAATAAACCATTTACAGGCACAGTTGACAGCCACCCTCCTTCTTCTTCTGGCGTTTCTTCATGTTCTGCTTCAGATAGTGTTTCAGTTCGTCCTCCCAATAGCACATGTTCAAAGTGGATGGCCCTTGATAATGTCTGTCACCTGAGCCTCCACTGTCCTTTACAGTCCATTATGTCTTGTCCATTTTCTTCCCAGGACACATGAGACCGCATGAGAGAGGTTTGGACGGGATCTCTCTCCATGCTCACTCCACATGGACTCATGTCACACTCATGAGAGAAAAGGCAGTTGATAGCGTCGCCTGGATGCTGTGTACAGGTCTCACAGTAGAACATTTACATTACATTTAAGTCATTTAGCAGACGCTCTTATCCAGAGCGACTTACAAATTGGTGAATTCACCTTCTGACATCAGTGGAACAGCCACTTTACAATAGTGCATCTAAATCATTTAAGGGGGGGTGAGAAGGATTGCTTTATCCTATCCTAGGTATTCCTTGAAGAGGTGGGGTTTCAGGTGTCTCCGGAAGGTGGTGATTGACTCCGCTGTCCTGGCGTCGTGAGGGAGTTTGTTCCACCATTGGGGGGCCAGAGCAGCGAACAGTTTTGACTGGGCTGAGCGGGAACTGTACTTCCTCAGTGGTAGGGAGGCGAGCAGGCCAGAGGTGGATGAACGCAGTGCCCTTGTTTGGGTGTAGGGCCTGATCAGAGCCTGGAGGTACTGCGGTGCCGTTCCCCTCACAGCTCCGTAGGCAAGCACCATGGTCTTGTAGCGGATGCGAGCTTCAACTGGAAGCCAGTGGAGAGAGCGGAGGAGCGGGGTGACGTGAGAGAACTTGGGAAGCTTGAACACCAGACGGGCTGCGGCGTTCTGGATGAGTTGTAGGGGTTTAATGGCACAGGCAGGGAGCCCAGCCAACAGCGAGTTGCAGTAATCCAGACGGGAGATGACAAGTGCCTGGATTAGGACCTGCGCCGCTTCCTGTGTGAGGCAGGGGCGTACTCTGCGGATGTTGTAGAGCATGAACCTACAGGAACGGGCCACCGCCTTGATGTTAGTTGAGAACGACAGGGTGTTGTCCAGGATCACGCCAAGGTTCTTAGCGCTCTGGGAGGAAACAATGGAGTTGTCAACCGTGATGGCGAGATCATGGAACGGGCAGTCCTTCCCCGGGAGGAAGAGCAGCTCCGTCTTGCCGAGGTTCAGCTTGAGGTGGTGTAGGACAGGGCCGTAGTGAATGCCATTACTTCAGCTGGCTGGGGGGGTCACACTGTTTTTGGTCGATTTATCCTTACATGCATCAAGATACCGTCTGTAGTCCAGTGGAGGCTGGTGACGTGAAAACTTTAGGAGGATTAGAGATCCACAGTATAGGTGCAGAATGCACAGAGACGACAAAGTGTGTTTAAAAAAAAAGTAAAATACGAATTATTTTAAACTAAAGCATTTAATAAAGATATTTATAGTACAATATTATGTGGAATGGGAATGAGAGGGCTTCTTGCATAGTGTTTGGAAGAGATCATGTTAACATAACCAGGAAAACTCTGGACCCTATATGGTATGACAGTGATTCATCAGTTGTAAAAAGGTTATAAAAGGGTTATGATGGGACCAGTTTTTACTAATCAGGTCACATGGTTGTAAAAAACGGAAAGAAACTCCTGGCTCCGGGGGGGGTGTTCATACAAATTATATTTAGACGAGATCAGGAGGGGATTTTTAGACAATAGAACTCACAGGGCTGTGCTAATTTTACGCATGTTTTCATCATGCAGGCCTATGCAACTGTAGGCCTTATAAAAACACATCTGTCATCACTATAATGTTTATTGATTCATTCCAATGTTGGAATGGAAACGTATAGGCAGCCTAGCCAGCCCAATTGTTTAATATTAACCAAATTTGAAACACAGATGAACTATAAATACATAACGTTACTAATTAGTTACCCTGGACCAAATGGAGAGCACACATAGGCTGTATGCAGCTGCTCTAAGTAGTAGCCTACAGTTGATCAGACTGAAGAAGGGTCTCATTTCCCATACAGGGGGTCAGATCTCTAATGTTTAGGTGAAGCAACGTTTATGGATTATGGTTTTACTTGTGTCTGTCCAGAGTAATAGTGTGTGTTATCATCTTCACTAAATTACGCATCAACCTCATCTGTTTTATGTACCTTTTAATGGATGATGCGATGCAAGCTATCAAATCATTCTGAATTGATTTCGACATCCCAGAAAAGACAGTAGAAAAGGTTTATCTCCGTTTCTTCTTACTTTGTTTGAATACGTAGACCTTTGTCATGATCGATGCGGCTTTTTCCCTGAAGCTTGAATCTGATGTGGGCATTTATATGCTCCCTGTTTGTGTTTTGCCGTTTAGCTGAACGATCCATGTTCTTCAGGTCACTGTACCCCCCCCCCCACCCCCCTTTCGCCAATTCCAAAAAGCAGGCAAGGCCAGCAATAAAGGCGACTTGATGAAAGGCTCCCTGTTAACCAGCTATACTTTTTATACCAATTGGTATTGAATGTTGTTATGGGATTTTTATGAATAATGACTAAATTATGTATACATTTAACTTAGAACTGTAACTAAACAGAATACTACTATGTTACTGTATGGATGTATGAATCTTATTATAATCATAATACTGAATATAAATGTGTAGTGTTAGTCAATAATTAGAACAAGGACTTTCTGTTCCTTGTTAGAAACGAATGGAGCTGTCGTCAGACCGGCTGGAATACTGTGTTCCTTACAGGACATTCTGTCCCCACCCAGGGAGGCGAGAGACCTTGGGCAAGTAGTAGATTGTCTGCCACCTGTTAAACAATGTGGGACGGCTTGTGAACTATATTGCCATTGTATCTGAGAGGAGGAGAGACATTTATGTCGAAGTGTGAGGTATATAAACTAATGTACATGCTATTATGAGCAGCGCTCTCGAGAATAAATGCTATTGGCTAATCTTGGTAGACTGGTCTCTGTCCATTTTGTGCAAATAAGGATCTTACAAATTCATAGAATCAGACAGAGTGATTTAAAATGAATTGGTTAATGAACACATATAGGAATTGTTATATTCCTTTAACAAATGCCCTTTTCATCCTTCTTCATGAAACTGATCTCAGGCAGAGGTCGACCCTCGCTTTTAATTCGCACATTTTCCGTGTACCCCAGAGAATGAAAGGGGTCTTCAACAAAATGTCAGCAAATTTTGCGGTAGTGTTGGCGGCTAAAAATGGCACACTCGAGCTGGTAGCTACTGCTACTTGCTACTGAAGTTAGTGTAACGGATGTGAAACGGCTAGCTAGTTAGCGGTGGTGCGCACTAAATAGCGTTTCAATCGGTGACGTCACTTGCTCTGATACCTTGAAGTAGTGGTTCCCCCCGCAGCTTTTGTGGAGAGATGGGTAACAATGCTTTGTGGGTGACTGTTGTTGATGTGTGCAGAGGGTCCCTGGTTCGCGACCGGATATGGGAGAGGGGATGGTTTAAAGTAATACTGTTACATTAGCAAGGCAAATCTAAATAAATTGCACACAAAAATTGAGGCTATATCCAGGGAGTACCGAGTCAGTGTGTTGGGGGTACAGGTTAGTATTGAGGCAGTATACAGTGGGTACAGGTTAGTAATGAGACTATATATAGGGGTACAAATTAGTAACGAGGCTATATACAGGGGGTACCGAGTCAGTGTGCAGGGGTACAGGTTAGTAACGAGGCTATATACAGGGGGTACAGGATAATCAAGGTAATTTGAACATGTAGGTAGGGGTAAAGTGACTATGCATAGATAATAAACAGGAAGTAGCAACAGTATAAAAACAAAGGGGGGGCACGACAACACCTTTTCCCCCTCAAGAGACTGAAAAGATTTGGCAATGGTCCCCAGATCCTCAAAAGGTTCTACAGCTGCACTGGTTGCATCGCCGCCTGGTATCTGACCGTAAGGCGGCAGGGTAGCCTAGTGGTTAGAGCATTGGGCTCGTAACCGAAAGGTTGCAAGTTCAGATCTGTCATTCTGCCCCTGAACAAGGCAGTTACGGTTCCTAGGCCATCATTGAAAATAAGAATTTCTTCTTTAACTGACTTGCCTAGTTAAATGAAAGGTTAAAAAAACAATTTAAAAGGCACTACAGAGAGTAGTGAGTACGGCCCAGTACATCACTGGGGCCAAGCTTCCTGCCATCCAGGACCTAGGCTTGTCAGAGGAAGGCCCAAAAAATTGTCAAAGACCTAAGTCATACACGGTTCTCTCTGCTACCACACAGCTAGCGGTACCGGAGTGCCAAGTCTTGGACCAACAGACTCCTTAACAGCTTGTACCCCCAAGCCATAGGACTGCTGAACAGTTCATCAAATGGCTACCCAGACTATTTGCATTGACACCCCCCCCTCTCTTTTACGCTGGTACTACTCTCTGTTTATTATCTATGCATAGTCACTTTAACTCTACCTACATGTACATATTACCTCAATTACCTCAACTAACCTGTACCCCCGCACATTGACTCTGCACCGGTACCACCTGTATATAGCCTCACTTGTTTTTTACTGCTGCTACTGTTTAATTATGTTACTTTTATATTCTACTTTTACTTATCTATTTTATCACTTTATACAGGGGGTCACTTATCACTTTATTTTCTATGTATTTTTTTATTTTCTTAAAACTGCATTGTTGGTTAACTTCTTGCGTCGAGCAATCCAGGGTTCGGGATCCTATTTATAGCCTCAAGCTCATTAGCATAAAGCAACGTTAACTATTCATGAAAATCGCAAATGAAATGAAATAAATATATTTGCTCTCAAGCTTAGACTTTTGTTAACAACACAGTCATCTCAGATTTTCAAAATATGCTTTTCAACCATAGCTAAACAAGCATTTGTGTAAGAGTATTGATAGCTAGCATAGCTATAAGCCTAGAATTCAGCCAGCAACATTTTCACAAAAACAAGAAAATCATTCAAATAAAATAATTTACCTTTGAAGAACTTCAGATGTTTTCAATGAGGAGACTCTCAGTTAGATAGCAAATGTTCAGTTTTTCAAAAAATATTATTTGTGTAGGACAAATCGCTCCGTTTTGTTTACGTTTGGCTATGAAAAAAACCTGTATCCATTTATAGTCTCAAGCTCATTAGCATAACGTAACGTTAACTATTTCTGAAAATCGCAAATTAAATGAAATGAAATGTGCTAGCTCTCAAGCTTAGCCTTTTCTTAACAACACTGTCATCTCAGATTTTCAAAATATGCTTTTGAACCATAGCAAAACAAGCATTTGTGTAAGAGTATTGATAGCTAGCGTAGCATTTAGCGTAGCATTTAGCGGGCAACATTTGCACAAAAACCAGAAAAGGATTCAAATAAAATCATTTACCTTTGAAGAACTTCGGATGTTTTCAATGAGGAGACTCTCAGTTACATAGCAAATGTTCAGTTTTTCCTGAAAGATTCTTCGTGTAGGAGAAATCGCTCCGTTTTGTACATCACGTTTGGGTACCAAAAAAAAACAAAAATTCAGTCATCAAAACGGCGAACTGTTTTCCAAATTAACTCCATAATATTGACTGAAACGCGGCAAATGCTGTTTAGAATCAATCCTCAAGGTGTTTTTCACATATCTCTTCATTGATATATTGTTCGTGGATGTCTACTTTCTCCTGTGAATCACTTGGAAAAAGACGTGCAGTTGAAGATGACGCACCAATTTCGACGGAGGACACCGGGCGGACACCTGGCAAATGTAGTCTCTTATGGTCAATGTTCCAATGATATGCCTACAAATACGTCACAATGCTCTAGACACCTTGGGGAAACGATAGATCTGGCAGGCAAATTCCTTGCGCATTCACAGCCATATAAGGAGACAATGAAAAACAGAGCCTCAAAAATCCTGCTAATTTCCTGTTTGAAGTTTCATCTTGGTTTCGCCTGTAGCATCAGTTCTGGGGCACTCACAGACAATATCTTTGCAGTTTTGGAAACGTCAGAGTGTTCTCTTTCCAAAGCTGTCAATTATATGCATAGTCGAGCATCTTTTTGTGACAAAATATTGCGCTTAAAACGGGCATGTTTTTTTATACAATAATGAAATAGCGCCCCCATAGATGTAACATTAAGGGCTTATAAGCATTTCACTGTACGGTCTACATCTGTTGTATTCGACACATGTGACAAATAACATTTTACTTTATTTTAAATCTGGAAATGCACAGCACACTCTGGTCAGCAGACAAAAAAAAGACAACCTCTGGATGCTTTGACCAAATTTACAAAAACCCAACTCCTTCTTCACCAGCCTGATACCACAGAGAGGATCAACTCCTTCACTCAGTGATACCACAGAGAGGATCAACTCCTTCACTCAGTGATACCACAGAGAGGATCAACTCCTTCTTCACCAGCCTGATACCACAGAGAGGATCAACTCCTTCTTCACCCAGCCTGATACCACAGAGAGGATCAACTCCTTCTTCACCCAGTGATACCACAGAGAGGATCAACTCCTTCACCCAGTGATACCACAGAGAGGATCAACTCCTTCTTCACCAGCCTGATACCACAGAGAGGATCAACTCCTTCTTCACCCAGTGATACCACAGAGAGGATCAACTCCTTCACCCAGCCTGATACCACAGAGAGGATCAACTCCTTCTTCACCCAGCCTGATACCACAGAGAGGATCAACTCCTTCTTCACCCAGCCTGATACCACAGAGAGGATCAACTCCTTCTTCACCCAGTGATACCACAGAGAGGATCAACTCCTTCTTCACCCAGTGATACCACAGAGAGGATCAACTCCTTCTTCACCCAGTGATACCACAGAGAGGATCAACTCCTTCACCCAGCCTGATACCACAGAGAGGATCAACTCCTTCTTCACCCAGTGATACCACAGAGAGGATCAACTCCTTCTTCACCCAGTGATACCACAGAGAGGATCAACTCCTTCTTCACCCAGTGATACCACAGAGAGGATCAACTCCTTCTTCACCCAGTGATACCACAGAGAGGATCAACTCCTTCTTCACCCAGTGATACCACAGAGAGGATCAACTCCTTCTTCACCAGCCTGATACCACAGAGAGGATCAACTCCTTCTTCACCCAGCCTGATACCACAGAGAGGATCAACTCCTTCTTCACCCAGCCTGATACCACAGAGAGGATCAACTCCTTCTTCACCAGCCTGATACCACAGAGAGGATCAACTTCTTCTTCACCTAGTCATACCACAGAGAGGATCAACAACTCCTTCACCCAGTGATACCACAGAGAGGATCAACTCCTTCACTCAGTGATACCACAGAGAGGATCATCTCCTTCACCAGCCTGATACCACAGAGAGGATCAACTCCTTCACCCAGTGATACCACAGAGAGGATCAACAACTCCTTCACCCAGTGATTCCACAGAGAGGATCAACTCCTTCACCAGTCTGACACCACAGAGAGGATCAGCCAGAAGAACATGGATCCACTTTCTACAAGAATCGTACTCTCATTGGGCCAGAGTCATCTCAGGCATTTTCCTGATCATTGGGGTGAGTCTGGCTCACCTCACCATGCAGGTTTTTCCTCCTCACTATTGTCAGGATCAAGTTCCCTATCTGTCGACTGCTCGGGCTCTTCAGGAGCATAACATGCATTTTTCTTTCCTGTACTTGACCCAAAAGGAGAAAGTACCAGTCTCGGGTTTGGGTTTACACTTGCGCCCCTCTTCCTGCCTCGCTTCTTCTCATCATCCGCCCTCTTCCTTGTCCAGTCCTCCGACATGACTTCCATCTCCGTGGAAACTCAGTCTCGAGCCACCAACTAACCCTACACCCATTAAAACCTCCCACTATACCAACTAACCCTACACCCATTAAAACCTCCCACTATACCAACTAACCCTACACCCATTAAAACCTCCCCACTATACCAACTAACCCTACACCCATTAAAACCTCCCCACTATACCACCTAACCCTACACCCATTAAAACCTCCCCACTATACCAACTAACCCTACACCCATTAAAACCTCCCCACTATACCAACTAACCCTACACCCATTAAAACCTCCCCACTATACCAACTAACCCTACACCCATTAAAACCTCCCCACTATACCACCTAACCCTACACCCATTAAAACCTCCCCACTACACCACCTAACCCTACACCCATTAAAACCTCCCCACTACACCACCTAACCCTAAACCCATTAAAACCTCCCAACTATACCAACACCCATTAAAACCTCACCGCTATACCACCTAACCCTACACCCATTAAAACCTCCCAACTAAACCAACTAACCCTACACCCATTAAAACCTCACCGCTATACCACCTAACCCTACACCCATTAAAACCTCCCAACTAAACCAACTAACCCTACACCCATTAAAACCTCCCCACTATACCACCTAACCCTACACCCATTAAAACCTCACCGCTATACTACCTAACCCTACACCCATTAAAACCTCCCAACTAAACCAACTAACCCTACACCCACTAAAACCTCCCCACTATACCACCTAACCCTACACCCATTAAAACCTCACCGCTATACCACCTAACCCTACACCCATTAAAACCTCACCGCTATACCACCTAACCCTACACCCATTAAAACCTCACCGCTATACCACCTAACCCTACACCCATTAAAACCTCCCCACTATACCACCTAACCCTACACCCATTAAAACCTCCCCACTATACCACCTAACCCTACACCCATTAAAACCTCCCCACTATACCACCTAACCCTACACCCATTAAAACCTCCCCACTATACCACCTAACCCTACACCCATTAAAACCTCCCCACTATACCACCTAACCCTACACCCATTAAAACCTCCCCACTATACCACCTAACCCTACACCCATTAAAACCTCCCCACTATACCACCTAACCCTACACCCATTAAAACCTCCCAACTATACCAACACCAATTAAAACCTCACCGCTATACCAACTAACCCTACACCCATTAAAACCTCCCCACTATACCACCTAACCCTACACCCATTAAAACCTCCCCACTATACCACCTAACCCTACACCCATTAAAACCTCCCCACTATACCACCTAACCCTACACCCATTAAAACCTCCCCACTATACCACCTAACCCTACACCCATTAAAACCTCCCCACTATACCACCTAACCCTACACCCATTAAAACCTCCCAACTATACCAACACCCATTAAAACCTCACCGCTATACCACCTAACCCTACACCCATTAAAACCTCCCAACTAAACCAACTAACCCTACACCCATTAAAACCTCACCGCTATACCACCTAACCCTACACCCATTAAAACCTCCCAACTAAACCAACTAACCCTACACCCATTAAAACCTCCCAACTAAACCAACTAACCCTACACCCACTAAAACCTCCCCACTATACCACCTAACCCTACACCCATTAAAACCTCACCGCTATACCACCTAACCCTACACCCATTAAAACCTCACCGCTATACCACCTAACCCTACACCCATTAAAACCTCACCGCTATACCACCTAACCCTACACCCATTAAAACCTCCCCGCTATACCACCTAACCCTACACCCATTAAAACCTCCCCACTATACCACCTAACCCTACACCCATTAAAACCTCCCCACTATACCACCTAACCCTACACCCATTAAAACCTCCCGCTATACCAACTAACCCTACACCCATTAAAACCTCACCGCTATACCACCTAACCCTACACCCATTAAAACCTCCCCACTATACCACCTAACCCTACACCCATTAAAACCTCCCCACTATACCACCTAACCCTACACCCATTAAAACCTCCCGCTATACCAACTAACCCTACACCCATTAAAACCTCACCGCTATACCAACTAACCCTACACCCATTAAAACCTCCCCACTATACCAACTAACCCTATACCCATTAAAACCTCCCCACTATACCAACTAACCCTATACCCATTAAAACCTCCCCACTATACCAACTAACCCTATACCCATTAAAACCTCCCCACTATACCAACTAACCCTACACCTATTCAAATCTCACCACTATTCCTCTACTTGACCCGATCTGATCCTACACCAGGCCGACATGTTCTCGTTCAAAACACCTTGTAACTCTTCTGCAGTCCAATCTCGTAACCCTAGTACTTTTCATCAGCTGCCAACACATCTATTCTGATTCCATTACAGTTGGTAACCATGGCTATGAACGCTAAGGAGCCAACCTTACTGAAACACGTTATTCCTATCACTCTCTATGAACGCTAAGGAGTCAACCTCACTGAAACACATTATTCCTATCACTCTCTATGAACGCTAAGGAGCCGACCTTACTGAAACACGTTATTCCTATCACTCTCTATGAACGCTAAGGAGCCAACCTCACTGAAACACATTATTCCTATCACTCTCTATGAACGCTAAGGAGTCAACCTCACTGAAACACATTATTCCTATCACTCTCTATGAACGCTAAGGAGCCGACCTCACTGAAACATGTTAATCCTATCACTCTCTATGAACGCTAAGGAGTCAACCTCACTGAAACACATTATTCCTATCACTCTCTATGAACGCTAAGGAGCCGACCTCACTGAAACATGTTAATCCTATCACTCTCTATGAACGCTAAGGAGTCAACCTCACTGAAACACGTTATTCCTATCACTCTCTATGAACGCTAAGGAGTCAACCTCACTGAAACACATTATTCCTATCACTCTCTATGAACGCTAAGGAGCCGACCTCACTGAAACATGTTAATCCTATCACTCTCTATGAACGCTAAGGAGTCAACCTCACTGAAACACGTTATTCCTATCACTCTCTATGAACGCTAAGGAGCCAACCTTACTGAAACACGTTATTCCTATCACTCTCTATGAACGCTAAGGAGCCGACCTTACTGAAACACGTTATTCCTATCACTCTCTATGAACGCTAAGGAGCCAACCTTACTGAAACACGTTATTCCTATCACTCTCTATGAACGCTAAGGAGCCAACCTTACTGAAACACGTTATTCCTATCACTCTCTATGAACGCTAAGGAGCCAACCTTACTGAAACACGTTATTCCTATCACTCTCTATGAACGCTAAGGAGCCAACCTCACTGAAACACGTTATTCCTATCACTCTCTATGAACGCTAAGGAGCCAACCTCACTGAAACACGTTATTCCTATCACTCTCTATGAACGCTAAGGAGCCAACCTTACTGAAACACATTATTCCTATCACTCTCTATGAACGCTAAGGAGCCAACCTTACTGAAACACATTATTCCTATCACTCTCTATTGTCCTCGGCCTACTTACACAGCTCTTTTGTTTTGGTCAGTCACAGCTCTCATTACTGACCTCTTGTGAAAGGGAGACGCTACGACATGGGAAACTGACATGGGTCATTGTACACACAGCAGAGGAATATCCCTTCTTTCGAATATATCAGAATATGAACCAAATACAGTCTATGATGACAACAACTGAACTTATATGAATGTGACTCTTTCAAGGAAGGGGGAAAAGCATGATGCCCTTTTCAAGTATTACTGTAACGGGGCCAGCGGACCTGTACCAATGACTTCTGTGGCATGTACTGAACCATATTTGGTAAAGCCATCCCACGCCTCCAGAGGGCACGAGAGCACATCAACGACAGTATACACTCTGTTCTCTTCTAGCCCAGTTGAAGTGAAGCAGCCTTACCTCAAGTGACACTGCCACAAAAGTAGGATAACTCAATCCCATATTCCAAACTAATACAAAGTATCATTGATGTGATTTATGTCATATTATAAATCATGGGTTATTTTCTTACAGAAACATGTGGTGGGTTGAGAAATCACTGTGAACTGAAATCACATGACTGAACAGTCCAAAACAGCTCAGTTAGAGCACCCACTGTCTGTCTAAACATAGAAATAGAGGCCAGGCGTCAGGCAGAGCACCCACTGTCTGTCTAAACATAGAAATAGAGGCCAGGCTTCAGGCAGAGCACCCACTGTCTGTCTAAACATATAAATAGAGGCCAGGCGTCAGGCAGAGCACCCACTGTCTGTCTAAACATAGAAATAGAGGCCAGGCTTCAGTTAGAGCACCCACTGTCTGTCTAAACATAGAAATAGAGGCCAGGCTTCAGGCAGAGCACCCACTGTCTGTCTAAACATAGAAATAGAGGCCAGGCTTCAGGCAGAGCACCCACTTTCTGTCTAAACATAGAAATAGAGGCCAGGCTTCAGTTAGAGCACCCACTGTCTGTCTAAACATAGAAATAGAGGACAGACTTCAGGCAGAGCACCCACTGTCTGTCTAAACATAGAAATAGAGGCCAGGCTTCAGGCAGAGCACCCACTGTCTGTCTAAACATAGAAATAGAGGCCAGGCTTCAGGCAGAGCACCCACAGTTATAACTAGTATACTGCTGTCAGAGAGAGAGAGAGAAAGTGAGACAGATACAGCTACAACTAGTATACTGCTGTCAGAGAGAGAGTGAGACAGATACAGCTATAACTAGTATACTGCTGTCAGAGAGAGAGAGAGAAAGTGAGACAGATACAGCTACAACTAGTATACTGCTGTCAGAGAGAGAGTGAGACAGATACAGCTATAACTCGTATACTGCTGTCAGAGAGAGAGTGAGACAGATACAGCTATAACTAGTATACTGCTGTCAGAGAGAGAGAGAGTGAGACAGATACAGATAGTAAACTGATGGCATGTCAGGGAGAGAGTGAGACAGATAGTAAACTGATGGCATGTCAGGGAGAGAGTGAGACAGATACAGATAGTAAACTGATGGCATGCCAGGGAGAGAGTGAGACAGATAGTAAACTGATGGCATGTCAGGGAGGGAGAGAGTGAGACAGATACAGCTGGTAAACTGATGGCATGTCAGGGAGAGAGTGAGACAGATAGTAAACTGATGGCATGTCAGGGAGGGAGAGAGTGAGACAGATACAGCTGTTAAACTTATGGCATGTCAGGGAGAGAGTGAGACAGATACAGATAGTAAACTGATGGCATGCCAGGGAGAGAGTGAGACAGATAGTAAACTGATGGCATGTCAGGGAGGGAGAGAGTGAGACAGATACAGCTGGTAAACTGATGTCATGTCAGGGAGAGAGTGAGACAGATACAGATAGTAAACTGATGGCATGCCAGGGAGAGAGTGAGACAGATAGTAAACTGATGGCATGTCAGGGAGAGAATGAGACAGATAGTAAACTGATGGCATGCCAGGGAGGGAGAGAGTGAGACAGATACAGCTGGTAAACTGATGTCATGTCAGGGAGAGAGTGAGACAGATACAGCTGGTAAACTGATGGCATGTCAGGGAGAGAGTGAGACAGATAGTAAACTGATGGCATGCCAGGGAGAGAGTGAGACAGATACAGCTGGTAAACTTATGGCATGTCAGGGAGAGAGTGAGACAGATACAGATAGTAAACTGATGGCATGCCAGGGAGAGAGTGAGACAGATAGTAAACTGATGGCATGTCAGGGAGGGAGAGAGTGAGACAGATACAGCTGGTAAACTGATGTCATGTCAGGGAGAGAGTGAGACAGATACAGATAGTAAACTGATGGCATGCCAGGGAGAGAGTGAGACAGATAGTAAACTGATGGCATGTCAGGGAGGGAGAGAGTGAGACAGATACAGCTGGTAAACTGATGTCATGTCAGGGAGAGAGTGAGACAGATACAGATAGTAAACTGATGGCATGCCAGGGAGAGAGTGAGACAGATAGTAAACTGATGGCATGTCAGGGAGGGAGAGAGTGAGACAGATACAGCTGGTAAACTGATGGCATGTCAGGGAGGGAGAGAGTGAAACAGATACAGATAGTAAACTGATGGCATGTCAGGGAGAGAGTGAGACAGATAGTAAACTGATGGCATGTCAGGGAGAGAGTGAGACAGATACAGATAGTAAACTGATGGCATGTCAGGGAGAGAATGAGACAGATAGTAAACTGATGGCATGTCAGGGAGGGAGAGAGTGAGACAGATACAGCTGGTAAACTGATGGCATGTCAGGGAGAGAGTGAGACAGATACAGATAGTAAACTGATGGCATGCCAGGGAGAGAGTGAGACAGATAGTAAACTGATGGCATGTCAGGGAGGGAGAGAGTGAGACAGATACAGCTGGTAAACTGATGGCATGTCAGGGAGAGAGTGAGACAGATACAGATAGTAAACTGATGGCATGCCAGGGAGAGAGTGAGACAGATAGTAAACTGATGGCATGTCAGGGAGGGAGAGAGTGAGACAGATACAGCTGGTAAACTGATGGCATGTCAGGGAGGGAGAGAGTGAAACAGATACAGATAGTAAACTGATGGCATGCCAGGGAGAGAATGAGACAGATAGTAAACTGATGGCATGTCAGGGAGGGAGAGAGTGAGACAGATACAGCTGGTAAACTGATGGCATGTCAGGGAGGGAGAGAGTGAGACAGATACAGCTGGTAAACTGATGGCATGTCAGGGAGAGAGTGAGACAGATACAGATAGTAAACTGATGGCATGCCAGGGAGAGAGTGAGACAGATAGTAAACTGATGGCATGTCAGGGAGGGAGAGAGTGAGACAGATACAGCTGGTAAACTGATGGCATGTCAGGGAGAGAGTGAGACAGATACAGATAGTAAACTGATGGCATGCCAGGGAGAGAGTGAGACAGATAGTAAACTGATGGCATGTCAGGGAGGGAGAGAGTGAGACAGATACAGCTGGTAAACTGATGGCATGTCAGGGAGAGAGTGAGACAGATACAGATAGTAAACTGATGGCATGCCAGGGAGAGAGTGAGACAGATAGTAAACTGATGGCATGTCAGGGAGGGAGAGAGTGAGACAGATACAGCTGGTAAACTGATGGCATGTCAGGGAGAGAGTGAGACAGATACAGCTGGTAACTGATGGCATGTCAGGGAGAGAGTGAAACAGATACAGATAGTAAACTGATGGCATGCCAGGGAGAGAATGAGACAGATACAGATAGTAAACTGATGGCATGCCAGGGAGGGAGAGAGTGAGACAGATACAGCTGGTAAACTGATGGCATGTCAGGGAGAGAGTGAGACAGATACAGATAGTAAACTGATGGCATGCCAGGGAGAGAGTGAGACAGATACAGCTGGTAAACTGATGGCATGTCAGGGAGGGAGAGAGTGAGACAGATACAGATAGTAAACTGATGGCATGCCAGGGAGAGAGTGAGACAGATACAGATAGTAAACTGATGGCATGTCAGGGAGAGAGTGAGACAGATACAGCTGGTAAACTGATGGCATGTCAGGGAGAGAGTGAGACAGATACAGATAGTAAACTGATGGCATGTCAGGGAGGGAGAGAGTGAGACAGATACAGATAGTAAACTGATGGCATGCCAGGGAGAGAGTGAGACAGATAGTAAACTGATGGCATGTCAGGGAGGGAGAGAGTGAGACAGATACAGCTGGTAAACTGATGGCATGTCAGGGAGAGAGTGAGACAGATACAGATAGTAAACTGATGGCATGCCAGGGAGAGAGTGAGACAGATAGTAAACTGATGGCATGTCAGGGAGGGAGAGAGTGAGACAGATACAGCTGGTAAACTGATGGCATGTCAGGGAGAGAGTGAGACAGATACAGATAGTAAACTGATGGCATGCCAGGGAGAGAGTGAGACAGATAGTAAACTGATGGCATGTCAGGGAGGGAGAGAGTGAGACAGATACAGCTGGTAAACTGATGGCATGTCAGGGAGAGAGTGAGACAGATACAGATAGTAAACTGATGGCATGTCAGGGAGAGAGTGAGACAGATAGTAAACTGATGGCATGCCAGGGAGAGAGAGTGAGACAGATAGTAAACTGATGGCATGTCAGGGAGGGAGAGAGTGAGACAGATACAGCTGGTAAACTGATGGCATGTAAGGGAGAGAGTGAGACAGATACAGATAGTAAACTGATGGCATGCCAGGGAGAGAGTGAGACAGATAGTAAACTGATGGCATGTCAGGGAGGGAGAGAGTGAGACAGATACAGATAGTAAACTGATGGCATGTCAGGGAGAGAGTGAGACAGATACAGATAGTAAACTGATGGCATGCCAGGGAGAGAGTGAGACAGATAGTAAACTGATGGCATGTCAGGGAGGGAGAGAGTGAGACAGATACAGCTGGTAAACTGATGGCATGTCAGGGAGAGAGTGAGACAGATACAGATAGTAAACTGATGGCATGCCAGGGAGAGAGTGAGACAGATAGTAAACTGATGGCATGTCAGGGAGGGAGAGAGTGAGACAGATACAGCTGGTAAACTGATGGCATGTCAGGGAGAGAGTGAGACAGATACAGATAGTAAACTGATGGCATGCCAGGGAGAGAGTGAGACAGATAGTAAACTGATGGCATGCCAGGGAGAGAGTGAGACAGATAGTAAACTGATGGCATGCCAGGGAGAGAGTGAGACAGATAGTAAACTGATGGCATGTCAGGGAGGGAGAGAGTGAGACAGATACAGCTGGTAAACTGATGGCATGTAAGGGAGAGAGTGAGACAGATACAGATAGTAAACTGATGGCATGCCAGGGAGAGAGTGAGACAGATACAGATAGTAAACTGATGGCATGTCAGGGAGAGAGTGAGACAGATAGTAAACTGATGGCATGCCAGGGAGAGAGTGAGACAGATAGTAAACTGATGGCATGTCAGGGAGGGAGAGAGTGAGACAGATACAGATATTAAACTGATGGCATGTCAGGGAGAGAGTGAGACAGATACAGATAGTAAACTGATGGCATGCCAGGGAGAGAGTGAGACAGATAGTAAACTGATGGCATGTCAGGGAGGGAGAGAGTGAGACAGATACAGCTGGTAAACTTATGGCATGTCAGGGAGAGAGTGAGACAGATACAGATAGTAAACTGATGGCATGCCAGGGAGAGAGTGAGACAGATAGTAAACTGATGGCATGTCAGGGAGGGAGAGAGTGAGACAGATACAGCTGGTAAACTGATGGCATGTCAGGGAGAGAGTGAGACAGATACAGATAGTAAACTGATGGCATGTCAGGGAGAGAGTGAGACAGATACAGATAGTAAACTGATGGCATGTCAGGGAGAGAGTGAGACAGATACAGATAGTAAACTGATGGCATGTCAGGGAGAGAGTGAGACAGATACAGATAGTAAACTGATGGCATGCCAGGGAGAGAGTGAGACAGATAGTAAACTGATGGCATGTCAGGGAGGGAGAGAGTGAGACAGATACAGCTGGTAAACTGATGGCATGTCAGGGAGAGAGTGAGACAGATAGTAAACTGATGGCATGTCAGGGAGAGAGTGAGACAGATACAGATAGTAAACTGATGGCATGCCAGGGAGAGAGTGAGACAGATACAGATAGTAAACTGATGGCATGCCAGGGAGAGAGTGAGACAGATACAGATAGTAAACTGATGGCATGCCAGGGAGAGAGTGAGACCGATACAGATAGTAAACTGATGGCATGCCAGGGAGAGAGTGAGACAGATACAGATAGTAAACTGATGGCATGTCAGGGAGAGAGTGAGACAGATACAGATAGTAAACTGATGGCATGCCAGGGAGAGAGTGAGACAGATAGTAAACTGATGGCATGTCAGGGAGGGAGAGAGTGAGACAGATACAGCTGGTAAACTGATGGCATGTCAGGGAGAGAGTGAGACAGATACAGATAGTAAACTGATGGCATGTCAGGGAGAGAGTGAGACAGATACAGCTGGTAAACTGATGGCATGTCAGGGAGAGAGTGAGACAGATACAGATAGTAAACTGATGGCATGTCAGGGAGAGAGTGAGACAGATACAGATAGTAAACTGATGGCATGCCAGGGAGAGAGTGAGACAGATAGTAAACTGATGGCATGTCAGGGAGAGAGAGAGGGTGAGACGCACTCAGTCAGATGCTGGGTGTCTTGGGGATGATCCATACTTCAGCAACACTTCATGACTTGTGAGCAGTCCTTAAATTGGCACCCGCTGGGCCCTGGTGAAAAGTAGTGCACTATACAGGGAATAGGGTCCATCACAGAAGTGCACTATATAGGGAATGGGGTGCCATTTGGGCTGTAACCTCAGTGTTTTAGTGTTTAACTCTGCCGATAAAAGCTAAATCCCACTCTATCCATGTTGAATGCAGAAACACTTCTATTGTGATCGTAACGTACTAAACAGCAGTTACAACCAACAGCTCAAATGGTGCCACAAAGCCCTTACATGGCGAGAAGGATATTGTAACAAAGTCTTCATTTGTGCCCAAAATACGCAGTAAGTAAGCCCTAAATCAGCTGCATTCCTTGGATTCAATTATTTGGACCATGACATCATGTTGATTAGTTTGGTGGATAACAAAATGGTGGTGATTGTCTGTTAGTTCCCCAGTACATGGTGGTGATTGTCTGTTAGTTCCCCAGTACATGGTGGTGATTGTCTGTTAGTTCCCCAGTACATGGTGGTGATTGTCTGTTAGTTCCCCAGTACATGGTGGTGATTGTCTGTTAGTTCCCCAGTACATGGTGGTGATTGTCTGTTAGTTCCCCAGTACATGGTGGTGATGTTGATACATGAGAGAGTTTGTGTTTGTTATTACAATCTTCTGTCTCATTACTTTGTGTCACAAATGACACGCTATTCCCATCAAAGTAGTGCACTTTGTAGGGAATAGGGTCCATCAAAGTAGTGCACTGTGTAGGGAATAGGGTTCATCAAAGTAGTGCACGGTGTAGGGAATAGGGTCCATCAAAGTAGTGCACTGTGCAGGGAATAGGGTCCATCAAAGTAGTGCACTGTGTAGGGAATAGGGTCCATCAAAGTAGAGCACTGTGTCGGGAATAGGGTCCATCAAAGTAGTGCACTGTGTAGGGAATAGGGTCCATCAAAGTAGAGCACTGTGTAGGGAATAGGGTCCATCAAAGTAGTGCACTGTGTAGGGAATAGGGTCCATCAAAGTAGTGCACGGTGTAGGGAATAGGGTCCATCAAAGTAGTGCACAGTGTAGGGAATAGGGTCCATCAAAGTAGCGCACTGTGTCGGGAATAGGGTCCATCAAAGTAGAGCACTGTGTAGGGAATAGGGTCCATCAAAGTAGTGCACTGTGTAGGGAATAGGGTCCATCAAAGTAGTGCACGGTGTAGGGAATAGGGTCCATCAAAGTAGTGCACTGTGTAGGGAATAGGGTCCGTCAAAGTAGAGCACTGTGTAGGGAAGAGGGTCCGTCAAAGTAGAGCACTGTGTAGGGAAGAGGGTCCGTCATTGTTCCAATGGTGGAACAAACTCCCTCACGACGCCAGGACAGCGGAGTCAATCACCACCTTCCGGAGACACCTGAAACCCCACCTCTTCAAGGAATACCTAGGATAGGATAAGTAATCCTTCTCACCCCCCCTTAATGATTTAGATGCACTATTGTAAAGTGGCTGTTCCACTGGATGTCAGAAGGTGAATTCACCAATTTGTAAGTCGCTCTGGATAAGAGCGTCTGCTAAATGACTTAAATGTAAAATGTAAACGTCAAAGTAGAGCACTGTGTAGGGAAGAGGGTCCGTCAAAGTAGAGCACTGTGTAGGGAATAGGGTCCATCAAAGTAGTGCACTGTGTAGGGAATAGTGTCCGTCAAAGTAGTGCACTGTGTAGGGAATAGGGTCCATCAAAGTAGTGCACTGTGTAGGGAAGAGGGGGACATTTGGGAGCAGGAAAAAACAGTCAGCATTGGTCACCAGGAATCAGGACTTTTCTGTTAACCTAATTTGGGACATAGACTTTGTTTGTGTTCATGTTGTTGTTGTACCAAAATGAACCAGACAAACTAAGAAGTTCCTGAAGTCCCAGTAGACAGAAGAAGGACAAGAGTATCATGGCCTCCTCAACCTCAAATAACTGTTTTCCTGTGAGGCAATTATACTGAGAAGTTGGTTAATTCAACAGATCAGAAGATTCCTTCACAGTCAGTCATGGGATTCCTTCGGGATGTTTTGGTGTGAGATTAAATCGTTATAGGATGTTGACCCACTGACACATTCAACCCCTCAGCAACACACACATACACAAACAAGGTTTGTCGTCAGAGTTTGTAGATATTGTCTGGGTAAATGTTTTATCAATGAGTCATTAAAAAGTATAGTTTAAAATGTCTCTCTCAACACTTGGGCATACCCTAGCATCTAGTTTGTGTCAGTGGTGGTTATGGAGTAGCACACCGGGAAATAACACTGTGCTCCACAAGATTAGGCATACTAAATGCAAGTAGATTATAACAGTAGGGTGTAACAGTAGATTATAACAGTAGGGTGTAGCAGTAGATTATAACAGTAGATTATAACAGTAGGGTGTAGCAGTAGATTATAACAGTAGGGTGTAACAGTAGGGTGTAGCGGTAGATTATAACAATAGATTATAACAGCAGATTATAACAGTAGGGTGTAGCAGTAGATTATAACAGTAGGGTATAACAGTAACAGTAGGGTATAACAGTAACAGTAGGGTGTAACAGTAACAGTAGGGTATAACAGTAACAGTAGGGTATAACTGTGACAGTAGGGTGTAACAGTAACAGTAGGGTATAACAGTAACAGTAGGGTGTAACAGTAACAGTAGGGTATAACAGTAACAGTAGGGTATAACAGTAACAGTAGGGTATAACAGTAACAGTAGGGTGTAACAGTAACAGTAGGGTATAACTGTGACAGTAGGGTGTAACAGTAACAGTAGGGTATAACAGTAGCAGGAGGGTGTAACAGTAACAGTAGGGTGTAACAGTAACAGTAGGGTATAACAGTAACAGTAGGGTGTAACAGTAACAGTAGGGTATAACAGTAACAGTAGGGTATAACAGTAACAGTAGGGTGTAACAGTAACAGTAGGGTATAACAGTAACAGTAGGGTATAACAGTAACAGTAGGGTATAACAGTAACAGTAGGGTGTAACAGTAACAGTAGGGTATAACAGTAACAGTAGGGTATAACAGTAACAGTAGGGTATAACAGTAACAGTAGGGTATAACAGTAACAGTAGGGTATAACAGTAGCAGTAGGGTATAACAGTAACAGTAGGGTATAACAGTAGGGTATAACAGTAACAGTAGGGTATAACAGTAACAGTAGGGTGTAACAGTAACAGTAGGGTGTAACAGTAACAGTAGGGTATAACAACAGTAGGGTGTAACAGTAACCGGAGGGTGTAACAGTAACAGTAGGGTGTAACAGTAACAGTAGGGTATAACAGTAACAGTAGGGTATAACAGTAACAGTAGGGTATAACAGTAACAGTAGGGTGTAACAGTAACAGTAGGGTATAACAGTAACAGTAGGGTATAACAGTAACAGTAGGGTATAACAGTAACAGTAGGGTATAACAGTAACAGTAGGGTATAACAGTAACAGTAGGGTATAACAGTAGCAGTAGGGTATAACAGTAACAGTAGGGTATAACAGTAGGGTATAACAGTAACAGTAGGGTATAACAGTAACAGTAGGGTGTAACAGTAACAGTAGGGTGTAACAGTAACAGTAGGGTATAACAACAGTAGGGTGTAACAGTAACCGGAGGGTGTAACAGTAACAGTAGGGTGTAACAGTAACAGTAGGGTATAACAGTAACAGTAGGGTATAACAGTAACAGTAGGGTATAACAGTAACAGTAGGGTATAACAGTAACAGTAGGGTATAACAGTAACAGTAGGGTATAACAGTAACAGTAGGGTATAACAGTAGGGTATAACAGTAGCAGTAGGGTGTAACAGTAGGGTATAACAGTAACAGTAGGGTATAACAGTAACAGTAGGGTATAACAGTAACAGTAGGGTATAACAGTAGCAGTAGGGTGTAACAGTAGGGTATAACAGTAACAGTAGGGTATAACAGTAACAGTAGGGTATAACAGTAACAGTAGGGTATAACAGTAACAGTAGGGTATAACAGTAACAGTAGGGTATAGCAGTAGGGTATAACAGTAGCAGTAGGGTGTAACAGTAGGGTATAACAGTAGCAGTAGGGTATAACAGTAACAGTAGGGTATAACAGTAACAGTAGGGTATAACAGTAACAGTAGGGTATAACAGTAACAGTAGGGTGTAACAGTAACAGTAGGGTATAACAGTAGCAGTAGGGTATAACAGTAACAGTAGGGTATAACAGTAACAGTAGGGTATAACAGTAACAGTAGGGTGTAACAGTAACAGTAGGGTATAACAGTAACAGTAGGGTATAACAGTAACAGTAGGGTGTAACAGTAACAGTAGGGTGTAACAGTAACAGTAGGGTGTAACAGTAACAGTAGGGTATAACAGTAACAGTAGGGTATAACAACAGTAGGGTATAACAGTAACAGTAGGGTATAACAACAGTAGGGTATAACAGAAACAGTAGGGTATAACAGAAACAGTAGGGTATAACAACAGTAGGGTATAACAGTAACAGTAGGGTATAACAGTAACAGTAGGGTATAACAGTAGCAGTAGGGTATAACAGTAACAGTAGGGTATAACAACAGTAGGGTATAACAGTAACAGTAGGGTATAACAGTAACAGTAGGGTGTAACAGTAACAGTAGGGTGTAACAGTAACAGTAGGGTATAACAGTAACAGTAGGGTGTAACAGAAACAGTAGGGTATAACAGTAACAGTAGGGTATAACAGTAGCAGTAGGGTATAACAGTAACAGTAGGGTATAACAGTAACAGTAGGGTATAACAGTAACAGTAGGGTGTAACAGTAACAGTAGGGTATAACAGTAACAGTAGGGTATAACAGTAACAGTAGGGTATAACAGTAACAGTAGGGTATAACAGTAACAGTAGGGTATAACAGTAACAGTAGGGTATAACAGTAGCAGTAGGGTATAACAGTAACAGTAGGGTATAACAGTAACAGTAGGGTATAACAGTAACAGTAGGATGTAACAGTAGCAGTAGGGTATAACAGTAACAGTAGGGTGTAACAGTAACAGTAGGGTGTAACAGTAACAGTAGGGTATAACAGTAACAGTAGGGTATAACAGTAACAGTAGGGTGTAACAGTAACAGTAGGGTGTAACAGTAACAGTAGGGTATAACAGTAACAGTAGGGTATAACAGTAACAGTAGGGTGTAACAGTAACAGTAGGGTGTAACAGTAACAGTAGGGTATAACAGTAACAGTAGGGTATAACAGTAACAGTAGGGTATAACAGTAGCAGTAGGGTATAACAGTAACAGTAGGGTGTAACAGTAACAGTAGGGTATAACAGTAACAGTAGGATGTAACAGTAGCAGTAGGGTATAACAGTAACAGTAGGGTGTAACAGTAACAGTAGGGTGTAACAGTAACAGTAGGGTATAACAGAAACAGTAGGGTATAACAGTAACAGTAGGGTATAACAGTAGCAGTAGGGTATAACAGTAACAGTAGGGTATAACAGTAACAGTAGGGTATAACAGTAACAGTAGGGTATAACAGTAGCAGTAGGGTATAACAGTAACAGTAGGGTATAACAGTAACAGTAGGGTATAACAGTAACAGTAGGGTGTAACAGTAACAGTAGGGTATAACAGTAACAGTAGGGTATAACAGAAACAGTAGGGTATAACAGTAACAGTAGGGTGTAACAGTAACAGTAGGGTATAACAGTAACAGTAGGGTATAACAGTAACAGTAGGGTATAACAGTAACAGTAGGGTGTAACAGTAACAGTAGGGTGTAACAGTAACAGTAGGGTATAACAGTAACAGTAGGGTATAACAGTAACAGTAGGGTATAACAGTAACAGTAGGGTATAACAGTAACAGTAGGGTATAACAGTAACAGTAGGGTGTAACAGTAACAGTAGGGTATAACAGTAACAGTAGGGTATAACAGTAACAGTAGGGTGTAACAGTAACAGTAGGGTGTAACAGTAACAGTAGGGTATAACAGTAACAGTAGGGTATAACAGAAACAGTAGGGTATAACAGTAACAGTAGGGTATAACAGTAACAGTAGGGTGTAACAGTAACAGTAGGGTATAACAGTAACAGTAGGGTGTAACAGTAACAGTAGGGTATAACAGTAACAGTAGGGTATAACAGAAACAGTAGGGTATAACAGTAGCAGTAGGGTATAACAGTAACAGTAGGGTGTAACAGAAACAGTAGGGTATAACAGTAACAGTAGGGTGTAACAGTAACAGTAGGGTATAACAGTAACAGTAGGGTATAACAGAAACAGTAGGGTGTAACAGTAACAGTAGGGTATAACAGTAACAGTAGGGTATAACAGTAGCAGTAGGGTATAACAGTAACAGTAGGGTGTAACAGTAGCAGTAGGGTGTAACAGTAACAGTAGGGTGTAACAGTAACAGTAGGGTATAACAGTAACAGTAGGGTATAACAGTAACAGTAGGGTGTAACAGAAACAGTAGGGTATAACAGTAACAGTAGGGTGTAACAGTAACAGTAGGGTATAACAGTAGCAGTAGGGTATAACAGTAGCAGTAGGGTGTAACAGTAGCAGTAGGGTGTAACAGTAGCAGTAGGATGTAACAGTAGGGTATAACGGTAGATTATAACAGCAACATTAGGGTGTAACAGTAACAGTAGGGTGTAACAGTAGGGTGTAACAGTAGATTATAGCAGTAGGGTGTAACAGTAGATTATAACAGTAGGGTTTAACAGTAGGGTGTAACAGTAGGGTGTAACAGTAGCAGTGTACCAGTAGCAGTAGGGTGTTACAGTAAAAGGAGGGTGTAACAGTAACAGTAGGATATAACAGTAGCAGTAGGGTATAACAGTAGCAGTAGGATGTAACAGTAACAGTAGGGTATAACAGTAGCAGTAGGATGTAACAGTAACAGTAGGGTGTAACAGTAGCAGTAGGGTGTAACAGAAACAGTAGGGTGTAACAGTAACAGTAGGGTATAACAGAAACAGTAGGGTGTAACAGTAACAGTAGGGTATAACAGTAACAGTAGGGTGTAACAGTAACAGTAGGGTGTAACAGTAACAGTAGGGTGTAACAGTAGGGTATAACAACAGTAGGATGTAACAGGAGGGTATAACAGTAACAGTAGGGTATAACAGTAACAATAGGATATAACAGTAACAGTAGGGTGTAACAGTAACAGTAGGGTGTAACAGTAACAGTAGGGTGTAACAGTAGGGTATAACAACAGTAGGGTGTAACAGTAACCGGAGGGTGTAACAGTAACAGTAGGGTATAACAGTAACAGTAGGGTATAACAGTAACAGTAGGGTATAACAGTAGCAGTAGGGTATAACAGTAACAGTAGGGTATAACAGTAGCAGTAGGGTATAACAGTAACAGTAGGGTATAACAGTAACAGTAGGGTATAACAGTAGCAGTAGGGTATAACAGTAACAGTAGGGTATAACAGTAACAGTAGGGTGTAACAGTAACAGTAGGGTGTAACAGTAACAGTAGGGTGTAACAGTAACAGTAGGGTGTAACAGTAGCAGTAGGGTATAACAGTAGCAGTAGGGTGTAACAGTAACAGTAGGGTGTAACAGTAACAGTAGGGTGTAACAGTAACAGTAGGGTGTAACAGTAGCAGTAGGGTATAACAGTAACAGTAGGGTATAACAGTAACAGTAGGGTATAACAGTAACAGTAGGGTGTAACAGTAACAGTAGGGTGTAACAGTAACAGTAGGGTATAACAGTAACAGTAGGGTGTAACAGTAGCAGTAGGGTATAACCGTAGCAGTAGGGTGTAACAGTAGCAGTAGGGTATAACAGTAGCAGTAGGGTGTAACAGTAGCAGTAGGATGTAACAGTAGGGTATAACGGTAGATTATAACAGCAACATTAGGGTGTAACAGTAACAGTAGGGTGTAACAGTAGGGTGTAACAGTAGATTATAGCAGTAGGGTGTAACAGTAGATTATAACAGTAGGGTTTAACAGTAGATTATAACAGTAGGGTGTAACAGTAGGGTATAACAGTAACAGTAGGGTATAACAGTAACAGTAGGGTGTAACAGTAACAGTAGGGTGTAACAGTAACAGTAGGGTATAACAGTAACAGTAGGGTGTAACAGTAGCAGTAGGGTATAACCGTAGCAGTAGGGTGTAACAGTAGCAGTAGGGTATAACAGTAGCAGTAGGGTGTAACAGTAGCAGTAGGATGTAACAGTAGGGTATAACGGTAGATTATAACAGCAACATTAGGGTGTAACAGTAACAGTAGGGTGTAACAGTAGGGTGTAACAGTAGATTATAGCAGTAGGGTGTAACAGTAGATTATAACAGTAGGGTTTAACAGTAGATTATAACAGTAGGGTGTAACAGTAGGGTGTAACAGTAGCAGTGTACCAGTAGCAGTAGGGTGTTACAGTAAAAGGAGGGTGTAACAGTAACAGTAGGATATAACAGTAGCAGTAGGGTATAACAGTAACAGTAGGGTGTAACAGTAGCAGTAGGGTATAACAGAAACAGTAGGGTATAACAGTAACAGTAGGGTATAACAGTAACAGTAGGGTGTAACAGTAACAGTAGGGTATAACAGAAACAGTAGGGTATAACAGTAACAGTAGGGTGTAACAGTAACAGTAGGGTATAACAGAAACAGTAGGGTGTAACAGAAACAGTAGGGTGTAACAGTAACAGTAGGGTATAACAGTAACAGTAGGGTGTAACAGTAACAGTAGGGTATAACAGTAACAGTAGGGTGTAACAGTAACAGTAGGGTATAACAGTAGCAGTAGGGTATAACAGTAGCAGTAGGGTGTAACAGTAGCAGTAGGGTATAACAGTAACAGTAGGGTGTAACAGTAGCAGTAGGATGTAACAGTAGGGTATAACGGTAGATTATAACAGCAACATTAGGGTGTAACAGTAACAGTAGGGTGTAACAGTAGGGTGTAACAGTAGATTATAGCAGTAGGGTGTAACAGTAGATTATAACAGTAGGGTTTAACAGTAGATTATAACAGTAGGGTGTAACAGTAACAGTAGGGTGTAACAGTAGGGTGTAACAGTAGCAGTGTACCAGTAGCAGTAGGGTGTTACAGTAAAAGGAGGGTGTAACAGTAACAGTAGGATATAACAGTAGCAGTAGGGTATAACAGTAACAGTAGGGTGTAACAGTAACAGTAGGGTGTAACAGTAACAGTAGGGTATAACAGTAACAGTAGGGTGTAACAGTAACAGTAGGGTGTAACAGTAACAGTAGGGTATAACAGTAACAGTAGGGTATAACAGAAACAGTAGGGTGTAACAGTAACAGTAGGGTATAACAGTAACAGTAGGGTGTAACAGTAACAGTAGGGTATAACAGTAACAGTAGGGTATAACAGTAACAGTAGGGTGTAACAGAAACAGTAGGGTGTAACAGTAACAGTAGGGTATAACAGTAACAGTAGGGTATAACAGTAGCAGTAGGGTATAACAGAAACAGTAGGGTATAACAGTAACAGTAGGGTATAACAGTAACAGTAGGGTGTAACAGTAACAGTAGGGTATAACAGTAACAGTAGGGTGTAACAGTAACAGTAGGGTATAACAGTAACAGTAGGGTGTAACAGTAACAGTAGGATGTAACAGTAGCAGTAGGATGTAACAGGAGGGTATAACAGTAACAGTAGGGTATAACAGTAACAATAGGATATAACAGTAACAGTAGGGTGTAACAGTAACAGTAGGGTGTAACAGTAACAGTAGGGTGTAACAGTAGGGTATAACAACAGTAGGGTGTAACAGTAACAGTAGGGTATAACAGAAACAGGAGGATATAACAGAAACAGTAGGGTGTAACAGTAACAGTAGGGTATAACAGAAACAGTAGGGTGTAACAGTAGCAGTAGGGTGTAACAGTAGCAGTAGGGTATAACAGTAACAGTAGGGTATAACAGTAACAGTAGGGTATAACAGAAACAGTAGGGTGTAACAGTAGCAGTAGGGTGTAACAGTAGCAGTAGGGTATAACAGTAACAGTAGGGTATAACAGTAACAGTAGGGTATAACAGTAACAGTAGGGTATAACAGAAACAGTAGGGTATAACAGTAACAGTAGGGTGTAACAGAAACAGTAGGGTATAACAGTAACAGTAGGGTATAACAGAAGCAGTAGGGTGTAACAGTAACAGTAGGATGTAACAGGAGGATATAACAGTAACAGTAGGGTATAACAGTAACAGTAGGGTATAACAGAAACAGTAGGGTGTAACAGTAACAGTAGGATGTAACAGGAGGATATAACAGTAACAGTAGGGTATAACAGTAACAGTAGGGTATAACAGAAACAGTAGGGTGTAACAGTAACAGTAGGGTATAACAGAAACAGTAGGGTGTAACAGTAACAGTAGGGTGTAACAGTAACAGTAGGGTATAACAGTAACAGTAGGGTGTAACAGTAACAGTAGGGTGTAACAGTAACAGTAGGGTATAACAGAAACAGTAGGGTGTAACAGTAACAGTAGGGTATAACAGTAACAGTAGGGTGTAACAGTAACAGTAGGGTATAACAGTAACAGTAGGGTGTAACAGTAGGGTATAACAGTAGCAGTAGGGTATAACAGTAACAGTAGGGTGTAACAGTAACAGTAGGGTGTAACAGTAACAGTAGGGTATAACAGAAACAGTAGGGTGTAACAGTAACAGTAGGGTATAACAGTAACAGTAGGGTGTAACTGTAACAGTAGGGTGTAACAGTAACAGTAGGGTATAACAGTAACAGTAGGGTATAACAGTAACAGTAGGGTATAACAGTAACAGTAGGGTGTAACAGTAACAGTAGGGTGTAACAGTAACAGTAGGGTATAACAGTAACAGTAGGGTGTAACAGTAACAGTAGGGTATAACAGTAACAGTAGGGTATAACAGTAACAGTAGGGTGTAACAGTAACAGTAGGGTATAACAGTAACAGGAGGATATAACAGTAACAGTAGGATGTAACAGGAGGATATAACAGTAACAGTAGGGTATAACAGTAACAGTAGGGTATAACAGAAACAGTAGGGTGTAACAGTAACAGTAGGGTATAACAGAAACAGTAGGGTGTAACAGTAACAGTAGGGTGTAACAGTAACAGTAGGGTATAACAGTAACAGTAGGGTGTAACAGTAACAGTAGGGTGTAACAGTAACAGTAGGGTATAACAGAAACAGTAGGGTGTAACAGTAACAGTAGGGTATAACAGTAACAGTAGGGTGTAACAGTAACAGTAGGGTATAACAGTAACAGTAGGGTGTAACAGTAGGGTATAACAGTAGCAGTAGGGTATAACAGTAACAGTAGGGTGTAACAGTAACAGTAGGGTGTAACAGTAACAGTAGGGTATAACAGAAACAGTAGGGTGTAACAGTAACAGTAGGGTATAACAGTAACAGTAGGGTGTAACAGTAACAGTGGGGTGTAACAGTAACAGGAGGATATAACAGTAACAGTAGGGTATAACAGTAACAGTAGGGTATAACAGTAGCAGTAGGGTATAACAGTAACAGTAGGATGTAACAGGAGGATATAACAGTAACAGTAGGGTATAACAGTAACAGTAGGATGTAACAGGAGGATATAACAGTAACAGTAGGGTATAACAGTAACAGTAGGGTGTAACAGTAACAGTAGGGTGTAACAGTAACAGTAGGGTGTAACAGTAACAGTAGGGTATAACAGTAGCAGTAGGGTATAACAGTAACAGTAGGGTGTAACAGTAACAGTAGGGTATAACAGTAGCAGTAGGGTATAACAGTAACAGTAGGGTGTAACAGTAACAGTAGGGTGTAACAGTAACTGTAGGGTGTAACAGTAACAGTAGGGTGTAACAGTAACAGTAGGGTATAACAGTAACAGTAGGGTGTAACAGTAACAGTAGGGTATAACAGTAGCAGTAGGGTATAACAGTAACAGTAGGGTGTAACAGTAACAGTAGGGTATAACAGTAACAGTAGGGTATAACAGTAACAGTAGGGTATAACAGAAACAGTAGGGTATAACAGTAACAGTAGGGTGTAACAGTAACAGTAGGGTGTAACAGTAACTGTAGGGTGTAACAGTAACAGTAGGGTGTAACAGTAACAGTAGGGTGTAACAGTAACAGTAGGGTATAACAGTAACAGTAGGGTATAACAGTAGGGTATAACAGTAACAGTAGGGTGTAACAGTAACAGTAGGGTGTAACAGTAACAGTAGGGTATAACAGTAGCAGGAGGGTGTAACAGTAACATTAGGGTGTAACAGTAACAGGAGGGTATAACAGTAACAGTAGGGTGTAACAGTAGCAGTAGGATTTACAGCATTAGTGTAACAGTAAAAGGTTTGTAACAGATAACAGTAGATTATAACAGTAACAGTAGATTATAACAGTGACAGTAGGGTGTAACAGTAGGGTGTAACAGATGTAGGGTGTAACAGTAGGGTGTAACAGTAACAGTAGGGTGTAACAGCAGGATGTAGCAGTAACAGTAGGGTGTAACAGTAACAGTAGGGTGTAACAGTAACAGTAGGGTGTAACAGTAACAGTAGATTATAACAGTAGGGTGTAACAGTAACAGTAGGGTGTAACAGTAGGGTGTAACAGTAACAGTAGGGTGTAACAGTAGGGTGTAACAGTAGGGTGTAACAGTAACAGTAGGGTGTAACAGTAACAGTAGATTATAACAGTAGGGTGTAACAGTAACAGTAGGGTGTAACAGTAAGTAGGGTGTAACAGTAGGGTGTAACAGTGGGGTGTAACAGTAGGGTGCAACAGTAACAGTAGGGTGCAACAGTAGGGTGTAACAGTAACTGTAGGGTATAACAGAAACAGTAGGGTATAACAGAAACAGTAGGGTATAACAGTAACAGTAGGGTGTAACAGTAACAGTAGGGTATAACTGTGACAGTAGGGTGTAACAGTAACAGTAGGGTATAACAGTAACAGTAGGGTATAACAGTAGCAGTAGGGTATAACAGAAACAGTAGGGTATAACAGTAACAGTAGGGTGTAACAGTAGGGTATAACAGTAACAGTAGGGTGTAACAGTAACAGTAGGGTATAACAGAAACAGTAGGGTGTAACAGTAACAGTAGGGTATAACAGTAACAGTAGGGTGTAACAGTAACAGTAGGGTATAACAGTAACAGGAGGATATAACAGTAACAGTAGGATGTAACAGGAGGATATAACAGTAACAGTAGGGTATAACAGTAACAGTAGGGTATAACAGAAACAGTAGGGTGTAACAGTAACAGTAGGGTATAACAGTAACAGTAGGGTGTAACAGTAACAGTAGGGTGTAACAGTAACAGTAGGGTATAACAGTAACAGTAGGGTATAACAGAAACAGTAGGGTGTAACAGTAACAGTAGGGTATAACAGAAACAGTAGGGTGTAACAGTAACAGTAGGGTGTAACAGTAACAGTAGGGTATAACAGTAACAGTAGGGTATAACAGTAACAGTAGGGTATAACAGTAACAGTAGGGTGTAACAGTAACAGTAGGGTGTAACAGTAACAGTAGGGTATAACAGTAACAGTAGGGTGTAACAGTAACAGTAGGGTATAACAGTAACAGTAGGGTATAACAGAAACAGTAGGGTGTAACAGTAACAGTAGGGTATAACAGAAACAGTAGGGTGTAACAGTAACAGTAGGGTATAACAGTAACAGTAGGGTGTAACAGTAACAGTAGGATATAACAGTAACAGTAGGGTGTAACAGTAACAGTAGGGTATAACAGTAACAGTAGGGTGTAACAGTAACAGTAGGGTGTAACAGTAACAGTAGGGTATAACAGTAACAGTAGGGTGTAACAGTAACAGTAGGGTGTAACAGTAACAGTAGGGTATAACAGTAACAGTAGGGTGTAACAGTAACAGTAGGGTGTAACAGTAACAGTAGGGTGTAACAGTAACAGTAGGGTGTAACAGTAACAGTAGGGTATAACAGTAACAGTAGGGTATAACAGTAACAGTAGGGTATAACAGTAACAGTAGGGTATAACAGAAACAGTAGGGTGTAACAGTAACAGTAGGATGTAACAGGAGGATATAACAGTAACAGTAGGGTGTAACAGTAACAGTAGGGTATAACATTAGCAGTAGGGTATAACAGTAACAGTAGGGTGTAACAGTAACAGTAGGGTATAACAGTAGCAGTAGGGTATAACAGTAACAGTAGGGTGTAACAGTAACAGTAGGGTGTAACAGTAACTGTAGGGTGTAACAGTAACAGTAGGGTGTAACAGTAACAGTAGGGTGTAACAGTAACAGTAGGGTGTAACAGTAACAGGAGGGTATAACAGTAGCAGTAGGGTATAACAGTAACAGTAGGGTATAACAGTAGCAGTAGGATTTACAGCATTAGTGTAACAGTAAAAGGTTTGTAACAGATAACAGTAGATTATAACAGTAACAGTAGATTATAACAGTGACAGTAGGGTGTAACAGTAGGGTGTAACAGATGTAGGGTGTAACAGTAGGGTGTAACAGTAACAGTAGGGTGTAACAGCAGGATGTAGCAGTAACAGTAGGGTGTAACAGTAACAGTAGGGTGTAACAGTAACAGTAGGGTGTAACAGTAACAGTAGATTATAACAGTAGGGTGTAACAGTAACAGTAGGGTGTAACAGTAGGGTGTAACAGTAACAGTAGGGTGTAACAGTAGGGTGTAACAGTAGGGTGTAACAGTAACAGTAGGGTGTAACAGTAACAGTAGATTATAACAGTAGGGTGTAACAGTAACAGTAGGGTGTAACAGTAGGGTGTAACAGTAAGTAGGGTGTAACAGTAGGGTGTAACAGTGGGGTGTAACAGTAGGGTGCAACAGTAACAGTAGGGTGCAACAGTAGGGTGTAACAGTAACTGTAGGGTATAACAGAAACAGTAGGGTATAACAGAAACAGTAGGGTATAACAGTAACAGTAGGGTGTAACAGTAACAGTAGGGTATAACAGTAGCAGTAGGGTGTAACAGTAGGGTGTAACAGTGGGGTGTAACAGTAGGGTATAACAGTAACAGTAGGGTGTAACAGTAGGGTGTAACAGTAACAGTAGGGTGTAACAGTAGGGTGTAACAGTAACAGTAGGGTGTAACAGTAACAGTAGGGTGTAACAGTAACAGTAGGGTGTAACAGTAGGGTGTAACAGTAACAGTAGGGTGTAACAGTAGGGTGTAACAGTAACAGTAGGGTGTAACAGTAGGGTATAACAGTAACAGTAGGGTATAACAGAAACAGTAGGGTATAACAGTAGCAGTAGGTTGTAACAGTAGGGTGTAACAGTGGGGTGTAACAGTAGGGTATAACAGTAACAGTAGGGTGTAACAGTAACAGTAGGGTATAACTGTGACAGTAGGGTGTAACAGTAACAGTAGGGTATAACAGAAACAGTAGGGTATAACAGTAACAGTAGGGTGTAACAGTAACAGTAGGGTATAACAGTAACAGTAGGGTGTAACAGTAACAGTAGGGTATAACAGTAGCAGTAGGGTATAACAGAAACAGTAGGGTATAACAGTAGCAGTAGGGTATAACAGTAACAGTAGGGTGTAACAGTAACAGTAGGGTATAACAGTAGCAGTAGGGTGTAACAGTAGCAGTAGGGTGTAACAGTAACAGTAGGGTATAACAGTAACAGTAGGGTATAACTGTGACAGTAGGGTGTAACAGTAACAGTAGGGTGTAACAGTAACAGTAGGGTATAACAGTAACAGTAGGATGTAACAGTAGCAGTAGGGTATAACAGTAACAGTAGGGTGTAACAGTAACAGTAGGGTATAACAGTAACAGTAGGGTGTAACAGTAACAGTAGGGTATAACAGTAACAGTAGGGTATAACAGTAACAGTAGGGTGTAACAGTAACAGTAGGGTGTAACAGTAACAGTAGGGTATAACAGTAACAGTAGGGTATAACAGTAACAGTAGGGTGTAACAGTAACAGTAGGGTATAACAGTAGCAGTAGGGTATAACAGTAGCAGTAGGGTGTAACAGTAGCAGTAGGGTGTAACAGTAACAGTAGGGTATAACAGTAGCAGTAGGGTGTAACAGTAACAGTAGGGTATAACAGTAGCAGTAGGGTGTAACAGTAACAGTAGGGTATAACAGTAACAGTAGGGTGTAACAGTAACAGTAGGGTGTAACAGTAACAGTAGGGTATAACAGTAGCAGTAGGGTGTAACAGTAGCAGTAGGGTATAACAGTAACAGTAGGGTATAACAGTAGCAGTAGGGTATAACAGTAACAGTAGGGTATAACAGTAGCAGTAGGGTATAACAGTAACAGTAGGGTATAACAGTAACAGTAGGGTGTAACAGTAACAGTAGGGTATAACTGTGACAGTAGGGTGTAACAGTAACAGTAGGGTGTAACTGTGACAGTAGGGTATAACAGTAACAGTAGGGTATAACAGTAACAGTAGGGTGTAACAGTAACAGTAGGGTATAACTGTGACAGTAGGGTGTAACAGTAACAGTAGGGTGTAACTGTGACAGTAGGGTATAACAGAAACAGTAGGGTATAACAGTAACAGTAGGGTGTAACAGTAACAGTAGGGTGTAACAGGAGGATATAACAGTAACAGTAGGGTATAACAGTAACAGTAGGATGTAACAGTAGCAGTAGGGTATAACAGTAACAGTAGGGTATAACAGAAACAGTAGGGTATAACAGAAACAGTAGGGTGTAACAGTAACAGTAGGGTGTAACAGTAACAGTAGGGTATAACAGTAACAGTAGGGTATAACAGAAACAGTAGGGTATAACAGAAACAGTAGGGTGTAACAGTAACAGTAGGGTGTAACAGTAACAGTAGGGTATAACAGTAACAGTAGGGTATAACAGAAACAGTAGGGTGTAACAGTAACAGTAGGGTGTAACAGTAACAGTAGGGTGTAACTGTGACAGTAGGGTGTAACTGTGACAGTAGGGTGTAACAGTAACAGTAGGGTGTAACAGTAACTGTAGGGTGTAACAGTAAGAGTCGTGTGTAACAGTAGGGTGTAACTGTGACAGTAGGGTGTAATAGTAACAGTGTGCTGTAACAGTAGGGTGTAACAGTTTTATTTTACCAGGCAAGTCAGTTAAGAACAAATTATTATTTTCAATGACGGCCTAGGAACAGTGGGTTAACTGCCTGTTCGGGGGAAGAACGACAGATTTTGTACCTTGTCAGCTCGGGGATTTGAACTTGCAACCTTTCGGTTACTAGTCCAATGCTCTAACCACTAGGCTACACTGCCGCCCCAGTAACAGTAGGGTGTAACTGTGACAGTAGGGTGTAATAGTAACAGTGTGCTGTAACAGTAGGGTGTAACTGTGACAGTAGGGTGTAATAGTAACAGTGTGCTGTAACAGTAGAGTGTAACTGTGACAGTAGGGTGTAATAGTAACAGTGTGCTGTAACAGTAGGGTGTAACAGTGTGCTGTAACAGTAGGGTGTAACAGTAGATTATAACACTAGGGTGTAACAGTAGATTATAACACTAGGGTGTAACAGTAACAGTAGGGTATAACAGTAGGGTGTAACAGTGTGCTGTAACAGTAGGGTGTAACAGTAGATTATAACACTAGGGTGTAACAGTAACAGTAGGGTATAACAGTAGGGTGTGACTGTGACAATAGGGTGTACCCGTGACAGTAGGGTGTAACCGTGACAGTAGGGTGTAATAGTGACAGTAGGGTGTAACAGTAACAGTAGGGTGGAACAGTGACAGTAGGGTGTAATAGTAACAGTAGGGTGTAACAGTAACAGTAGGGTGTAACAGTAACAGTAGGGTGTAACAGTAACAGTAGGGTATAACAGAAACAGTAGGGTGTAACAGTAACAGTAGGGTGTAACTGTGACAGTAGGGTGTAACAGTAACAGTAGGGTGTAACAGTAACAGTAGGGTGTAACAGTAACAGTAGGGTGTAACTGTAACTGTAGGGTGTAACAGTAAGAGTCGTGTGTAACAGTAGGGTGTAACCGTGACAGTAGGGTGTAACCGTAGGGTGTAACTGTGACAGTAGGGTGTAACAGTTTTATTTTACCAGGCAAGTCAGTTAAGAACAAATTATTATTTTCAATGACGGCCTAGGAACAGTGGGTTAACTGCCTGTTCGGGGGCAGAACGACAGATTCTGTACCTTGTCAGCTCGGGGATTTGAACTTGCAACCTTTCGGTTACTAGTCCAATGCTCTAACCACTAGGCTACACTGCAGCCCCAGTAACAGTAGGGTGTAACTGTGACAGTAGGGTGTAATAGTAACAGTGTGCTGTAACAGTAGGGTGTAACTGTGACAGTAGGGTGTAATAGTAACAGTGTGCTGTAACAGTAGGGTGTAACAGTGTGCTGTAACAGTAGGGTGTAACAGTAGATTATAACACTAGGGTGTAACAGTAACAGTAGGGTATAACAGTAGGGTGTGACTGTGACAATAGGGTGTACCCGTGACAGTAGGGTGTAACCGTGACAGTAGGGTGTAATAGTGACAGTAGGGTGGAACAGTGACAGTAGGGTGTAATAGTAACAGTAGGGTGTAACAGTGACATTGGAGTGTAACAGTGGGGTGTGACAGTGACATTGGGGTGTAACAGTGGGGTGTAACAGTGGGGTGTAACAGTGACAGTGGGGTGTAACAGTGGGGTGTGACAGTGACATTGGAGTGTAACAGTGGGGTGTAACAGTGGGGTGTAAACAGTGGGGTGTAACAGTGGGGTGTGACAGTGACAGTGGGGTGTAACAGTGGGGTGTAACAGTGACAGTGGGGTGTAACAGTGGGGTGTAACAGTGACAGTGGGGTGTAACAGTGGGGTGTAACAGTGACAGTGGGGTGTAACAGTGGGGTATAACAGTGGGGTGTAACAGTGACAGTGGGGCGTAACAGTGGGGTGTAACAGTAAGAGTGGGGTGTAACAGTAACAGTGGGGTGTAACATTGACAGTGGGGTGTAACAGTGGAGTGTGACAGTGGGGTGTAACAGTAACAGTGGGGTGTGACAGTGGGGTGTAACAGTGGAGTGTAACAGTGGGTGTAACAGTGGGGTGTGACAGTGGGGTGTGACAGTGGGGTGTAAGAGTGACAGTGGGGTGTATCATTGGGGTGTGACAGTGGGGTGTAACATTGGGGTGTGACAGTGGGGTGTGACAGTGGGGTGTAACAGTGGGGTGTAACAGTGACAGTGGGGTGTGACAGTGGGGTGTGACAGTGGGGTGTAACAGTGGGGTGTGTGACACTCAAACTTTGAACTCCTGTGTTATTTGTTACATCAACACTTTCCTCACAGATTAACTTTGTTCAGCGCCCATTTGTTTGGTTTGGTAAAATTCAGGTAAACATTAACTCGGGTTCTATAAAAATGAAATCCACAACTATTCTGTAACTGTTGTAGGGTGACACAGACACAAATTGTGACAAACTGTAGCAGGATGAGAAATGAATCACTTGTTAAAGAATAGTTATGGATTTTGTTTTTTATATAACCAATTACATAAAACTGGGTCACTCGAGTGAATGTTTACCTGAATTTTACCAAACCAAACGAATAAATACACCCTACTGTACAGTATTTATGTTTTCATGATGTGTGCACTGCACTGACAGAGTGACAGCTGAGCCACATAAATAATAGGAGATCAGACACAAATAGCCAGCGTTTACTTTTGTCACACACTATGAACAAGTTAATTGGTTTCAATGTGAGAAGCATTTGTTGCTGGGGTTCATAATTATATAAATGATTCAGAATCTTATTCAACAGCAAATGCAAGTAAATTGTCATAACATTCACGAGTGTGAAATAATCTTCCAACCAGTTTTCTCATGATAGTCCCTGTCTGTATAAAGTCATATGTTAGCACCAAATATAATGACCATGATTAAACACGCAACAAATCTATTTGATTCGGAAATACATATTTGGCATTTCCTTTAAAAATATCGAAACGTGATTGGCTAGGGCGAAGTCTGCTTCGCCCCTTCTCCAAGTAGCCAAGAGAAACAACGGCCGTACATTAACAGAGCTGTCGTCAGCCAAACATATGGCAAAATAGACCTTGTTCTTTCTTTTTAATGTGGTGTGTACTACATTTTAAAAATTCCGCCGAAAAAGAGAAGACGATTTTCCGAAACATTTTCGCCGTTATCTCACGTAAGTATAAAAAGACTTCGATTGAATTGGTGCTAAGTAAGCTGGCTAGCCAACGCAACATGGCGGGCGGAGTCCTAGCCAGCTAACAGGACGCTAACTGCTAACTAGCCACAACACGGGCGACCTGCTTTCCTTTCCATCTGGAAATGGCGCTCTCTTGTAAACATTTGCACACATTGTTTACCTGTAGAACAAAATAAGATACTATTTGATAAATGATAGCATTAATGTATTTCACAGTTTTAGTTGGTTGGTAGCTACGTGTATTTGTTAGCGCAATGTCAACAGCGCCGCGTTTTCATGAAACCAAAGCGACTTCTAACTACTGTCAAATGTTTAAAAACGTTTCGCTGTGTCTCTGGACATTGACAGCCAAATGAATGTTAAGTAGCTACCTAATTATCTCTTAATGTTTCAGACATCATTCCTTGCTCGTTTGCTGTGTTGTGATAACAAACCAATGACCTGTTAGACTTCTCTAACGCCCAGAAAGCTCCGGTTCAGACTCCGGTTCTCCAGCTCGCCAAGCGGTATGTCAAAATACGGTCGTTGGTCACAAAATATGGAGTTTCACTGAGCAACTATCTTCATTTATTCCCGTTACGACTGGTATGTACTTTAAAAAAGAATTAGATATAAATAATAATGTACAAACAACCGAGAAAATGTCACTTCCAGGGTTGACTCGTGATTGCCACGCTCAGGTCGGAAGTCTACAGCAGCTGTAGATAATATATATATATATATATATATATATATATTTTTATTTATTAATTGTTTAAAAATATATATATATTTAGACGTTTTTTGGAAGTACCTACCGGCCCAACGTGAGTAAATTTAAGATAGTTGCTCAACGAAACTTTATGTTTGGATATCAATGAACGTATTTTGACAAAACGCTTGCCGAGCTGGTGAGTGGGAGTTAGTCTGGGCGTTAGGTCTAAAGTACAGATACAGGTTCAGACCAAGTTACATTTTCTTCTCTATGCTTGCTCATATCCTACCCATTCATCATGGTCATCCATGATACTGATTCAAAATATCGCCTTTACTGGGAACCAAAGTAACACTTGCTAGATAGTGTTTTGCGTTGCATGGCAGCATTTTCTCTCCCATATTTCTTTGCTTGTCAAAGCACATTGATTAATTATGCAAATAGTATGTTTTATTGATGTGTATCCATCAGCTTTCAGCCTCAATAAATGAATCTTAAACTCTTCAAGAAATGTTTTCCTAAACATAGTTGGTTACAGTGCTCTGGTAAATGAGCACAGAATGCCATGTTTTGACTTTGTCAAAGTTGACCTAAACCACCACTGGGTTGAAGCTAAGTACCTAACATATTGATCCTTCCATACACCACAGTGTAGTGGAAAAGTCACTAACAAATGGTTATTTTAGGGTGCAGTAAATTTCACTCATCATAGCTATGTGTACAGACTTTACCATCAGTATAATCTGTCAATGAATATAATTAGTTTCCAGGTTTATGCAATAGTGACTAGATCTGAACACACTGTACCCTCTACCCATGCTGTTACGCCTGGCTGACTATGTTAATGACTAGATCTGAACACACTGTACCCTCTATCCATGCTGCTACGCCTGGCTGACTATGTTAATGACTAGATCTGAACACACTGTACCCTCTACCCATGCTGTTACGCCTGGCTGACTATGTTAATGACTAGATCTGAACACACTGTACCCTCTATCCATGCTGTTACGCCTGGCTGACTATGTTAATGACTAGATCTGAACACACTGTACCCTCTATCCATGCTGTTACGCCTGGCTGACTATGTTAATGACTAGATCTGAACACACTGTACCCTCTATCCATGCTGTTACGCCTGGCTGACTATGTTAATGACTAGATCTGAACACACTGTACCCTCTACCCATGCTGTTACGCCTGGCTGGCTATGTTAATGACTTGATCTGAGCCTTTAGGCCTTTGAGTCACACATTTCCAGTTTCAACACAAACAATCAGCAACTTTTTAAAAACGTGTACCTGTTCTCCCCACAGGGCTCCCTCTTCTCTTTACAGGTGTATAACTACTACCCAGAAGGCCTAGGGGCGTCCCTTTACCGGGAGCGCTTTGACTTCAACGCTGAGCCGCCTTGGGATCCTAGCTGATAGCGGGACGCGGCCATCTACAGACTTGTCCATGTAAGCAGAAGCCATTCTGACCCTTTCCGTAGGGTACCTTCAAACAGTACGAACGGATGCGTAAAACGAGCAGGAACTCGATGGTTTCCAATAAGAGCAGTGTGTTGTGGGAAGGCCTAGTGGTGTTTCGCTGTGTCAGACAACCAGTTGATGTGTTTTGGTTTAAAGGCACCCTTACAAAGGGGCTTGTTTATGTCAACGTGTGATGTAAGCAGCTTTTAGATCAAGCTGACGCCTCTGGAATTAAGGTCAATATTGGACACATCATACACAGTCCAACCCATGTCTCGGCAAGCATGGTGGAAAATACATAGATTTATCATCTACTTCAGATAAACAAAATGAATGAAAAGTTGTTTTTTTGTACCAGCTTGCATGGTTTCTTAAAGGAGATTTGTAATAATGAAGGTGATGTCCGCCTACATATGGTTGTCCTCTCTCTGTGTGTTGCAGGACCAACGGCTCAGTCGCTACTTTGACTACTTGACTACTACTTCTTTATGATTGTCTGCTGAATAAGGTTGAGATGAAAGGACTCGCTGACGAACCAAACCACATGATTGAACTCCTGGAGGGAGGAACCACCCTGGAAGATGTCATTGACGGGCATGTGTACGAACAAGCTCTGGTGAGGGAATTGATTGATTTCACACGATTAGAAGAGCTAAAATAAACCAGGTGGAGGATTCAAGAAAGCCTTAACAATGTGTAAATCCCCCCCTTGCCTTTGGGCTGTTGTGCCCTGGGGCTGAACCAATTGCGGTGCTCCGAAGCACTACTCACTCGCATGTCTCTCAGATCTCAATTCTTATAAGCTAATGCCATGAGATGGAGTCCTTCTCGCAGGCATCGCAGCTATGAAGGACTAGTGAAGAGACGGATACACCGCGTATCCTTATCGAATTCAGAGGCGCACATTGAAGATGTTGGAGTTGCCCACATTTACTTTTCTTCAGGCAACAAGATGGGTGTGTGTGTAACCAGCGCTTGTCTTTCGGTGTGTGTGTGTGTAACCAGCGCTTGTCTTTCGGTGTGTGTGTAACAAGTGCTTGTCTTTCGGTGTGTGTGTGTAACAAGCGCTTGTATTTCGGTGTGTGTGTGTGTGTGTGTAACCAGCGCTTGTCTTTCGGTGTGTGTGTGTAACCAACGCTTGTCTTTCGGTGTGTGTGTAACAAGTGCTTGTCTTTCGGTGTGTGTGTGTGTGTGTAACAAGTGCTTGTCTTTCGGTGTGTGTGTGTAACAAGCGCTTGTCTTTCAGTGTGTGTGTGACCAGCGCTTGTCTTTTGGTGTAACCAGCGCTTGTCTTTCGGTGTGTGTAACTAACTAGCGCGTGTGTGTGTATATTTATTATATCTATATCTAGCGCTTCTTTGTATGTCTGTGTGTGTATATACACAGACAGACAAGTGCTAGAGAGGGTGTGTGTGTGAGCTAGTTATATATACATATACATACATACACACACACACACACACACACACGGTGGTTCATATATATATAACTAGCTCTTGTGTTCCCCAGGCTGAAAAGAGTGTGTTTGTGGTGTCTGACCTTGGGTCCCTGATGAGACAGCATGTCCAGTGGCAGCTCACCATGCCCCAGATCAGGCCCTACTACCAGGTCCAATCCAACAGCAGCCCGGTTGTCATCGAGGTCCTGGCCTCTCTCGGCCTCGGCTTTGTCTGTGCTGACAAGGTGAGTGGTACCTTTTTTATAAATTGTATTTTAGCACTTATGTTGTTATGGGTGTTTTATTAAAACAAATGATAGATCAAGTAACATTAACGTTATTCTTGAATACCTTTTCATTCTGTCGGCTTTCTCTGTGCCAGTGGGAGCACAAACACTAAAGGATAGGTAATAACACATCACCCTCAACACGGGGGCCCCTCAGGGTTGTGTACTTAGTCCCCTCCTGTACTCCCTGTTCGCCTGTGACTGCACGGCCATGCACGACTCCAACACAATCATTAAGTTTGCCCATGACTCAACGGTGTTAACCGACAACGATGAGATGGCCTTTTGGGAGGAGGTCAGCGACCTGGCCGGGTGTTGCCAGGACAACAACCTCCTTCAACAACGTGTTCAAGACCAAAGGAGATGATTGTGGACTACAGGAAAAGGAAGGCTGAAAACAACCCCATTCACATTGACGGGGCTGTAGTGGAGTGGGTCGAGAGCTTCAAGTTCCTTAGTGTCCACATCCTGACTGGTTGCATCACCGCCTGGTGTGGCGATACAGAGGGTAGTGCATTCAGTACATCACTGGGGCCAAGCGTCCTGCCATCCAGGACCTGTATACCAGGTGGTGTCAGAAGAAAGCCCATAAAATTGTCAGACTCCAGTCACCCAAGTTATAGACTGTTTTCTCTGCTACCGCACGGCCAGCGCCAAGTCTAGGACCAAAAGCCTCCTCAACAGCTTTTACCCCCAAGCCATTAGACTGCTGAACAATTCATAAAATCGTCACCGGACAATTTACATTGACCCCCCCCCCCTTGTACACTGCTGTTACTTGCTGTTTGTTTATTATCTATGCATAGTCACTTCACCCCCATCTACATGTACAGATGACCTCAACTAACCTGTACCGGTACCCCCTGTATATAGCCTCCACATTGACTCTGTACCGTAACACCCTGTATATAGCCTCCACATTGACTCTGTACCGGTACCCCCTGTATATAGCCTCCACATTGACTCTGTACCGGTACCCCCTGTATATAGCCTCCACATTGACTCTGTACCGGTACCCCCTGTATATAGCCTCCACATTGACTCTGTACTGGTACACCCTGTATATAGCCTCCACATTGACTCAGTACCGGTACCCCCTGTATATAGCCTCCACACTGACTCTGTACCGGTACCCCCTGTATATAGCCTCCACATTGACTCTGTACCGGTACACCCTGTATATAGCCTCCACATTGACTCTGTACCGGTACCCCCTGTATATAGCCTCCACATTGACTCTGTACCGGTACACCCTGTATATAGCCTCCACATTGACTCTGTACCGTAATACCCTGTATATAGCCTCCACATTGACTCTGTACCGGTACCCCCTGTATATAGCCTCCACATTGACTCTGTACCGGTACCCCCTGTATATAGCCTCCACATTGACTCTGTACTGGTACCCCCTGTATATAGCCTCCACATTGACTCTGTACCGGTACCCCTGTATATAGCCTCCACATTGACTCTGTACCGGTACCCCTGTATATAGCCTCCACATTGACTCTGTACCGGTACCCCCTGTATATAGCCTCCACATTGACTCTGTACCGGTACTCCCTGTATATAGCCTCCACATTGACTCTGTACCGGTACCCCCTGTATATAGCCTCCACATTGACTCTGTACCGGTACCCCCTGTATATAGCCTCCACATTGACTCTGTACCGGTACCCCCTGTATATAGCCTCCACATTGACTCTGAACCGGTACCCCCTGTATATAGCCTCCACATTGACTCTGTACCGGTACCCCCTGTATATAGCCTCCACATTGACTCTGTACCGGTACCCCCTGTTTAAAGCCTCGTTATTGTTATGTTACTTTTCATAATCTTTTATTTTAGTCTACTTGGTAAATATTGTCTTCTTCTTGAACTGCACTGTTGGTTTAGGGCTTGTAATTAAGCATTTCACGGTAAACTTGTTGTATTCGGCACATGTGACTAATAAAGTTTAATTTGATGTAAATATTACCTCAACTGACCTGTACCTCTGCACATTGACTCTGTACCGGTACCCCCTGTATATAGCCTCACTGTTATTTTATTTTTTCTTACTTTGTTTTTAAAGAAAATATTAGCAAAAAACGAATCTGCATCGTTGCTTAAGGGCTTGTAAATAAGCACGTCAAGGTGAGGTCTACACCGGTTGTTTTTCAACTCGTTTTATTTGAACTACACAGGGAACAGTTTCCTAAAATGGAACCTGTATGTCCCGTGTTGTAACGTATGTGTCTGATGTGTTGTCTCAGGCTGAAGTCAGTCTGGTGTTGGACCACGGCGTGCCCCCTGACAACATCATCTTCTCTGGAGTTTGCAAACAGCTGTCACACATCAAACACGCAGCCAAGAATGGCGTCGCCCTCTTGGTGTGCGACAGCGAGACGGAACTCTGCAAGATAGCCCGTTCTCACCCCAAAGCCAGGTAGGTGCCCATGCAGACCAGAGTCTAAAAGGCACATCTAGGTGTTTCTTGGTTTGTAGTTAACTGGGAAAAGTTGAAGTAATTCAAAAAGAAAAAAGCTCCTTCACACTTAAAAAGAAAATCAGTATCACATACTGATATGACCGTGTCAGGTCTCTGTGAACTACGGGCGAGAGGACCGTGTCAGGACTCTGTGAACTATGGGCGAGAGGACCGTGTCGGGTCTCTGTGAACTACGGGCGAGAGGACCGTGTCAGGTCTCTGTGAACTACGGGCGAGAGGACCGTGTCAGGTCTCTGTGAACTACGGGCGAGAGGACCGTGTCAGGTCTCTGTGAACTACGGGCGAGAGGACCGTGTCAGGTCTCTGTGAACTACGGGCGAGAGGACCGTGTCAGGTCTCTGTGAACTACGGGCGAGAGGACCGTGTCAGGTCTCTGTGAACTCAGGTCTCTGTGAACTGGGCGAGAGGACCGTGTCAGGTCTCTGTGAACTCTGGGCGAGAGGACCGTGTCAGGTCTCTGTGAACTACGGGCGAGAGGACCGTGTCAGGTCTCTGTGAACTACGGGCGAGAGGACCGTGTCAGGTCTCTGTGAACTACGGGCGAGAGGACCGTGTCGGGTCTCTGTGAACTACGGGCGAGAGGACCGTGTCAGGTCTCTGTGAACTCTGGGCGAGGAGGAGGTCCGAACTCTGGGCGAGAGGACCGTGTCAGGTCTCTGTGTGGGCGAGAGGAAGGTCTCTCTGGGCGAGAGGACCGTGTCAGGTCTCTGTGAACTCTGGGCGAGAGGACCGTGTCAGGTCTCTGTGTGGGCGAGAGGACCGTGTCGGGTCTCTGTGAACTACGGGCGAGAGGACCGTGTCAGGTCTCTGTGAACTACGGGCGAGAGGACCGTGTCAGGTCTCTGTGAACTCTGGGCGAGAGGACCGTGTCAGGTCTCTGTGAACTCTGGGCGAGAGGACCGTGTCAGGTCTCTGTGAACTCTGAACTACGGGCGAGAGGACCGTGTCAGGTCTCTGTGAACTCTGGGCGAGAGGACCGTCTCTGTCAGGTCTCTGTGAACTACGGGCGAGAGGACCGGTCAGGTCTCTGTGAACTACGGGCGAGAGGACCGTGTCAGGTCTCTGTGAACTACGGGCGAGAGGACCGTGTCAGGTCTCTGTGAACTCTGGGCGAGAGGACCGTGTCAGGTCTCTGTGAACTACGGGCGAGAGGACCGTGTCAGGTCTCTGTGAACTACGGGCGAGAGGACCGTGTCAGGTCTCTGTGAACTCTGGGCGAGAGGACCGTGTCAGGTCTCTGTGAACTACGGGCGAGAGGACCGTGTCAGGTCTCTGTGAACTACGGGCGAGAGGACCGTGTCAGGTCTCTGTGAACTCTGGGCGAGAGGACCGTGTCAGGTCTCTGTGAACTACGGGCGAGAGGACCGTGTCAGGTCTCTGTGAACTACGGGCGAGAGGACCGTGTCAGGTCTCTGTGAACTACGGGCGAGAGGACCGTGTCAGGTCTCTGTGAACTACGGGCGAGAGGACCGTGTCAGGTCTCTGTGAACTACGGGCGAGAGGACCGTGTCAGGTCTCTGTGAACTACGGGCGAGAGGACCGTGTCAGGTCTCTGTGAACTCTGGGCGAGAGGACCGTGTCAGGTCTCTGTGAACTCTGGGCGAGAGGACCGTGTCAGGTCTCTGTGAACTACGGGCGAGAGGACCGTGTCAGGTCTCTGTGAACTCTGGGCGAGAGGACCGTGTCAGGTCTCTGTGAACTACGGGCGAGAGGACCGTGTCAGGTCTCTGTGAACTCTGGGCGAGAGGACCGTGTCAGGTCTCTGTGAACTATGGGCGAGAGGACCGTGTCGGGTCTCTGTGAACTACGGGCGAGAGGAGGACCGTGTCAGGTCTCTGTGAACTCTGGGCGAGAGGACCTGGGCGACGGGCGAGAGGACCGTGTCAGGTCTCTGTGAACTACGGGCGACCGTGAGGACCGAGAGGACCGTGTCAGGTCTCTGTGAACTCTGGGCGAGAGGACCGTGTCAGGTCTCTGTGAACTACGGGCGAGAGGACCGTGTCAGGTCTCTGTGAACTCTGGGCGAGAGGACCGTGTCAGGTCTCTGTGAACTCTGGGCGAGAGGACCGTGTCAGGTCTCTGTGAACTACGGGCGAGAGGACCGTGTCAGGTCTCTGTGAACTACGGGCGAGAGGACCGTGTCAGGTCTCTGTGAACTACGGGCGAGAGGACCGTGTCAGGTCTCTGTGAACTCTGAGGCGTCAGGTCTCTGTGAGGACCGTGTCAGGTCTCTGTGAACTCTGGGCGAGAGGACCGTGTCAGGTCTCTGTGAACTACGGGCGAGAGGACCGTGTCAGGTCTCTGTGAACTACGGGCGAGAGGACCGTGTCAGGTCTCTGTGAACTACGGGCGAGAGGACCGTGTCAGGTCTCTGTGAACTACGGGCGAGAGGACCGTGTCAGGTCTCTGTGAACTCTGGGCGAGAGGACCGTGTCAGGTCTCTGTGAACTACGGGCGAGAGGACCGTGTCAGGTCTCTGTGAACTCTGGGCGAGAGGACCGTGTCAGGTCTCTGTGAACTCTGGGCGAGAGGACCGTGTCAGGTCTCTGTGAACTACGGGCGAGAGAGGACCGTGTCAGGTCTCTGTGAACTACGGGCGAGAGGACCGTGTCAGGTCTCTGTGAACTACGGGCGAGAGGACCGTGTCGGGTCTCTGTGAACTACGGGCGAGAGGACCGTGTCAGGTCTCTGTGAACTCTGGGCGAGAGGACCGTGTCAGGTCTCTGTGAACTGAAGGTCTCTGTGGGCGAGAGGACCGTGTCAGGTCTCTGTGAACTCTGGGCGAGAGGACCGTGTCGGGTCTCTGTGAACTACGGGCGAGAGGACCGTGTCAGGTCTCTGTGAACTACGGGCGAGAGGACCGTGTCAGGTCTCTGTGAACTGAACTGGGCGAGAGGACCGTGTCAGGTCTCTGTGAACTCTGGGCGAGAGGACCGTGTCAGGTCTCTGTGAACTCTGGGCGAGAGGACCGTGTCAGGTCTCTGTGAACTCTGGGCGAGAGGACCGTGTCGGGCGAGAGGACCGGTCTCTGTGAACTACGGGCGAGAGGACCGTGTCAGGTCTCTGTGAACTACGGGCGAGAGGACCGTGTCAGGTCTCTGTGAACTCTGGGCGAGAGGACCGTGTCAGGTCTCTGTGAACTACGGGCGAGAGGACCGTGTCAGGTCTCTGTGAACTACGGGCGAGAGGACCGTGTCAGGTCTCTGTGAACTCTGGGCGAGAGGACCGTGTCAGGTCTCTGTGAACTACGGGCGAGAGGACCGTGTCAGGTCTCTGTGAACTACGGGCGAGAGGACCGTGTCAGGTCTCTGTGAACTCTGGGCGAGAGGACCGTGTCAGGTCTCTGTGAACTACGGGCGAGAGGACCGTGTCAGGTCTCTGTGAACTACGGGCGAGAGGACCGTGTCAGGTCTCTGTGAACTACGGGCGAGAGGACCGTGTCAGGTCTCTGTGAACTACGGGCGAGAGGACCGTGTCAGGTCTCTGTGAACTACGGGCGAGAGGACCGTGTCAGGTCTCTGTGAACTACGGGCGAGAGGACCGTGTCAGGTCTCTGTGAACTCTGGGCGAGAGGACCGTGTCAGGTCTACGGGGCGAGAGGACCGTGTCAGGTCTCTGTGAACTCTGGGCGAGAGGACCGTGTCAGGTCTCTGTGAACTACGGGCGAGAGGACCGTGTCAGGTCTCTGTGAACTCTGGGCGAGAGGACCGTGTCAGGTCTCTGTGAACTACGGGCGAGAGGACCGTGTCAGGTCTCTGTGAACTCTGGGCGAGAGGACCGTGTCAGGTCTCTGTGAACTATGGGCGAGAGGACCGTGTCGGGTCTCTGTGAACTACGGGCGAGAGGACCGTGTCAGGTCTCTGTGAACTCTGGGCGAGAGGACCGTGTCAGGTCTCTGTGAACTACGGGCGAGAGGACCGTGTCAGGTCTCTGTGAACTCTGGGCGAGAGGACCGTGTCAGGTCTCTGTGAACTACGGGCGAGAGGACCGTGTCAGGTCTCTGTGAACTCTGGGCGAGAGGACCGTGTCAGGTCTCTGTGAACTCTGGGCGAGAGGACCGTGTCAGGTCTCTGTGAACTACGGGCGAGAGGACCGTGTCAGGTCTCTGTGAACTACGGGCGAGAGGACCGTGTCAGGTCTCTGTGAACTACGGGCGAGAGGACCGTGTCAGGTCTCTGTGAACTCTGGGCGAGAGGACCGTGTCAGGTCTCTGTGAACTACGGGCGAGAGGACCGTGTCAGGTCTCTGTGAACTACGGGCGAGAGGACCGTGTCAGGTCTCTGTGAACTCTGGGCGAGAGGACCGTGTCAGGTCTCTGTGAACTACGGGCGAGAGGACCGTGTCAGATCTCTATGAACTACGGGCGAGAGGACCGTGTCAGGTCTCTGTGAACTCTGGGCGAGAGGACCGTGTCAGGTCTCTGTGAACTACGGGCGAGAGGACCGGACCGTGTCAGGTCTCTGTGAACTACGGGCGAGAGGACCGTGTCAGGTCTCTGTGAACTCTGGGCGAGAGGACCGTGTCAGGTCTCTGTGAACTACGGGCGAGAGGACCGTGTCAGGTCTCTGTGAACTACGGGCGAGAGGACCGTGTCAGGTCTCTGTGAACTACGGGCGAGAGGACCGTGTCAGGTCTCTGTGAACTACGGGCGAGAGGACCGTGTCAGGTCTCTGTGAACTACGGGCGAGAGGACCGTGTCAGGGTCTCTGAGAGGACCGTGTCAGGTCTCTGGGCGAGAGGACCGTGTCAGGTCTCTGTGAACTCTGGGCGAGAGGACCGTGTCAGGTCTCTGTGAACTACGGGCGAGAGGACCGTGTCAGGTCTCTGTGAACTACGGGCGAGAGGACCGTGTCAGGTCTCTGTGAACTCTGGGCGAGAGGACCGTGTCAGGTCTCTGTGAACTACGGGCGAGAGGACCGTGTCAGGTCTCTGTGAACTCTGGGCGAGAGGACCGTGTCAGGTCTCTGTGAACTGAACGGGCGAGAGGACCGTGTCAGGTCTCTGTGAACTACGGGCGAGAGGACCGTGTCAGGTCTCTGTGAACTCTGGGCGAGAGGACCGTGTCAGGTCTCTGTGAACTACGGGCGAGAGGACCGTGTCAGGTCTCTGTGAACAGGTCTCTGGGCGAGAGGACCGTGTCAGGTCTCTGTGAACTACGGGCGAGAGGACCGTGTCAGGTCTCTGTGAACTCTGGGCGAGAGGACCGTGTCAGGTCTCTGTGAACTACGGGCGAGAGGACCGTGTCAGGTCTCTGTGAACTCTGGGCGAGAGGACCGTGTCAGGTCTCTGTGAACTACGGGCGAGAGGACCGTGTCAGGTCTCTGTGAACTACGGGCGAGAGGACCGTGTCAGGTCTCTGTGAACTCTGGGCGAGAGGACCGTGTCAGGTCTCTGTGAACTACGGGCGAGAGGACCGTGTCAGGTCTCTGTGAACTACGGGCGAGAGGACCGTGTCAGGTCTCTGTGAACTCTGGGCGAGAGGACCGTGTCAGGTCTCTGTGAACTACGGGCGAGAGGACCGTGTCAGGTCTCTGTGAACTACGGGCGAGGAGGAGGTCTCTGTGTGGGCGAGAGGACCGTGTCAGGTCTCTGTGAACTACGGGCGAGAGGACCGTGTCAGGTCTCTGTGAACTACGGGCGAGAGGACCGTGTCAGGTCTCTTTGAACTACGGGCGAGAGGACCGTGTCAGGTCTCTGTGAACTCTGGGCGAGAGGACCGTGTCAGGTCTCTGTGAACTACGGGCGAGAGGACCGTGTCAGGTCTCTGTGAACTCTGGGCGAGAGGACCGTGTCAGGTCTCTGTGAACTACGGGCGAGAGGACCGTGTCAGATCTCTATGAACTACGGGCGAGAGGACCGTGTCAGGTCTCTGTGAACTACGGGCGAGAGGACCGTGTCGGGTCTCTGTGAACTACGGGCGAGAGGACCGTGTCAGGTCTCTGTGAACTACGGGCGAGAGGACCGTGTCAGGTCTCTGTGAACTACGGGCGAGAGGACCGTGTCAGGTCTCTGTGAACTACGGGCGAGAGGACCGTGTCAGGTCTCTGTGAACTACGGGCGAGAGGACCGTGTCAGGTCTCTGTGAACTCTGGGCGAGAGGACCGTGTCAGGTCTCTGAACTGAACTCTGGGAGGACCGTGTCAGGTCTCTGTGACGGGCGAGAGGACCGTGTCAGGTCTCTGTGAACTCTGGGCGAGAGGACCGTGTCAGGTCTCTGTGAACTACGGGCGAGAGGACCGTGTCAGGTCTCTGTGAACTACGGGCGAGGAGGACCGTGTCAGGTCTCTGAACTGAACTGTGAACGGGCGAGAGGACCGTGTCAGGTCTCTGTGAACTACGGGCGAGTGGACCGTGTCAGGTCTCTGTGAACTCTGGGCGTGAGGACCGTGTCAGGTCTCTGTGAACTCTGGGCGAGAGGACCGTGTCAGGTCTCTGTGAACTACGGGCGAGGACCGGACCTGTGTCAGGTCTCTGTGAACTACGGGCGAGAGGACCGTGTCAGGTCTCTGTGAACTACGGGCGAGAGGACCGTGTCAGGTCTCTGTGAACTCTGGGCGAGAGGACCGTGTCAGGTCTCTGTGAACTACGGGCGAGAGGACCGTGTCAGGTCTCTGTGAACTACGGGCGAGAGGACCGTGTCAGGTCTCTGTGAACTCTGGGCGAGAGGACCGTGTCAGGTCTCTGTGAACTACGGGCGAGAGGACCGTGTCAGGTCTCTGTGAACTACGGGCGAGAGGACCGTGTGTCAGGTCTCTGTGAACTACGGGCGAGAGTGACCTGTGTGTCAGGTCTCTGTGAACTACGGGCGAGAACCGTGTCAGGTCTCTGTGAACTACGGGCGAGAGGACCGTGTCAGGTCTCTGTGAACTCTGGGCGAGAGGACCGTGTCAGGTCTCTGTGAACTCTGGGCGAGAGGACCGTGTCAGGTCTCTGTGAACTACGGGCGAGAGGACCGTGTCAGGTCTCTGTGAACTACGGGCGAGAGGACCGTGTCAGGTCTCTGTGAACTACGGGCGAGAGGACCGTGTCAGGTCTCTGTGAGGACCGTGTCAGGTCTCTGTGAACTACGGGCGAGAGGACCGTGTCAGGTCTCTGTGAACTACGGGCGAGAGGACCGTGTCAGGTCTCTGTGAACTACGGGCGAGAGGACCGTGTCAGGTCTCTGTGAACTCTGGGCGAGAGGACCGTGTCAGGTCTCTGTGAACTACGGGCGAGAGGACCGTGTCAGGTCTCTGTGAACTACGGGCGAGAGGACCGTGTCAGGTCTCTGTGAACTACGGGCGAGAGGACCGTGTCAGGTCTCTGTGAACTACGGGCGAGAGGAGAGGACCGTGTCGTGGTCTCTGTGAACTCTGGGCGAGAGGACCGTGTCAGGTCTCTGTGAACTCTGGGCGAGAGGACCGTGTCAGGTCTCTGTGAACTACGGGCGAGAGGACCGTGTCAGGTCTCTGTGAACTACGGGCGAGAGGACCGTGTCAGGTCTCTGTGAACTCTGGGCGAGAGGACCGTGTCAGGTCTCTGTGAAGGACCGTGTCAGGTCTCTGTGAACTAGAGGACCGTGTCAGGTCTCTGTGAACTCTGGGCGAGAGGACCGTGTCAGGTCTCTGTGAACTACGGGCGAGAGGACCGTGTCAGGTCTCTGTGAACTACGGGCGAGAGGACCGTGTCAGGTCTCTGTGAACTCTGGGCGAGAGGACCGTGTCAGGTCTCTGTGAACTACGGGCGAGGAGGACTCTGTGTGTCAGGTCTCTGTGAACTACGGGCGAGAGGACCGTGTCAGGTCTCTGTGAACTACGGGCGAGAGGACCGTGTCAGGTCTCTGTGAACTCTGGGCGAGAGGACCGTGTCAGGTCTCTGTGAACTCTGGGCGAGAGGACCGTGTCAGGTCTCTGTGAACTACGGGCGAGAGGACCGTGTCAGGGCGAACTCTGGGCGAGGACCGTGTCAGGTCTCTGTGAACTACGGGCGAGAGGACCGTGGTCTCTGTGAACTACGGGCGAGAGGACCGTGTCTCTGTGAACTCTGGGCGAGAGGACCGTCTCTGTGTCGGGTCTCTGTGAACGGGCGAGAGGATGGGCGTGAAGAGGACCGTGTCAGGTCTCTGTGAACTATGGGCGAGAGGACCGTGTCAGGTCTCTGTGAACTACGGGCGAGAGGACCGTGTCAGGTCTCTGTGAACTACGGGCGAGAGGACCGTGTCAGGTCTCTGTGAACTCTGGGCGAGAGGACCGTGTCAGGTCTCTGTGAACTCTGGGCGAGAGGACCGTGTCAGGTCTCTGTGAACTACGGGCGACCGTGAGGACCGTGTCAGGTCTCTGTGAACTACGGGCGAGAGGACCGTGTCAGGTCTCTGTGAACTACGGGCGAGAGGACCGTGTCAGGTCTCTGTGAACTATGGGCGAGAGGACCGTGTCAGGTCTCTGTGAACTACGGGCGAGAGGACCGTGTCAGGTCTCTGTGAACTACGGGCGAGAGGACCGTGTCAGGTCTCTGTGAACTACGGGCGAGAGGACCGTGTCAGGTCTCTGTGAACTCTGGACGAGAGGACCGTGTCGGGTCTCTGTGAACTACGGGCGAGAGGACCGTGTCAGGTCTCTGTGAACTACGGGCGAGAGGACCGTGTCAGGTCTCTGTGAACTACGGGCGAGAGGACCGTGTCAGGTCTCTGTGAACTACGGGTCTCTGTGAACTACGGGCGAGAGGACCGTGTCAGGTCTCTGTGAACTACGGGCGAGAGGACCGTGTCAGGTCTCTGTGAACTCTGGGCGAGAGGACCGTGTCAGGTCTCTGTGAACTACGGGCGAGAGGACCGTGTCAGGTCTCTGTGAACTACGGGCGAGAGGACCGTGTCAGGTCTCTGAACTGAGGACCGTGTCGGGCGAGAGGACCGTGTCAGGTCTCTGTGAACTACGGGCGAGAGGACCGTGTCAGGTCTCTGTGAACTACGGGCGAGAGGACCGTGTCAGGTCTCTGTGAACTCTGGGCGAGAGGACCGTGTCAGGTCTCTGTGAACTACGGGCGAGAGGACCGTGTCAGGTCTCTGTGAACTACGGGCGAGAGGACCGTGTCAGGTCTCTGTGAACTACGGGCGAGAGGACCGTGTCAGGTCTCTGTGAACTACGGGCGAGAGGACCGTGTCAGGTCTCTGTGAACTACGGGCGAGAGGAACTGAACGGGCGAGAGGACCGTGTCAGGTCTCTGTGAACTCTGGGCGAGAGGACCGTGTCAGGTCTCTCTGTGAACTACGGGCGAGAGGACCGTGTCAGGTCTCTGTGAACTACGGGCGAGAGGACCGTGTCAGGTCTCTGTGAACTCTGGGCGAGAGGACCGTGTCAGGTCTCTGTGAACTCTGGGCGAGAGGACCGTGTCAGGTCTCTGTGAACTGAACTCGGGCGAGAGGACCGTGTCAGGTCTCTGTGAACTACGGGCGAGAGGACCGTGTCAGGTCTCTGTGAACTACGGGCGAGAGGACCGTGTCAGGTCTCTGTGAACTACGGGCGAGAGGACCGTGTCAGGTCTCTGTGAACTACGGGCGAGAGGACCGTGTCAGGTCTCTGTGAACTACGGGCGAGAGGACCGTGTCAGGTCTCTGTGAACTACGGGCGAGAGGACCGTGTCAGGTCTCTGTGAACTCTGGGCGAGAGGACCGTGTCAGGTCTCTGTGAACTCTGGGCGAGAGGACCGTGTCAGGTCTCTGTGAACTCTGGGCGAGAGGACCGTGTCAGGTCTCTGTGAACTACGGGCGAGAGGACCGTGTCAGGTCTCTGTGAACTATGGGCGAGAGGACCGTGTCAGGTCTCTGTGAACTATGGAAGAAACCAGTCACTAATGAATTTTTGTAGATGGTGTAAATCTTCTGTATATTGTGTTTGTTTTTTGTCAGCACCACAGGTCAGATTCCTGGGACAATGTAAATGTCCTTAGTGAATAAAGTGAATTGTGCCTTGTTCTGTTCCTCGTCTTCTCCCAGGCTGCTGGTTCAGGTAACTACATGGGCCCAGGCAGCAGAGACCAGCATGGAGTTTGGCTGCTCTCTGAAGAGCTGTAGACACCTGCTGGAGGCTGCCAAGGACCTGGGGGTGCAGGTGGTGGGAGTTACGTAAGTACACATCTTTCACCGTGTAGCTGGATGCTGTTAAATGGTGACCATCACAAGTAGCACTTTGTCCATTGTAGTGATTTAAAGGGTTGGTTTATCCTATCTACATGTTTTAGGTTAAATTAATTTGACCTTGAGTTACCTGTTGGGCTGTAGCGACAAATTGAACGGTTTACTTCTGCTTCAGGCAGTAGCTACCATGATTTAGCATCTTCCTAATCCTTACAATCGTATGTTGGAAACCTAGTTATTACTGTTAGTACAGTCATTACAATTGTCTTTGGTTGCGTCTTCAGGTTTCACATTCCCAGCTCCTGCAAGGACCTGCAGGCCTACACCCACGCGCTGTCGGATGCCCGCTGTGTGTTTGACATGGGGGTGAGTGGAGGAGCTTATTACTGGGTATTAAGGGGGTTAGTTTACATGGTCAGATAGAGTGGTTATGAATTAAGTCTGTCTAGGTTGTCCTCTGATCAGGAAGGTTAAAGGGCCAACCACACCAAGGACCATAACTAAATGATCTATAACTACATACGTTGGCGAGCATCCAGCTCCTTTATTGTTCTGCATGTTGAAGGAGATGTCGTCTGCCGTTACAGGCAACGTCTACCGTTACAGGCAACGTCTGCCGTTACAGGCAACGTCTGCCGTTACAGGCAACGTCTGCCGTTACAGGCAACGTCCGCACTGAACTAAAGGCTGCCGCTTTCAAGGCGCGGGACACTGATCCGGACTCTTATAATAAATTCCGCAGCTGGCCACGACCGGGAGACCCATGGTGCGGCGCACAATTGGCCCAGCGTCGTCTGGGTTAGGGGAGTGTTTGGCCGGCAGCGATGTCCTTGCCCCATCGCACACTAGCAACCTCTGTTGCGGGCTGGGCGCATGCGCGCCTACACGGTCGCCAGGTGTGGCTGGCTTCCGGGTTAAGCTGGCTTTGTGTCAAGAAGATGCGGCTTGGTTGGGTCGTGTTTTTTGAGGACACACGGCTCTTGACCTTTGCCTCTCCCGAGTCCGTACTGGAGTTGCAGCAATGAGACAATTGGATACAATGAAATTGTGGAGGAAAAAGGGGTCAAGGTTTAAAAAAAACAAGATTTAATCCTACTACACCGGCTCTGATGCTCGTCGGATGTGGCAGAGCTTGAAAACTATTACGGACTACAAAGAGAAACCCAGCCGCGAGCTACCCAGTGACACGAGACACCAGACGAGCAAAATGCTTTTTTGTGCTCGCTTCGAGGCATGCAACCCTGAAGCATGCATAAGTGCACCAGCTCTTCCGGACGACTGTGTGATCACGCTCTCCGTAGTCGACTAGAGTAAGACCTTTAAACAGGTCAACATTCGCAAGGCCGCGGGGCCAGATGGATTACCAGGACGTGTACTGTGACCATGTGCTGACTAACTGGCAAGTGTCTTCACTGACATTTTCAACCTCTCCCTGACTGAGTACCTACATGTTTTAAGCAGACCACCATAGTGCCTGTGCCCAAGAACACTAAGGTAACCTGCCTAAATGACTACCGACCCATAGCAATCACATCTGTAGCCATGAAGTGCTTTGAAAGGCTGGTCATGGCTCACATCAACACCATCATCCCAGAAACCCTAGACCCACTCCAATCTGCATACCGCTCCATCAGAACCACAGATGATGTAATCTCTCCTGCACTTCACACTGCCCTTTCCCACCTGGACAAAAGGAACACCTGTGTGAGAATGCTGTTCATTGACTACAGCTCAGCGTTCAACACCATATTGCCCTCAAAGCTCATCACTACGCTAAGGACCCTGGGACTAAACGCCTCACCCGGCAACTGGATCCTGTACTTCCTGACGGGCCGCCCCCAGGTGGTTAAGGGTATGCAACAACACATCTGCCACTCTGATCCTGAACGCTGGGGCTCCTCGGGGGTGCGTGCTCAGCCCCTTCCCGTACTCTGTTCACCCACAACTGCGTGGCAAAGCATGTCTCCAACACCATAAAGTTCGCTGACATCAACAGGGGTATGTATGCCTGATCACCAACATGGTAGAAGCAACGCTCCCCATCCAACCTGACAGAGCTTGAGAGGATCTGCAGAGAAGAATTGGAGATAATCCCCAAATACAGGTGTGCCAAGCTTGTGGCGTCATACCCAAGAAGACTCAGGGCTGTAGTCACTGCCAAAGGTGCTTCAACATGCATTCAGACCCTTCACTCAATACTATGTGACTTTATTATTAGTAGTAGTAGTAGTTGTAGTCATTTTCTTTTTTTTATACATTTGCTAAGATTTCTAAAAAACATTTTTTGCTTTGTCATTATGAGGTATTGTGTGTAGATTGAGGAGGGAAAAGTGATGTGATCCATTATAGAACAAGGCTGTAACTCAACAAAGTGTGGGGGAAAGTCAAAGGTCTGAGAACTGTAGGAATGCAGTGTTTGTACAGAAGGTAGAATGCAGTGTTTGTACAGAAGGTAGAATGCAGTGTTTGGTACAGAAGGTAGAATGCAGTGTTTGGTACAGAAGGTAGAATGCAGTGTTTGGTACAGAAGGTAGAATGCAGTGTTTGGTACAGAAGGTAGAATGCAGTGTTTGGTACAGAAGGTAGAATGCAGTGTTTGGTACAGAAGGTAGAATGCAGTGTTTGGTACAGAAGGTAGAATGCAGTGTTTGGTACAGAAGGTAGAATGCAGTGTTTGGTACAGAAGGTAGAATGCAGTGTTTGGTACAGAAGGTAGAATGCAGTGTTTGGTACAGAAGGTAGAATGCAGTGTTTGGTACAGAAGGTAGAATGCAGTGTTTGGTACAGAAGGTAGAATGCAGTGTTTGGTACAGAAGGTAGAATGCAGTGTTTGGTACAGAAGGTAGAATGCAGTGTTTGGTACAGAAGGTAGAATGCAGTGTTTGGTACAGAAGGTAGAATGCAGTGTTTGGTACAGAAGGTAGAATGCAGTGTTTGGTACAGAAGGTAGAATGCAGTGTTTGGTACAGAAGGTAGAATGCAGTGTTTGGTACAGAAGGTAGAATGCAGTGTTTGGTACAGAAGGTAGAATGCAGTGTTTGGTACAGAAGGTAGAATGCAGTGTTTGGTACAGAAGGTAGAATGCAGTGTTTGGTACAGAAGGTAGAATGCAGTGTTTGGTACAGAAGGTAGAATGCAGTGTTTGGTACAGAAGGTAGAATGCAGTGTTTGGTACAGAAGGTAGAATGCAGTGTTTGGTACAGAAGGTAGAATGCAGTGTTTGGTACAGAAGGTAGAATGCAGTGTTTGGTACAGAAGGTAGAATGCAGTGTTTGGTACAGAAGGTAGAATGCAGTGTTTGGTACAGAAGGTAGAATGCAGTGTTTGGTACAGAAGGTAGAATGCAGTGTTTGGTACAGAAGGTAGAATGCAGTGTTTGGTACAGAAGGTAGAATGCAGTGTTTGGTACAGAAGGTAGAATGCAGTGTTTGGTACAGAAGGTAGAATGCAGTGTTTGGTACAGAAGGTAGAATGCAGTGTTTGGTACAGAAGGTAGAATGCAGTGTTTGGTACAGAAGGTAGAATGCAGTGTTTGGTACAGAAGGTAGAATGCAGTGTTTGGTACAGAAGGTAGAATGCAGTGTTTGGTACAGAAGGTAGAATGCAGTGTTTGGTAGAATGCAGTGTTTGGTACAGAAGGTAGAATGCAGTGTTTGGTACAGAAGGTAGAATGCAGTGTTTGGTACAGAAGGTAGAATGCAGTGTTTGGTACAGAAGGTAGAATGCAGTGTTTGGTACAGAAGGTAGAATGCAGTGTTTGGTACAGAAGGTAGAATGCAGTGTTTGGTACAGAAGGTAGAATGCAGTGTTTGGTACAGAAGGTAGAATGCAGTGTTTGGTACAGAAGGTAGAATGCAGTGTTTGGTACAGAAGGTAGAATGCAGTGTTTGGTACAGAAGGTAGAATGCAGTGTTTGGTACAGAAGGTAGAATGCAGTGTTTGGTACAGAAGGTAGAATGCAGTGTTTGGTACAGATAGTTAGCAGGCAGCGTTCCTTGGTTGGAGGGCAGGTTAACTGTCCTGTTGTGTAACAATCACATGTTGGCGCAGTGAGTGCGTTCTGACCACTCCATCTGGAGGGGGGTGGGGGGACCAGCTGAATATTTGGAACTCACACGTGAGACGTTTATGTCCATAGACATCCTGTAAGTGTTCAATATCTACTTCTCAGGCCTGATGTCCCCGCCCCCCCGTCTTTTTTTTGCTCTTTAAATTGTTCTGTCTCTCTCCTGGTTAGGCGGAGTTGGGGTTCAACATGAGCATCCTGGATATTGGTGGTGGATTCTCTGGCTCAGAGTTTCAGCTCAAACAGGTATGTGATGATACCTCTCATCACATGGCATTACTTACTAAAACAAACAGATTTTATGTTTTCCTAATGGGCCGTGGTAATACATAGTGCACTATAGAGGGAATATAATGGTGTTTTTTTTGCACACAGGCATTACTCAACTGACTTCCTCTCTGTAGGTTCATACCGCCGTCAGACTGCTGCTGGATGCCTACTTCCCCACTCTGTCTGGAGTGCAGGTCATCGCTCAGCCTGGTAGCTACTACGTCTCCTCTGCCTTCACTCTGGCTGTCAATGTCATCGGCAAGAAGGTTGTGGCCCGGGACTGGAACGGCCTTGCTCAGGGTGAGCCTGCTGACTTGACTACTGCCGTCACTACTATTAATTGCTCCTGGGTTGCTGTTGATAAGACAGACCCTGGCCGTGACTCCGCCCTCTAAGGGTGTCTCGGAAGTTAGGATATGCTTAAAGAAACCCCACACATTTCCATTTAATTAATGGGATAGAACGGAGACAGTATTTCTCTATGGGATGAGAAAATATCTATAACAGAGCACACACACCATGTTAGAGAATATCTTTGTACAGGTGGATGTTGCAGAACATTACAATGAACCCGCTAAGGGGAATACGGTATACTGTGGTCTCTTTGTTGGTGTACTTTGTTTTGAAACATCCTGTCTATCTCATCCATCAGATGAGCTGACCCCAGATGACGAGCCAGAGTTCCTGTACTACCTGAACGATGGCGTCTACGGGTCTTTCTCCAGCAAGCTGCTAGGAAGCACCATCCCTGCCCCGGCTGTGCACAAGGTCAGTAGCAGCTGGCCGGTTCCTCATCAGAGGAGACGAGGTCAGTAGCGGCTGGCCCGGTTCCTCACCAGAGGAGACGAGGTCAGTAGCGGCTGGCCTGCGTCCTCACCAGAGGAGACGAGGTCAGTAGCGGCTGGCCTGGTTCCTCACCAGAGGAGACGAGGTCAGTAGCGGCTGGCCTGGTTCCTCATCAGAGGAGACGAGGTCAGTAGCGGCTGGCCCGGTTCCTCATCAGAGGAGACGAGGTCAGTAGCGGCTGGCCCGGTTCCTCATCAGAGGAGACGAGGTCAGTAGCGGCTGGCCCGGTTCCTCACCAGAGGAGACGAGGTCAGTAGCGGCTGGCCTGGGTCCTCAGAGGAGACGAGGTCAGTAGCGGCTGGCCTGGTTCCTCACCAGAGGAGACGAGGTCAGTAGCGGCTGGCCTGGGTCCTCACCAGAGGAGACGAGGTCAGTAGCGGCTGGCCTGGGTCCTCACCAGAGGAGACGAGGTCAGTAGCGGCTGGCCTGGGTCCTCACCAGAGGAGACGAGGTCAGTAGCGGCTGGCCCGGGTCCTCATCAGAGGAGACGAGGTCAGTAGCGGCTGGCCCGGTTCCTCATCAGAGGAGACGAGGTCAGTAGCGGCTGGCCCGGTTCCTCACCAGAGGAGACGAGGTCAGTAGCGGCTGGCCCGGTTCCTCACCAGAGGAGACGAGGTCAGTAGCGGCTGGCCTGGTTCCTCACCAGAGGAGACGAGGTCAGTAGCGGCTGGCCTGGTTCCTCACCAGAGGAGACGAGGTCAGTAGCGGCTGGCCTAGGTCCTCAGAGGAGACGAGGTCAGTAGCGGCTGGCCTAGGTCCTCAGAGGAGACGAGGTCAGTAGCGGCTGGCCTGGGTCCTCACCAGAGGAGACGAGGTCAGTAGCGGCTGGCCTGGGTCCTCACCAGAGGAGACGAGGTCAGTAGCGGCTGGCCTGGTTCCTCACCAGAGGAGACGAGGTCAGTAGCGGCTGGCCTGGATCCTCAGAGGAGACGAGGTCAGTAGCGGCTAAGTAACCATTAAACACACCAAAATCAAAGTTTAGTCATTTCTAACATGTACTGCCCTATTAGTTTCGTAAGAAAAGGGGGTATAAAATGCAAGGTTAATCTCACTTGAAGTTTAATAATTTTACTTTTTGATAAAATATGTGAAAAGTCCTATGTACCCATTAAGCCCATGGGTGTGCCAAATAAACTCACCTCTAAAATAATCAATTTGAATGAATTTCCCTTACAAATTTGCATTTATTTTGTAAAATGTCATTAGATTTATCTCCCCTAAAGTAATTAAAATAAGCTGATCATTACTATTCACGGTGAAAGTAGCGCTCCAGTCTCCCCCTACTGTGTATTATGAAGGTACAGGTAGGGCTGTCATGACATTTTGTCAAGCAAATAAGTGTCGGTCTCATTGACCGTTAATTAACATAAACACATTCAGCATCTCCTGGCTTCCACACAGCCTACAAGCCACTGATGCAAACCTTTGGGAACATCTACCGCAATAAAGCCATTATTTAATTTTAGACCGGTCCAAAGAAACATGAAGAACATGTAGTCTACTTCAGAAGAACAGAAAAGTATACATCAGAATTGTCCTTACATTATGCCCTGATCTGGCTGTGGGCTAGACGAGTTCATTTAGCGGACAAGATTAGCTTAGAATTCTGTGGCAAATACACTACCGGTCAAAAGTTTGGACACATCTACTCATTCAAGGGTTTTTATTTTTACAATTTTCTACATTGTATAATAATGGCGACGCTATCAAAACTGTGAAATAACACACATGGAATCATGTAGTAACAAAAAAAAGTGTATATTTGAGATTCTTCAAAGCAGCCACCCTTTGCCTTGATGACAGCTTTGCACACTCTTGGCATTCTCTCAACCAGATTCACCTGGAATGCTTTTCAGGGAGCTGCTTATGTATGCCAGTTAAGCTTTACAACCGGTGTAGAGCCTATAGCCTGTGGGCTAGGCTCCATGAGGTGTGAGACTTATGATTTGAAAATGTCGCAAAGGATAGGCTTGCGCTGTTCCTTGCCTTACTGCACACAAGCTGAGCATCCTTCAGAGCTTGAACGGATATGCAGAGAACAATAGGAGAAACTCTCCAAATACAGGTGTGCCAAGCTTGTAGCATCATACCCAAGGCTGTAATCGCTGGCCAAAGTACTGAGTAAAGGGTCTGAATACCTATGTACGCCCCTTCACTTTCCCCAAGTTTTGGTACTTTACAGCCTTATTCTAAAATTGATGAAATTGTTGTTTTTCCCCCCATCAATCTACACATCATGACAAAGCAAAAACATGTTTGACATTTTTGCTCATTTATAACAAATTAAACTGAAATACCACATTTACAATCAAGTTGTTGAAACATCTCAAGGATGATCAATGGAAACAGGATGCACCTGAGCTCAATTTACAGTCTCTTAGCAAAGAGTCTGAATACTTATTTAAATAAGGTATTTCTAAAAAAAAAAAAAAAAAAAAAAAAAAAAACGTTTGCATTTATTAAGGGGTTTTGTGTGTAGATTGACAATTTTAGAATAATGCTGTAATGTAACAAACTAAATGTGGAATAAGTGAAGGTTTGAATACTTTCTGAATGTGCTGTATATAATATGATTAACCTCTCTGGGATATGGCCAAAAGCCAGGGAAAATGCAGAGCGCCAAATTCAAATAAATGACTACAAAAATCAAACTTTCATTAACCTCTAGCGACGAGCAATCCCGTATCCGGGAGCGTAATCATAGCCTCAAGCGCATTACCATAACGCAACGTTTCCTATTCATGAAAATTGCAAATGAAATATATTGAAACACAAGCTTAGCCTTTTGTTAACAACGCTGTCATCTCAGATTTTCAAAATATGTGTTACAGCCAACGCTAGACAAGCATTTGTGTAAGTTTAGCATGGCATAATGCTATGCTAGGCTGTGCTGGCAGCAGGCAACATTTTCACAAAAATAAGAAAAGCAACCAAATTAAATCATTTACCTTTGAAGAACTTCAGATGCTTTCACTCAGGAGACTCCCAGTTAGATAGCAAATGTTCCTTTTTTCCAAAAATAATATTTTTGTAGGCGAAAAACGTCACGTTTTGTTCATCCTGCTTGGCTGAGAAATCGACCGAAAATACTTCAACTATAACGCCAAACTTTTTTCAAAATTTACTCCATAATATCGACAAACACGGCAAATGTTGTTTAGGATCCATCCTCAAAGTGTTTTTAACAAATATATTCTACAATATATGTGGCACTCACAGACAATATCTTTGCAGTTTTGGAAACGTCAGTGTTTTCTTTCCAAAGCTGTCAATTATATGCATAGTCGAGCATCTTTTCGTGACATATCTTGTTTAAAACGGGAACTTTTTTCATCCAAAAATTAAGAGTGTCCCCTATATCCAAGAGGTTAAATCACACATGGAAGATGGTAAATTAAAGCTACACTTGTTGTGAATCCAGCCATCATGTCAGATTTCAAAAATACTTTTCAGCGAAAGCAAACAATGCTATTTGAGGATAGCACCTCTGTAAACAGAGAGAGAAAAGCATATTTCAACCCTGCAGGTGTGACACAAAACGCAGAAATAAAAATATAATTCATGCCTTACCTTTGACGAGCGTCTTTTGTTGGGACTCCAATATGTCCCATAAACTTTTGTTCGGTTAATTCCATCGATATATATCCAAAATGTCCACTTATTTGGCGCGTTAGATCCATAAAAACACTGGTTCCAACTTGTGCAACTTGACAATAAAATATCTCCAAAAGTTACCTGTAAACTTTGCCAAAACATTTCAAACTACTTTTGTAATACAACTTCAGGTATTTTTTTAAAAACGTAAATAATCGATAAAATTGAAGACTGGATGATCTGTGTTCAATACAGGAGGAAAACAACAAACTGTAGCTAGCTTTCTGGTCACGCGCCTCTATCTAACAGTACACTTCAAGTGACCCTCGTTCAAGATGGCCGTACTTCTTCATTACACAAAGGAAAAACCTCAACCAATTTCTAAAGACTGTTGACATCCAGTGGAAGCGATAGGAACTGCAGGAAAGTCCCTTAGCAATCTGGATTCCCAATGAAAACTCATTGAAAAGAGTGACCTCAAAAACAAACAATCTGAATGGTTTGTCCTCTGGGTTTCGCCTGCTAAATACGTTCTGTTATACTCACAGACATGATTCAAACAGTTTTAGAATCTTCAGAGTGTTTTCTATCCAAATCTACTAATAATATGCATATCTTATCTTCTGGGGATGAGTAGCAGGCAGTTGAATTTGGGCATGCATTTCATCCGGACGTGAAAATACTGCCCCCTGTCACCAAGAAGTTAACAAGTTTTTTTTAATCAACTTAAATCTGAGCAAAAAATGTGTATTTTATATACTACCATTTTCTTTGAATATTTGGGATATCAACACACTATCCCCAATGTGTTGCACTGCAAACCGGGCTTAATAAGCCACCTAGAACCGTAAGATGACAGTGGGTCTAGAAGCCTCCGTAGATGACAGTGGGTCTAGAAGCCTCCGTAGATGACAGTGGGTCTAGAAGCCTCCGTAGATGACAGTGGGTCTAGAAGCCTCCGTAGATGACAGTGGGTCTAGAAGCCTCCGTAGATGACAGTGGGTCTAGAAGCCTCCGTAGATGACAGTGGGTCTAGAAGCCTCCGTAGATGACAGTGGGTCTAGAAGCCTCCGTAGATGACAGTGGGTCTAGAAGCCTCCGTAGATGGCCGTGAGTGGAGTCTCTATCATTTGCTGAACATATAGTTTGATATGCCTCACCTGTTCAAAGACCGTGTGTGTAATCTTCACCTCTCCTTCCACAGGGGGGGTCTAGGGCTGAGGAGCCAGTGTTCTCCAGCAGCCTGTGGGGTCCATCATGTGACAGCCTAGACCAGCTGGTAGACCACTGCCTGCTGCCGGAGCTCAGCCCTGGAGACTGGCTGGTCTTTAACAACATGGGGGCTGCTGGTCTGGGGGACATCTCCTCCTTCAGTGACCGCTCAGCCATCAGACCACCTGTCTACTACACTGTCTCGACTGCTGACTGGTACGCCCTAGTTATAGTGCTGCAGGGGGAGGTCGAATGTGTATTTCTCTCGTGTTGCTTCATGTGTTGCGTCTCTAGTCATAGGGGTTGCCTAGTGGTTAGAGCGTTTGACTAGTAACCGAAAGGTTGCAAGTTTGAATTCCCGAGCTGACAAGGTACAAATCTGTCGTTCTGCCCCTGAACAGGCAGTTAACCCACTGTTCCTAGGCCGTCATTGAAAATAAGAATGTGTTCTGAACTGACTTGCCTAGTTAAATAAAGGTAAAATTAAATTAAAAAAAATAGTTAGAATGTAGCTTTCTTACCAACTAATGTCTCTCGTCAGATAGTTAGAACGTACAGTGAGGGGGAAAAGTATTTGATCCCCTGCTGATTTTGTACGTTTCCCCTCTGACAAAGAAATGATCAGTCTATAATTTTAATGGTAGGTTTATTTGAACAGTGAGAGACAGAATAACAACAAAAAAATCCAGAAAAACGCATGTCAAAATTGTTATAAATTGATTTGCATTTTAATGAGGGAAAACATGACTTAGTACTTGGTGGCAATCAGAGGTCAGACGGTTCTTGTAGTTGGCCACCAGGTTTGCACACATCTCAGGAGGGATTTTGTCCCACTCCTCTTTGCAGATCTTCTCCAAGTCATTAAGGTTTCTAGGCTGATGTTTGGCAACTCAAACCTTCAACTTCCTCCACAGATTTTCTATGGGATTAAGGTCTGGAGACTCCGGGAACTTAATGTGCTTCTTCTTGAGCCACTCCTTTGTTGCCTTGGCCGTGTGTTTTGGGTCATTGTCATGCTGGAATACCCATCCACGACCCATTTTCAATGCCCTGACTGAGGGAAGGAGGTTCTCATTCAAGATTTGACGTTACATGGCCCCGTCCATTGTCCCTTTGATGCGGTGTTGTCCTGTCCCCTTAACAGAAAAACACCCCCAAAGCATAATGTTTCCACCTCCATGTTTGACAGTGGGGATGGTGTTCTTGGGATCATAGGCAGCATTCCTCCTCCTCCACACACGGTGAGTTAAGTTGATGCCAAAGAGCTCCATTTTGGTCTCATCTGACCACAACACTTTCACCCAGTTGTCCTCTGAATCATTCAGATGTTCATTGGCACACTTCAGATGGGCATGTATATGTGCTTTATTGAACAGGGGGACCTTGCGGGCGCTGCAGGATTTCAGTCCTTCACGTGTGTTACCAATTGTTTTCTTGGTGACTATGGTCCCAGCTGCCTTGAGATCATTGACAAGATCCTCCCATGTAGTTCTGGGCTGATTCCTCACCGTTCTCATGATCATTGCAACTCCACAAAGTGAGATCTTGCATGGAGCCCCAGGCCAAGGGAGATTGACAGTTATTTTGTGTTCCTTCCATTTGGGAATAATTGCACCAACTGTTGTCACCTTCTCACCAAGCTGCTTGGCAATGGTCTTGTAGCCCATTCCAACCTTGTGTAGGTCTACAATCTTGTCTCTGACATCCTTGGAGAGCTCTTTGATCTTGGCCATTGTGGAGAGTTTGGAATCTGATTGATTGATTGCTTCTGTGGACAGGTGTCTTTTATACAGGTAACAAACTGAGATTAGGAGCACTCCCTTTAAGAGTGTGCTCCTAATCTCAGCTCGTTACCTGTATAAAAGACACATGGGAGTCAGAAATCTTTCTGATTGAGAGGGGGTCAAATACTTATTTCCCTCATTAAAATGCAAATCAATTTATAACAATTTTGACAAGTTTTTCAGGATTTTTGTTGTTTTGTCTCTCACTGTTCAAATAAACCTACCATTAAATTTATAGACTAATAATTTCTTTGTCCGTGGGCAAACGTACAAAATCAGCAGGGGATCAAATGCTTTTTTCCCTCACTGGAGCTTTCTTACCAACTAATGACCGTCTCAAGTCAAATAGTTAGAACGTAGCTTTCTTACCAACTAATGGCCGTCTCTAGTCAAATAGTTAGAACGTAGCTTTCTTACCAACTAATGGCCGTCTCAAGTCAAATAGTTAGAACGTAGCTTTCTTACCAACTAATGGCCGTCTCAAGTCAAATAGTTAGAACGTAGCTTTCTTACCAACTAATGGCCGTCTCAAGTCAAATAGTTAGAACGTAGCTTTCTTACCAACTAATGGCCGTCTCTAGTCAAATAGTTCGAACGTAGCTTTCTTACCAACTAATGGCCGTCTCTAGTCAAATAGTTAGAACGTAGCTTTCTTACCAACTAATGGCCGTCTCTAGTCAAATAGTTAGAACGTAGCTTTCTTACCAACTAATGGCCGTCTCTAGTCAAATAGTTAGAACGTAGCTTTCTTACCAACTAATGGCCGTCTCTAGTCAAATAGTTAGAACGTAGCTTTCTTACCAACTAATGGCCGTCTCTAGTCAAATAGTTAGAACGTAGCTTTCTTACCAACTAATGGCCGTCTCTAGTCAAATAGTTAGAACGTAGCTTTCTTACCAACTCATGGCCGTCTCTAGTCAAATAGTTAGAACGTAGCTTTCTTACCAACTCATGGCCGTCTCTAGTCAAATAGTTAGAACGTAGCTTTCTTACCAACTCATGGCCGTCTCTAGTCAAATAGTTAGAACGTAGCTTTCTTACCAACTCATGGCCGTCTCTAGTCAAATAGTTAGAACGTAGCTTTCTTACCAACTCATGGCCGTCTCTAGTCAAATAGTTAGAACGTAGCTTTCTTACCAACTCATGGCCGTCTCTAGTCAAATAGTTAGAACGTAGCTTTCTTACCAACTCATGGCCGTCTCTAGTCAAATAGTTAGAACGTAGCTTTCTTACCAACTAATGGCCGTCTCTAGTCAAATAGTTAGAACGTAGCTTTCTTACCAACTCATGGCCGTCTCTAGTCAAATAGTTAGAACGTAGCTTTCTTACCAACTCATGGCCGTCTCTAGTCAAATAGTTAGAACGTAGCTTTCTTACCAACTCATGGCCGTCTCTAGTCAAATAGTTAGAACGTAGCTTTCTTACCAACTCATGGCCGTCTCTAGTCAAATAGTTAGAACGTAGCTTTCTTACCAACTCATGGCCGTCTCTAGTCAAATAGTTAGAACGTAGCTTTCTTACCAACTCATGGCCGTCTCTAGTCAAATAGTTAGAACGTAGCTTTCTTACCAACTCATGGTCGTCTCTAGTCAAATAGTTAGAACGTAGCTTTCTTACCAACTAATGGCCGTCTCTAGTCAAATAGTTAGAATGTAGCTTTTTTACCAACTCATGGCCGTCTCTAGTCAAATAGTTAGAACGTAGCTTTCTTACCAACTCATGGCCGTCTCTAGTCAGATAGTTTACATAAGACATCTTCATCCTAATGTCTGTGTGAAGTGGGGACTCGGACACACAGGGAGCAGTGTTGGGAGAAAGGGGAGCAACACGAAGCAGCTAACTACAGCTAAACTAGCAACATACGCTTCACAGCCTTTCTCTCCTGTTCGACTGGTTTTCATATCAACTTTCTTTATTTGTCCAGAAGCCAAAAGCACTATCATAATCATATTGACTTGGTTTAATACACTTGGTGTAATCCTAACAACGTACAGGAACTCAAATCCTTCTGCTCACCCGATCTAGAATTCCTTACAATCAAGTGCCGGCCATTTTACCCACCAAGAGAATTCTCGTCTGTTATCGTCACAGCTGTGTACGTTCCCCTTCAAGCAGACAGCAAGCCGGCCATCAAGGAACTTCACTGGACTGCAAACTGGAAACCATTTTTCCTGAGGCTGCATTTATTGTAGCTGGGGATTTTAACAAAGAAAATTTGAGAACAAGGCTCCTAAATTCTATCAGCATATTGATTGCACTACGCGCCGGGGTAATACACTCGACCACTGCTACTCTAACTTCTGTGATGCATACAAATCCCTCCCCCGCTGCCCCCTCGGCAAATCTGAAACCATCCGAGTTCTTGAATATTTACATTTTCTCTCTTTCAAAGTTGCTAATGGATAAATGAATCTCTCTGAAACGGCTTGCATCAGGTGTCTTTTCCCCCCTCAAATTGAACGGTAGTGTACCATCTCTACCTTCAGAACCAACTACCTACCTTACCATCTCTACCTTCAGAACCAACTACCTACCTTACCATCTCTACCTTCAGAACCAACTACCTACCTTACCATCTCTACCTTCAGAACCAACTACCTACCTTACCATCTCTACCTTCAGAACCAACTACCTACCTTACCATCTCTACCTTCAGAACCAACTACCTACCTTACCATCTCTACCTTCAGAACCAACTACCTACCTTACCATCTCTACCTTCAGAACCAACTACCTACCTTACCATCTCTACCTTCAGAACCAACTACCTACCTTACCATCTCTACCTTCAGAACCAACTACCTACCTTACCATCTCTACCTTCAGAACCAACTACCTACCGTACCATCTCTACCTTCAGAACCAACTACCTACCGTACCATCTCTACCTTCAGAACCAACTACCTACCGTACCATCTCTACCTTCAGAACCAACTACCTACCGTACCATCTCTACCTTCAGAAACAACTACCTACCGTACCATCTCTACCTTCAGAACCAACTACCTACCGTACCATCTCTACCTTCAGAACCAACTACCTACCGTACCATCTCTACCTTCAGAACCAACTACCTACCGTACCATCTCTACCTTCAGAACCAACTACCTACCGTACCATCTCTACCTTCAGAACCAACTACCTACCTTACCATCTCTACCTTCAGAACCAACTACCTACCTTACCATCTCTACCTTCAGAACCAACTACCTACCTTACCATCTCTACCTTCAGAACCAACTACCTACCTTACCATCTCTACCTTCAGAACCAGTGTCGCTGGATATATTTGGGTCTCCCGAGTGGCGCAGCGGTCTAAGGCACCGCTTCTCAGCGTGTCACTACAGTCCCTGGTTCGAATCCAGGCTGTATCACAACCGGCTGTGATTGGGAGTCTCATAGGGCGGCGCACAATTGGCCCAGCGTCGTCTGGGGTTGGCCGGGGTAGGCTGTCATTGTAAATAAGAATTTGTTCTTAATTGACTTGCCTTGTTAAGAAAATAAAAAATTGCATTTTGGCAAATAGTTTGCAAATTATGTATTCTATTCTCTGCCTCATTCCATTAGCTGCATGTTCAATACTGTGAGATGTTTTTTCATTTCTTATTGGAAAAAGTCTGTTCATAGTATTTCTTGTTTAACCGGTGTTGGTTAGTCGGCAACAAAATTGATTGAAATTTGTATCCATACTCATATTAGGTATCAATGTTATGTCCGTCATGCTCGGAGTTCACATTCCGAAGTGGTGATGTATATTGGCGCACCCATTTCTTTCATCTTCACTGTTTGTGATAGATAATATATCAAAAACATTGACAAGATGTATACCGGAAAATATTGTTGGAAGCTTTACCATCATTGCCCATTCCTGATTTTGTGTTCCACTGCAACTTTATTAGTCAAACAATGTTTTTTTTCCCCTGTGTGTTCCTCAGGTACAACATACAGGAGGCTGGGATAGCTGTGGACAGCATCATGAAGAACTTCTCCATGGTCCAGTACGGTGCATAGCTGCGCTCTGTCCCTCCCTCTCCGGTGTGACATCCGAGAGAGATCTCCTTACCCTGGGCTTTTAGTGGTCAACATTCCAACGGCCTTGGAAAATGCAGTGTTCAACTTTCCAGGAAGGTCGAAATAGACTTGAGATTTCCTGGGAACAGAAAACGATTTATTGGTGACCCATACCTCCAATTCTCAATTTGTTTTTGGAAAAAAGAAAAAGATCAACACATTTATCCCTCTTCCTACTCACCCCTCCTCCTCAGATAGAAAACACATTTATCCCTCTTCCTACTCACCCCTCCTCCTCAGATAGAAAACACATTTATCCCTCTTCCTACTCGCCCCTCCTCCTCATATAGAAAACAACATGTTTATCCCTCTTCCTACTCGCCCCTCCTCCTCAGATAGAAAACACATTTATCCCTCTTCCTACTCGCCCCTCCTCCTCATATAGAAAACAACACATTTATCCCTCTTCCTACTCGCCCCTCCTCCTCAGATAGAAAACACATTTATCCCTCTTCCTACTCACCCATCCTCCTCAGATAGAAAACAACACGTTTATCCCTCTTCCTACTCGCCCCTCCTCCTCAGATAGAAAACACATTTATCCCTCTTCCTACTCACCCATCCTCCTCAGATAGAAAACAACACGTTTATCCCTCTTCCTACTCACCCCTCCTCAGATAGAAAACAACACATTTATCCCTCTTCCTACTCGCCCCTCCTCCTCAGATAGAAAACACGTTTATCCCTCTTCCTACTCGCCCCTCCTCCTCAGATAGAAAACAACACGTTTATCCCTCTTCCTACTCGCCCCTCCTCCTCAGATAGAAAACAACATGTTTATCCCTCTTCCTACTCGCCCCTCCTCCTCAGATAGAAAACAACATGTTTATCCCTCTTCCTACTCGCCCCTCCTCCTCAGATAGAAAACAACACGTTTATCCCTCTTCCTACTCGCCCCTCCTCCTCAGATAGAAAACAACACGTTTATCCCTCTTCCTAAACGCCCCTCCTCCTCAGATAGAAAACAACACATTTATCCCTCTTCCTACTCGCCCCTCCTCCTCAGAAAACACGTTTATCCCTCTTCCTACTCACCCCTCCTCCTCAGATAGAAAACACATTTATCCCTCTTCCTACTCGCCCCTCCTCCTCAGATAGAAAACACATTTATCCCTCTTCCTACTCGCCCCTCCTCCTCAGATAGAAAACAACACGTTTAACCCTCTTCCTACTCGCCCCTCCTCCTCAGATAGAAAACACGTTTATCCCTCTTCCTACTCGCCCCTCCTCCTCAGATAGAAAACACGTTTATCCCTCTTCCTACTCGCCCCTCCTCCTCCTCAGAAAACACGTTTATCCCTCTTCCTACTCACCCCTCCTCCTCAGATAGAAAACACATTTATCCCTCTTCCTACTCGCCCCTCCTCCTCAGATAGAAAACACATTTATCCCTCTTCCTACTCACCCCTCCTCCTCAGATAGAAAACACATTTATCCCTCTTCCTACTCGCCCCTCCTCCTCAGATAGCAAACAACACGTTTAACCCTCTTCCTACTCGCCCCTCCTCCTCAGATAGAAAACAACACATTTATCCCTCTTCCTACTCGCCCCTCCTCCTCAGATAGAAAACAACACGTTTATCCCTCTTCCTACTCGCCCCTCCTCCTCAGACAGAAAACACATTTATCCCTCTTCCTACTCGCCCCTCCTCCTCAGATAGAAAACAACACATTTATCCCTCTTCCTACTCGCCCCTCCTCCTCAGATAGAAAACAACACGTTTATCCCTCTTCCTACTCACCCCTCCTCCTCAGATAGAAAACACATTTATCCCTCTTCCTACTCGCCCCTCCTCCTCAGATAGAAAACACATTTATCCCTCTTCCTACTCACCCCTCCTCCTCAGATAGAAAACACATTTATCCCTCTTCCTACTCACCCCTCCTCCTCAGATAGAAAACACATTTATCCCTCTTCCTACTCGCCCCTCCTCCTCAGATAGCAAACAACACGTTTAACCCTCTTCCTACTCGCCCCTCCTCCTCAGATAGAAAACAACACATTTATCCCTCTTCCTACTCGCCCCTCCTCAGATAGAAAACAACACGTTTATCCCTCTTCCTACTCACCCCTCCTCAGATAGAAAACAACACGTTTATCCCTCTTCCTACTCGCCCCTCCTCCTCAGACAGAAAACACATTTATCCCTCTTCCTACTCGCCCCTCCTCCTCAGATAGAAAACAACACATTTATCCCTCTTCCTACTCGCCCCTCCTCCTCAGATAGAAAACAACACGTTTATCCCTCTTCCTACTCGCCCCTCCTCCTCAGATAGAAAACACATTTATCCCTCTTCCTACTCGCCCCTCCTCAGATAGAAAACAACACGTTTATCCCTCTTCCTACTCGCCCCTCCTCCTCAGACAGAAAACACATTTAACAGTAACATATGCAACTAAATGGATGACTGTAGATGGAGCCCCGCTTCCAAACCAGGTTTATTCATTAGATAGTTTACATAAATGTGTAATTGGTTCATTTATATTATATATTGATTACCTGTTGACAGTCTTGTAAAAATCACTTGTCTGTTCAACATGATGATGCATTTGTCTATAGAAGATGATTCGCCAGGTTTAATATTTAAAATCAGTACTAAATTTTTGCTTTTGACCCCATAGTCTAGTTTAAGTGAGATGTTAACCTTAACCCATTCTTGATTACGTTTCATATTTTGGGGGGGGGGGGGGGGTTATTAATTGCATTTTGTAAAATAATATGGAGCACGTTTGAGTTCCCGCCAACATTTTCCCCAAGTACATACGGTTTTACTGAGCAATATCTTCCGTGGGAATACTGTTGTCTGTTTGAACGCTACATGGATAACTGTGATTCCATTGTGACATCTTAACATTCTTGCTTGGTGAGAGGGGCATTTGAAGGATTTGTTGAAGTGATTTCTTCTCAGAGGAGTTCTGAACAGAACTAGCTGGGTTCTGTTTGCTAATGTACAGACAGAACTTTACCAGGCTGGCAGAAAGTGGTCCTCGGTTCTAAATCCTTTTGAGGAAGTGTTCTGGACAGGAAAGCCCCCTTCAGCATTACAGCCCATGGCTTTCACTCTGATCATGCTGTAAAGCTTCTCTGCTGGGTTAAGAGATACAACTAACATCAGCCTTGAGACTTGGACACACTTGGAACATTTTGTTTCTATAAACCTTTCAACCACAAGTGTGTTACAAGGCCTTGTTCTCTGTCGCCACAGCACATAGCAGTCCACCAATAGACTTGTCTTCATATTTATGTGGCTCTAGCTTCTCATGCCTCTCTTACTGTATGGTGGTCTAACATGGAGTCTTGTACATTTTTTAATGTCTAAATAAGGTGACCAGAGCTGGACCCATATCTGGTTGTGCTCTTTCCATCTCCATTGCTCATTGTCAATCCCAGGCTGTTTGCCATGAGAGTGAGTGACAAGGAAGTGGGCATGATAGCGCAAACAGACTGGCACGCAAGCTTGACCAGACCTGACTGAACTCTTAACTGTCCCCCTTGTTGGACAAGTAAAGTACTGGAAATGACTTTCTAAGGCACTAATGGACCGTGTCCTATTTTTGACTGTAAATTGTGCTTGTTAAAGTAATGCAAGTGATTAATTTAATACATCTTTTGGACTGAAACCCTGTCTTTGGAGTTTTGCTTTTTTCATCTCTGGGAATTTACTAAACAAAAATATAAATGCAACAATTCGAATGATTTTACTGAGTTCAATTCAGGAAATCAGTCAATAGAAATAAATTCATTAGGCCTGAATCTATGGAATTCACATTACTGGGAAGGGGCACAGCCATGGGTGGGCATAGGCCCACCCACTGGGGAGCCAGGCCCAGCTAATCAGAATTATTGTTTTTTTCCCACAAGGGCTATATTACTGACAAATACTCCTCAGTTTTGTCAGGTGGCTGGTTTCAAATGATCCCGCAGGTGAAGAAGCCGGATGTGGAGGTCCTGGATTGGCGTAGTTACACGTGGTCAGCGGTTGGGAGGCCGGTTGGACGTACTGCCAAATTCTCTAAAATGTTGGAGGCAGCCGACGGTAGAGAAATTAACATGCAAAAGCTCTGGTGGACATTCCTGCAGTCAGCATGCCAATTGCACACTCCCTCAAAACTTGCCACTTCTGCAGCATTGTGTTGTGAGACAACTTCACATTTTAGTGGCCTTTTATTATCCCCAGCACAAGGTGCACCTGTGTAATGATCATGCTGTTTAATCAGTTTATTGATATTCCACACCGGTCAGGTGGATGGATTATCTTGGCAAAGAGAAATGCTCACTAACAGGGAAGTAAACACATTTGTTCACAACATTTGAGCGAAATAAGCATTTTGGGGATCTTTTATTTCAGTGTTTTAATATTTGATACACAGTAACAGCAAAGTTTTAAACACCTACTCATTCAAGGGTTATTTATTTTTACTATTTTCTATATTGTAGAATAAATAGTGAAGACATCAAAACTATGAAATAACACACGGAATCATGTAGTAACCAAAACAAAGTGTTAAACAAATTCAAATATATTTGAGATTCTTCAAAGTAGCCACCTTTTGCCTTGATGACAGCTTTGCACACTAATGACATTCTCTCAACCAGCTTCACCTGAAATGCTTTTCCAACAGTCTTTGAAGGAGTTCCCACATATGCTGAGCACTTGTTGGCTGCTTTTCCTTCACTCTGCGGTCCAACTCATCCCAAACCATCTCAATTGTGTTGAGGTCGGGTGATTGTGGAGGCCAGGTCATCTGATGCAGCACTCTCCTTCTTGGTCAAATAGCCCTTACACAGCCTGGAGGTGTGTTGGGTCATTGTCGTGTTGAAAAACAAATGATAATCCCACTAAGTGCAAACCAGATGGGATGGCGTTTTGCTGCAGAATGATGTGGTAGCCATGCTGGTTAAGTGTGCCTTGAATTCTAAATAAATCACTGTGTCACCAGCAAAACACCACCACATCCATGGTTCACATGCAGAGATCATCCATTCACCTACTCTGCGTCTCACGAAGACACGGTGGTTGGAACCAAAAATGTCCATTGCTCATGTTTCTTGGCCCAAGCAAGTCTTTCCTTTTATTAGTGGTGTCCTTTAGTAGTAGTTTATTTGCAGCAATTTGGCCATGAAGGCCTGATTCACTCAGTCTCCTCTGAACAGATGATGTTGAGATGTCTCTTACTTGAACTCTGTGAAGCATTTATTTGGGCTGCAATTTCTGAGGCTGGTAACTAACTTATCCTCTGCACCAGAGGTAACTCTGGGTCTTCCTTTCCTGTGGCGGTCCTCATGAGAGCCAGTTTCATCAGTGCTTGATGGCTTTTGTGACTTTACTTGAAGAAAAGTTCTTGAAGTTTTCCACATTGACGGACCTTCATGTCTTAAAGTAATGATGGACTGTCATTTCTCTTTGCTTATTTGACATGTTCTTGCCATAATATGGACTTGGTCTTTTACCAAATAGGGCTATCTTCTGTATACCACCCCTACCTCGTCACAACACAACTGATTGGTTCAAATGCACTAAGAAGGAAAGAAGTTCCACAAATGAACCTTGAACAAGGCCCACCTGTTAATTGAAAAGCATTCCAGGTGACTACCTCATGAAGCTGGTTGAGAGAATGCCAAGAGTGTGCAAAGCTGTCATCAAGGTAAAGGGTTGCTACTTTGAAGAATAATATATTTCATATATATTTTGATTTGTTAACACTTTTTAAGTTACTACATGAATCCATATGTGTTATTTCATAGTTGTCTTCACTATTATTCTACAATGTAGAAAATTGTAAAAATAAAGAAAACCCTTGAATGGTGTGTCCAAACTGTTGACTGGTACTGTATTTATATGGTAACATTTTGAATCTGGCTTTACTACTATAGCACATAGTTAATGTGTTTCTAACACATTTATAAATGGAAAAACAGACAGTAAAAAAATATATAATCAATAAGATTGAAGTATGTCCTATATCTAGGATATAAGAAAGCTCTGGAAATATATTTTTTTACACATTTAACCCCCATTTTTTTGGTTGGCACAAAACTACCTCTGTACTTTTTATTTTTTTTAATCAGTACCAGGTTACTTTCAGAAGAGTCCCGGAACAGTTGTGTTTTTTCTAACCAAATATGTTCTGATTTTCAGGGGGACTGTTGATTATTACTGCCGGTAATACTTAGTTGTTCTTGTAATGCCTCCTCATTTAATCCTGTTTTATATTAATTCCAAAACAATACATTCATTCACTGTTTTTAATACACCTTCAAAATGTTTTTGCTTACCCTGGTGTGAAATAAAACCTCATTCCATACACGACTTTCATGAACTCTTGCCTTGCGATAATGGAGGTGCCAAATACAGATTATTAGCAGGTGATTAGTTAAGAAGCCAACTACTTCAAAGACTGCAACAATGCTTGGACTATCATACCTGTAGACTGTGACACATAAGTTCTATTGCTAGTGACAACTGCACAGAAAAGATGCTCAGACTGCCAATGTAATAATATGCTAAATGTACACTCGTTTGAGGATAAAGAACCTGCTTCTGATTTTCATCTTGACACAACCAAGAGTTCATAGGAGGAAGTGTCAATGGTGCAGCCCAATCAAATCTCAGACACCCAAGAAATTAGGAATGAATACTACCACTTTGAGACAGAAAGTTGTCGTAGATGTTTATCAGATGAGGAAATCGTAAGCTCTATGAAAACTGAATCGGATGAGCAACATGTAACTGGAGTGTTTAAAGTCTGAATAAGCGAGGATACACTGAAATGTGTTTTGGAGGGTTCAGGTATACCACTCCAAACCATGTCTTTTCCATTGATCCGTGATAAATGGGAGAGGGTCCATTTGGAGAGAAGTGGGAGCTATTTCAAAAACTTCACATGGGTAGGCCTATAGTTATCTGGTGCTGGTTTATAGTTCTCAAAGGTAGGCCTATTTGCAGGAAAGATTAGAGTCCAATCCTTACTGTGTAGTATATTTTCGATATCAATTTTCAGTCAGTCAGAAAAGGATACTAAAACAAACGTTGAGCTCCGGAGAGGGAGCAACTTGCATTGTCATTACATAATACTGCCGCAAATAAGGTGCACAGGGAATTAAGACGCCGACCGACCTCTGGTGACGTTGGCTAGCTAAACGCATGCGCAGAATGACGTCACCGGGTCTAATGTTTAGATTATTTTGAGGAGATGGTTAACTTCATTGAACGCGCCCGGTGTGTGCGTTGTCAATGGCGATTCTGGGCCAAGAGATCACTCCTTCAAGGAATTAATTAGAGTCAATTCTAGCTCAAAAACCCAACATTAGCATGAATTACGTGAACAAGAAGTACAACATTACACATTTTCCGAGATAATTAACATGTTCTCTGTAATATCGGATAGTTTTGAAATAGTGTCATTGCATACTTTCGAGGAAAATAGAGGTTTCTCAATTCATGCCGCATTCACGTGCCAGTCGGTGCTAAGAAACTCTGACATGCCTGACTTACTAACTGGTTGAAAACGGCATGTGTGTAACTACAACCAATTATCAAGTCGAACATTGCAGAGTTAACTATTTCTGACAAGCAAGTGAACGTGGTAATAGTGTAACGACTCTGGGCTTCGGGCTAGAAGGTCGAGGTTCGACACCTGCTCCCTGCATTGTTTCATTCCATGGGCTGCAGGGCCAGTAACCGAAAGGTTGCAAGTTCGAATCCCCGAGCTGACAATGTAGAAATTGTCGTTCTGCCCATGAACCGGTAGTTAACCCACCGTTCCTAGGCCGTCATTGAAAATAAGAATTTGTCTTTAACTGACTTGCCTGGTTAAATAAATTACAATATCTTGACGTTTAGAAGGTATCGCTTAACGATTAGCTTAGCAGCCGTTTGATGCAGCATGACAACGGGAACGCGATTGGTCGACGTCTGCCGGCAGAGTTTCGCCATTTATTTCTTGCATATTTCCTCTATTATCTTGGTCGAATTGTGCGTCAAATCAAAGTTGTTTTTTTACGAAAATGAAAACGTGTCCGTTTGTCACTTTCACGAGGTTGGAGTAGTAACATGTTCAACTACTTAAAGACACTGGCTCTAATCCAGGTTGTGCCTTTAGATTTGGAGAAAATGGAGATCTAAAGACAACCATGTAACATCTCTCACTGACTTGTGGAACCCTTAAACCCCTGCCTGGTCTATTGCGTCTACGTTCCCTCACTTCTCGCGATGTTGCGCCTACGTTCCCGGCACGTCTCGCGATATTTCGCCTCGGTTTAGAAACGCTGTGACCAGACAACAAGGTGAACACTAGCAGGAACGACTTCGCTGCTTGAGTGTTGCTTGTTCACGAAATGGACTGCTCAAATCTAACCAATGTACGCACAGAGTCCAAGGATTACCAGGTAACAATAATGTAAACCTGTCGAAATGCCTTTTTTTCCTTCCCATTGTGTATAGTTGAAACGTTATTACTATGCCACTTTAAATTGCCTAGTGTAACCTATAAACAATGACCACTGCAACAACTGAGAGCTGAGATGTATGTAGTTTAGTCCGTTATTAAACAGTATGGAACAACCAAAACATCCAGGGCAGACACCTTTGCGAACGACCGTGATACATTGCTGCAATATTGCTGCATTGATTGTTGATCTAAATTTAAATGTGGTCGAGAAATAACTTCTAACACAAAGAGCATGTTACCAAGATGTAAATTTATAATAGAAGACAACTTATTTATTCAAGTCAAATATAATGTTGCTGCTATTTTATGTAAGAACTGCATTGTCGTTCATGTGTTTTCACCGACGTTATGAAACAAAAAATGGTGTGTGGGGTTGTTGCCGGAGCACCGTGCAGCGGGTACCCGCACTAGTTTATATTTGACTATAATACATGGAGCTGGTCAAACTATTTCTGCAAAATTAATTCAAAAAAATTATATTTAATTAGCACTACAAGAGAATGATGAACTATTAGGCTAGCTGTGTGCACTGCGGAGGCCACTGACTACTTCAGCCGATCAGACCTTTGGAAAAACGTGTGTGTCTTCCTTGAGGATGTTCGTAAAACTCCACAGACCCCTCTTACATTTAAGTCATTTAGCAGAGCGACTTACAAATTGGTGAATTCACCTTCTGACATCCAGTGGAACAGCCACTTTACAATAGTGCATCTAAATCATTAAGGGGGGGGGGGGGTGAGAAGGATTACTTATCCTTGTGCAGTGTAACCCAGAATTATGTGACCACTTGGTTAAGACGACACCATTTTGCCTAGGACCAGATGCGAACAGTCATTCAGGGCAGGTGAAGAAACCCACATTTTTTGCAAAAAAGGTTTGCCTGTTTTGCGTGTTATTTTGTCATTAAACGTGTCACATATCAGTTCGTAAACAGTGTGTGTGTATGTATATATATCTATCTCACTGACTTAATGAAGCTGCATACAAACATGGTCTCTTTTTTAAATGTTATTTTCTTGATTTCGTCAGTTCCAAAATGCAGGTGTTTCAGCCCAGTTTAGTGCTTTCTGTAGTGGAGGGGTAAGCCAGCAGAAAATAAGGAGCGTTGCGCTGTGATTGGCTCAGTGTTCTGTCACTCATGCCAAGTCAAAGGGTAGAGATTATATTATTAATTATAGCCCCTTGGGTGCTGTAATAGAGTTACATTAGAAGTGCCCATCCAAGAAGGCTCAAGGTCATTGGCCACAGATACAATTATGTCAAATCACGTCTATGTTCAGTAGCTTTGATTGGACTGATCATGTCAACTTTATACTTTCAATCTTAGCTGGCAGTCATCATGAATCAAGTTGACAATCTACTGAAAAATCCTTTTTAATCCTTGTCATATGAAGAGAAATTATAGATAAAACGTATCGGTGCTCATCGGCTATTGGACATAAACATTACACAACAAGTTGGAAATCACAAATTCAACAATGAGTGGTTTGGAAGGAATCAGTGGCTGTGTGGTCCCACATCTGGGATTAAGGGTCTCATTTTTCCCAAATTTAAAATGATAAACATTCAACATTGGCCATGCGGTCAATAAAGCATGATTTGTGCTCCTCTCAAAACAACTGTTACCTCGGAACTGCAAAGTCTTGAACTCATTGAAGTCAAGTTAATTAACTGGGAAGTCGGGAATAAACAAGCTCTGACTGGTAAAAAGTATTGAACGGTCATCCAACTGACTTCAGTGACTTCAAGGCAACTAACTGGAAGGTTGGGTATAAGCTGGTTGAGAGAATTCCAGGAGTGTGCAAATCTGTCATCAACACAAAAGGTGGCCACTTTGAAGAATCTCATAAACAAATCAAAATATATTATAACACTTTTTTTTGGTTACTACATGATTCCATATGTGTTATTTCATAGTTTTGATGTCTTCACTAATATTTTACAATGTAGAAAATAGTCAAAAATGAAGAAAAACCCTTGAATGAGTAGGTGTGTCTACTCTTGACTGGTACTGTATTTACATTCGTCTATAGCCTACAAATAGTCTCAGTATACCACGTAGTTGTAGGCCAATTAGAGTATAGCCTACTCTAAACTATTGTTGTATGTTCCTGAACTGGCCCGAATGGCAGCGCTATCATTCAGCACCAGAATTTGGTTCAACTTCTTTAAGTAAGATCATCCTGGGACTGCCCTTTCAGCATCTTTTGCTTAAAATGACCTTTTTAGTCCTTTCGCTTCAAATAACCAAGTTCTGGCTAATAGTCCTACTCATCACTTATCATTACAAATAGGAGATGATCACTTCTCACCATGGTGCTCTTCAGTAACGTTAGATCAAAACTGAATTAATGTCTCTCAAGATCACATAATGATTATTTTTCATTTTGCATTACAGAACCTAATTTAATAGCATACCCTGTAACGTTACTATTACACCAACACCTAATTTCAATACGATTTTAAGGTGGTTAGCTGAAGCCGAATAGTTAAAATGTAGAATGCGGCAGAACTCAACATCGCTCACCGCTAGAGAGTATATATACTTTGAAACAAAATACAGAAAGGCTAATAGTTTAACAGCATCTGCTTTAATTCACTCACCAAACAGTAATTCACAAATATCTAAATTACCATGAAATGAATTGAGATCACATGACTGGCCCAGAGCAACACATGACTGGCCCAGAGCAACACATGACTGGCCCAGAGCAACACATGACTGGCCCAGAGCAACACATGACTGGCCCAGAGCAACACATGACTGGCCCAGAGCAACACATGACTGGCCCAGAGCAACACATGACTGGCCCAGAGCAACACATGACTGGCCCAGAGCAACACATGGAGATGTAGTCTGGATGGTAAAACATGAAGATTTATCATTCACCATTGACAGTGATGATGACCTATTTTTAAAATACCTATGCCCAACTTGGTGTTTGAGGGAATTCAAAATATAACTTTTTATTGAACCTTTATTTAACTAGGGTTTAGACAATAGCATGTGTGGAAGCCTGTGTGGTAGATGTTGTAATCGGAGCACTCATGTTTCTGTTCCTATTCTAGAATGGTGGTCTATTAAATTGGTCTGGCAGTACAAACTTTTAGGAAATGATGTCATTCATGTTTTTTTGTTTATTTTGCACTACCTCCCCTAAAACCAAGACCTACACCACTGGCTAGATCAGCTGTTTCAGCGACTTTGTACTAATGTACAACATTCAATTATTCACCAACCAATGGTAACACAACAGAAGGTGCATTTGTTTGCTATATGTATCTCTGATACGCCTAACATTCTAAAAGGCTATCAAATATATTTCAGTTGATGTTTAGGTGACTGTATGCTGTAAGATGAAAAAGCTGTGGTCTTCAATTGTTTCATACAGAACAGCCACAAAGACACAGACCAGCAGCACTGCACAGAGGATGAGCCCTTGCTTAGAGACAACCCCAGGCGTTTTGTCATCTTCCCAATCCAGTACCCTGACATCTGGAGGATGTACAAACAGGCCCAGGCCTCCTTCTGGACAGTGGAAGAGGTGGGGGCTAATTAACTTTAATTCCAAATGCTGCCTATTCCCTGGAAAGAGTAAGACAGTCGTCAGAATACATGAAACAATACTCCCTCGTTTTGAATGTGTGAAAACTGAAGGCTGTCGCTTGCGAGATTGATGTGTGGTTTGTAAAGCCTAATGTCAGGAGAGCGAGGCAATATGCTACATACAGCACACAAAGTCTCACTCACTTAAAAAAACACACAAAAACAAAGCACGGTTTAATGTAGGTGGCTGATGTGTGGTTAGGAGGTGGTTGAAGTGTGGTACTGTTTGTAACCAACTGTCTGTGCTGCAGGTGGATCTATCTAAGGACCTGGCACACTGGGACAACTTGAAGCCTGATGAGAAACACTTCATCTCTCACATCTTAGCTTTCTTCGCTGCCAGCGACGGCATCGTCAATGAGAACCTTGTGAGTCCCTCTCTTAGGAGCCCTGGTCTGTAGGGCGTTAGGAGCCCTGGTCTGTAGGGCGTTAGGAGCCCTGGTCTGTAGGGCGTTAGGAGCCCTGGTCTGTAGGGCGTTAGGAGCCCTGGTCTGTAGGGCGTTAGGAGCCCTGGTCTGTAGGGCGTTAGGAACCCTGGTCTGTAGGGCGTTAGGAACCCTGGTCTGTAGGGCGTTAGGAGCCCTGGTCTGTAGGGCGTTAGGAACCCTGGTCTGTAGGGCGTTAGGAGCCCTGGTCTGTAGGGCGTTAGGAGCCCTGGTTTGTAGGGCGTTAGGAGCCCTGGTCTGTAGGGCGTTAGGAACCCTGGTCTGTAGGGCGTTAGGAGCCCTGGTCTGTAGGGCGTTAGGAGCCCTGGTTTGTGGGGCGTTAGGAGCCCTGGTTTGTAGGGCGTTAGGAGCCCTGGTCTGTAGGGCGTAAGGAGCCCTGGTCTGTAGGGCGTTAGGAGCCCTGGTCTGTAGGGCGTTAGGAGCCCTGGTCTGTAGGGCGTTAGGAACCAAAGGAGATTCTCCACTGAGCTGGCTTTTTGGTCCAGGACTCGACATCCAGGAAACTGTGTCTGGGAAACTGCCCCACAAGTTTTGTTCTAGATTATGGATGTAGCTATACAGTAGTACTGTATTATACTGTATTATACTGTATTATACTGTATTCTCACCCCAGCCTATTTGTTGTTGATGTAGCTATACAGTAGTACTGTATTATACTGTATTATACTGTATTATACTGTATTCTCACCCCAGCCTATTTGTTGTTGATGTAGCTCTACAGTAGTACTGTATTATACTGTATTATACTGTATTATACTGTATTATTCTGTATTATACTGTATTCTCACCCCAGCCTATTTGTTGGTGATGTAGCTCTACAGTAGTACTGTATTATACTGTATTATACTGTATTATACTGTATTCTCACCCCAGCCTATTTGTTGTTGATGTAGCTATACAGTAGTACTGTATTATACTGTATTATACTGTATTCTCAACCCAGCCTATTTGTTGTTGATGTAGCTCTACAGTAGTACTGTATTATACTGTATTATACTGTATTATACTGTATTCTCACCCCAGCCTATTTGTTGTTGATGTAGCTCTACAGTAGTACTGTATTATACTGTATTCTCACCCCAGCCTATTTGTTGTTGATGTAGCTATACAGTAGTACTGTATTATACTGTATTATACTGTATTATACTGTATTCTCACCCCAGCCTATTTGTTGTTGATGTAGCTCTACAGTAGTACTGTATTATACTGTATTATTCTGTATTATACTGTATTCTCACCCCAGCCTATTGTACCTTTATTTAACCAGGCAAGTCAGTTAAGAACACATTCTTATTTTCAATGACGGCCTAGGAACAGTGGGTTAACTGCCTGTTTAGGGGCAGAACAACAGATTTTTACGTTGATCTTGCAACCTTTCGGTTACTAGTCCAACGCTCTAACCACTAGGCTACGCTGCTGGCCCAATGTTATCCATCCCTCAGGTCCAGAGGTTTAGTCAGGAGGTACAGCTTCCAGAGGCCCGATCCTTCTATGGGTTCCAGATCCTCATAGAGAACATCCATTCTGAGATGTACGGCATGCTCATCAACACTTACATCAGGGACTCTGAGGAGAGGTACGTGACTATAGTCTAATGAGATGTACGGCATGCTCATCAACACTTACATCAGGGACTCTGAGGAGAGGTACGTGACTATAGTCTAATGAGATGTACGGCATGCTCATCAACACTTACATCAGGGACTCTGAGGAGAGGTACGTGACTATAGTCTAATGAGATGTATGGCATGCTCATCAACACTTACATCAGGGACTCTGAGGAGAGGTACGTGACTATAGTCTAATGAGATGTACGGCATGCTCATCAACACTTACATCAGGGACTCTGAGGAGAGGTACGTGACTATAGTCTAATGAGATGTATGGCATGCTCATCAACACTTACATCAGGGACTCTGAGGAGAGGTACGTGACTATAGTCTAATGAGATGTACGGCATGCTCATCAACACTTACATCAGGGACTCTGAGGCCCGCATCATGAAGCATCTCAGAGTAGGTGATCTAGGATCAGGTCTTCCCTGTCCATGTAACCTTATTCATTATGATCCAAAAGGCAACACTGATCCTAGATCAGCACTCCTCCTGTGTTATGCATTATGAACACAGGCCCTGATATCCTCACCAGGTGGTATATCATGGTATATCATTTTGTCAGTTGAGGAGATCATTGTGGTGAAACGCTGATACTAGACTTTGAGGAGGGGTGGTTGGTGCATGTTTTGATATACAGGCACAAATGTTCTAAACCTGTTCTCCTTGTCTCTACAGGGAGCATTTGTTCAATGCCATTCAGACTATGCCGTGTGTGAGAAGGAAAGCAGACTGGGCGATCCAGTGGATCTCTGACACCAAATCCACTTTCGGTGAGTTCTTGAAAAAGGAACAGTCTCACAGCTGTAACATTCTCATTGCTATAGTAACAGTGTCCACCCAATGCATGGCTAGGACATGATGCTCATTGCTATAGTAACAGTGTCCACCCTAGACAACACATGGCTAGGACATGATCCTCATTGCTATAGTAACAGTGTCCACCCAATGCATGGCTAGGACATGATCCTCATTGCTATAGTAACAGTGTCCACCCAATGCATGGCTAGGACATGATGCTCATTGCTATAGTAACAGTGTCCACCCTAGACAACACATGGCTAGGACATGATCCTCATTGCTATAGTAACAGTGTCCACCCAATGCATGGCTAGGACATGATGCTCATTGCTATAGTAACAGTGTCCACCCAATGCATGGCTAGGACATGATGCTCATTGCTATAGTAACAGTGTCCACCCTAGACAACACATGGCTAGGACATGATCCTCATTGCTATAGTAACAGTGTTCACCCAATGCATGGCTAGGACATGATGCTCATTGCTATAGTAACAGTGTCCACCCTGGACAACGCATGGCTAGGACATGATCCTCATTGCTATAGTAACAGTGTCCACCCTGGACAATGCATGGCTAGGACATGATCCTCATTGCTATAGTAACAGTGTTCACCCTGGACAATGCATGGCTAGGACATGATCCTCATTGCTATAGTAACAGTGTCCACCCTGAACAACGCATGGCTAGGACATGATCCTCATTGCTATAGTAACAGTGTCCACCCAATGCATGGCTAGGACATGATGCTCATTGCTATAGTAACAGTGTCCACCCTGGACAATGCATGGCTAGGACATGATCCTCATTGCTATAGTAACAGTGTCCACCCTGAACAACGCATGGCTAGGACATGATCCTCATTGCTATAGTAACAGTGTCCACCCAATGCATGGCTAGGACATGATCCTCATTGCTATAGTAACAGTGTCCACCTAATGCATGGCTAGGACATGATCCTCATTGCTATAGTAACAGTGTCCACCCAATGCATGGCTAGGACATGATCCTCATTGCTATAGTAACAGTGTCCACCCAATGCATGGCTAGGACATGATCCTCATTGCTATAGTAACAGTGTTCACCCAATGCATGGCTAGGACATGATGCTCATTGCTATAGTAACAGTGTCCACCCTGGACAACGCATGGCTAGGACATGATCCACATTGCTATAGTAACAGTGTCCACCCTGGACAATGCATGGCTAGGACATGATCCTCATTGCTATAGTAACAGTGTCCACCCTGAACAACGCATGGCTAGGACATGATCCTCATTGCTATAGTAACAGTGTCCACCCTGAACAACGCATGGCTAGGACATGATCCTCATTGCTATAGTAACAGTGTCCACCTAATGCATGGCTAGGACATGATCCTCATTGCTATAGTAACAGTGTCCACCCAATGCATGGCTAGGACATGATCCTCATTGCTATAGTAACAGTGTCCACCCAATGCATGGCTAGGACATGATCCTCATTGCTATAGTAACAGTGTTCACCCAATGCATGGCTAGGACATGATCCTCATTGCTATAGTAACAGTGTCCACCCTGGACAACGCATGGCTAGGACATGATCCTCATTGCTATAGTAACAGTGTCCACCCTGGACAACGCATGGCTAGGACATGATCCTCATTGCTATAGTAACAGTGTCCACCCAATGCATGGCTAGGACATGATCCTCATTGCTATAGTAACAGTGTCCACCCTGGACAACGCATGGCTAGGACATGATCCTCATTGCTATAGTAACAGTGTCCACCCTGGACAACGCATGGCTAGGACATGATCCTCATTGCTATAGTAACAGTGTCCACCCTGGACAACGCATGGCTAGGACATGATCCTCATTGCTATAGTAACAGTGTCCACCCAATGCATGGCTAGGACATGATCCTCATTGCTATAGTAACAGTGTCCACCCTGGACAACGCATGGCTAGGACATGATCCTCATTGCTATAGTAACAGTGTTCACCCTGGACAACGCATGGCTAGGACATGATGCTCATTGCTATAGTAACAGTGTTCACCCAATGCATGGCTAGGACATGATCCTCATTGCTATAGTAACAGTGTCCACCCAATGCATGGCTAGGACATGGAAATGTTTCATATGTGTCGTTGGATAGTTATTTTGCGCGTTCCTTCTTCGTTTAATAATTCAGCCTTCGCTGCTATTTATACAAAAAAATGTAATGATCCCATTTTTTTATTAAACCTTTCATGTTTTAATTCCTCCACAGGGGAACGGATTGTAGCGTTCGCTGCAGTGGAGGGCATCTTCTTCTCAGGGTCGTTTGCTGCTATTTATTGGTTGAAGAAGAGAGGCCTGATGCCTGGGCTCACCTACTCCAACGAGCTCATCAGCAGAGACGAGGTTAGATGCTCTGTGTCCCTTCAACTCTGAACCTCCAAACCAGTTCCACTGGCTCTTTTTAGTTGTTCCCTTCTAATCAGGAAGTAATTTACACCTCCCAGGTGAGTGTAATTAACTAGCAGGTAGTAAACATAAACACAAAGTGTTTGGGGCCTCTTGGACTGGGATTGAACAGTCCAGTTTTAGTCTCTTTTCAAAGGACATCTAAGCTACATCTTGATGTAGCACAAACATTTTCCAGTGAAGTCTCAACGTTTTGCTGTTATTTCATTAGAAAAGTAGCAACAGCTAAAATGTTTTGACCTCCCTGCCAATATAAGTGTCACTATAGAGTATTGATCTTTTAATGTATGTTTGTATCTTCAGGGCCTGCACTGTAACTTTGCCTGTCTGTTGTACAGCTACATAGTGAAGAAACCGTCAGAGGACAGGGTGAAGGACATTATCACCAAAGCTGTCAGCATTGAGCAGGTGAGTCCGTGAAATGAATACTGTCTATCAGAAGTCGATGCATGACTCTCGCCTCGTGCTGTTGACCGTATTACCTCCACACCACGAGTCACCACGAGTCACCACGAGTCACCACGAGTCACGATGACAGTCAAATTCCACGTGACCGTTAAGGTGATTCGGCTTCTCCAAGCTCTGATGCTGCGGATGGTCATTAGTAGCCGACCAAACTTACTAACTGCCTGGTACTCAGCACTCTATTGTCCCACTAGTCACTTTGACATCAATGCTAATCTAATCAAACACTCCATGAGAGCTCATCAGCTCATGTTGTGCAACATTTCAATAGGCTATGGAATTGCGTGAGAACAGAGTAATGGCCTCTATTAAAAAGAGGAGGATCCCATCAGACTTCTATAGACTAGGGCTACTTTATTTATTTCTCAACTTTCCTAATATTAAGCACTTGGCTTGTCTTTGCAACAGGAGTATAGCTTACCTGATGGGAAAAGCGTCCTCCATTCGCTATTTACAAGCATTTCATTACACTCACAATAACATCTGCTAAATATGTGTATGTGACCAGTAAATTTGATTTTGAAGTGCATTGATGACATTTTTTCCGCTGCCCATTTCGATACAGGTGCTTATGACAATGGTACATTCTAAATATGTGAAATGTGTTTTGATTTAAAGACCAGATTAAATCAGCAATCGTCTAATGGGTGACAAAATTAGCCTATCACTTGTGAATGATATATGATCACTTGTGAATGATGCCCAGCATAAGAAACAATAAATTTTTTAAATTCTAATCATAGTTGTACACCTCATGTAGCCTAGCCCTTAGGCCTATATGTTTTTATAAGGTTTGTATCACAACTACAGTGGCCGAATAACTTAAAATTAAGCACATTAATCCTCTTTATAGGGGGCGTAGAGCCTAACTGGCATATACAGTGGGGAGAACAAGTATTTGATACACTGCCGATTTTGCAGGTTTTCCTACTTACAAAGCATGTAGAGGTCTGTAATTTTTTATCATAGGTATTCTTCAACTGTGAGAGCCGTAATTTGAAACAAAAATCCAGGAAATCATATTGTATGGTTTTTAAGTAATTTATTTGCATTTTATTGCATGACATAAGTATTTCATACTCATGTCATGATACTTATGTCTACGAAGGAGAGGTTGAACAGGCTGGTAATAGGGGTTGTGTCAAGCCCAGCTGATTTGTATGATTTGTCCAGGTTTTGCAGCTCTTTCAGAACATCTGCTATCTGGATTTGGGTAAAGAAGAAGCTGGGGAGGCTTGGTTGAGGAGCTGCGGGGGGGCTGAGCTGTTGGCCTAGGTTGGAGTAGCCAGGAGGAAGGCATGGCCAGCCGTTGAGAAATGCTTGTTGAAGTTTTTGATTATCGTGGATTTATCAGTGGTGACAGTGTTTCCTATCTTCAGAGCAGTGGGTAACTGGGAGGAGGTGCTCTTATTCTCCATGGACTTCACAGTGTCCCAGAACTTTTTGGAGTTAGAGCTACAGGATACAATTTTCTGCTTGAAAAAGCTGGCCTCTGCTTTCCTGACTGACTGCGTGTATTGGTTCCTGACTTCCCTGAACAGTTGCATATCGCGGGGACTATTCGATGCTATTGCAGTCCACCACAGGATGTTTTTGTGCTGGTTGAGGGCAGTCAGGTCTGGAGTGAACCAAGGGCTACATCTGTTCTTAGTTCTGCATTTTTTTGAACGGAGCATGCTTTTCTAAGATGTCGAGGAAGTTACTTTTAAAGAATGACCAGGCATCCTCAACTGACGGGATGAGGTCAATATCCTTCCAGGATACCCGGGTCGATTAGAAAGGATTGCTCGCAGAAGTGTTTTAGGGAGCGTTTGACAGTGATGGTCGTTTGACCGCGGACCCGTAGCGGATACAGGCAATGATCACTGAGATCCTATTAGGGTGCCCATGTTTACGGATTTAGGGTTGTACCTGGTGGATTCCTTGATGATTTGTGTGAGATTGTCTTCACTTGTAGCCTGTGAGAAAGACCCGACCATGTGATGGAGTGTGCAGCAGTCTGGGAGAAGGGCACACTGGCAGCAAAAGGCATGGATTTGTTTAGGGTGCGTTACGGCCACACAAAGGGGATGCAGCCGTGAAATTCTATGCATTGTCAAGTGCTTGTCAAATTATGAACGAGTGACTGATGTAGTGTGTACAGCCTGCGCAAAAATACAAAGTAGAGCTCATGCCTTTCAAGTGACTATTCAAATCATCATTAGAGTTGCAACAAAGCAGCCGTACAATGTATAAAACATAAAGCCCAATGTTTGTGGAACAACTAAAGTTACATTAATAACTCTAAGATATAGGAGTACCTATTTATTTGTGAACCCTCAACACAGAATAGCCGCATGTGCGCCCTCCCTCAAATCGTTTGGAGAAAATGTCCTTCCTATTTTATTCAGCTTGGTTCAAATGTTTTCTACATACTATAAAATAATGACACGGAATTCTAAGCTAATCTTTTCTGCTAAATGAACTCGTCTAGCCCACAGCCAGATCAGGGCATAATGTAAGGACAATTCTGATTTACACTATTCTGTTCTTCTGAAGTAGACTACATGTTCTTCATGTTTCTTTGGACCGGTCTAAAATAAAATAATGGATTTATTGTGAAGGTGTAGGCTATATTATATGAATGTATTTCTTTTTAAACTGTAGATGTTCCCAAAGGTCTGCATCAGTGGCTTGTAGGCTGTGTGGAAGCCAGGAGATGCTGAATGTGTTTATGTTAATTAACGGTCAATGAGACCGACAGTTATTTGCTTGACAATCACCGGTTGACAAAATTTGGTGACAGCCACAGCCCTTCTCTCGCCATTATAAAAATATACTTAATTGTAAATCCATTAAAACAGTGAGGTTTGGTTCATAGACCTTTTATCATACAGATACAATGATCTGGAACATATCCATAAGGACACATTTTAACGTGAATCTGGAACATGTCCAGAAGGACACATTTTAACGTGAATCTGGAACATGTCCAGAAGGACACATTTTAACGTGAATCTGGAACATGTCCAGAAGGACACATTTTAACGTGAATCTGGAACGTGTCCAGAAGGACACATTTTAACGTGAATCTGGAACGTGTCCAGAAGGACACATTTTAACGTGAATCTGGAACGTATCCATAATGGCACATGTTCCCATTTCAGGAGTTTCTGACAGAGGCCTTACCTGTGGATCTGATTGGGATTAATGGTGTGCTGATGAAGCAGTACATTGAGTTTGTGGCAGACCGTTTACTCCAAGACCTGGGATTGGCCAAGGTGAGTCTTTCCTTATTATTTTGACTCTACAACATAGTATTGTGATATTTTAGTGTGTAGGTAGCGTAGCGCCAGCCTGTTGGTCCAACTCGTGGTTTGATAGGATGTCATGCTTGGCTTGACAATGACTAAATAAAGTTGGCAAAACGAATGCTTTCTATCCCAGGTGTATCTGACAGAAAACCCCTTTGACTTCATGGAGTCCATCTCACTGGAAGGGAAAACAAACTTCTTTGAGAAACGTGTGGCTGAGTACCAGAGGTACGGAGTGATGTCAAACACCATGAACTGTGACTTCACCCTTGATGCAGACTTCTAGTTAAAACACATGGTTCCACGGGCAGAAAAAGAGGAGGCTTCAGGAGTTCCATAATAAGATGCGACTGGAGGGGAATTCTGATTGGAAGAATTATAACCACATTGGTGCTGAGTGGCATAACATCAATCCCAGTTCAGGCACTCGTGTGGGTTTGAAAATGGAAACAGGCCTCACATTATTACACTTGACCTGTATGTTGAATTTACATTTGTTGTATTTTATCTTGATTTAACAAGGTCCTCACACTGACAATGGCAGCAATACTAGTGAACCAATGCAATGGTTTTAATAAGTGTAACCGATGTGAAATGGCTAGCTAGTTAGCGGTGGTGTGCGCTAATAGCATTTCAATCGGTGACATCACTCGCTCTGAGACCTTGAAGTAGTTGTTCCCTTTGCTCTGCAAAGCGTCGTGGCTTTTGTGGAGCGATGGGTAACGATGCTTCGAGGGTGGCTGTTGATGTGTGCAGAGGGTCCCTGGTTCGAGCCCAGGTAGGGGCGAGGAGAGGGACAGAAGCTAAACTGTTACATAAGGAGTTATTGATCAATGCCTTTTGTTTGTTTTATAAAATGAATGCTGCTCATAGTCTCTCTCTCTGAAAATCATTTGTTCTTGGTGCATAGCTAGAACTATTAGGAAGAATGTGTGTGAGAGTGTGTGTTTGCACGTGGTGGAACACCACAATATTTAACTTTGTATCCCACCTGCTTCTACATATTTCTAGCTCCATCACTTATCAATGCTTTCTTTTTGTGGACAGCCACTGTCAAATTAAGTCCCTCCCCCTGGCGCTAGCTAGTTGGTAGTGCTGGCAGTGGCTATGCTACATGCTAGCTGACGTTTTGAAAAGATGGCAACGGACTGGCAAGCTTTAACTGATTTAAGCCAAGTTAATATCCAGTTTTCTCAGAGAGCTGTTATCCTCTGGGCCGGGATGTGTCTGATCGTAGTTGGGGTGGAATTGGGTCTTGACGCCTGAGCGTTACCCGTCGGCGGCGGACTCTTCGGTGGGAAAAAGCAAGGAGCTCCGGTTACTCGACAGCGGCAATGCCCTCCAGGATCAAGTGAATACAGTTGTGAAGCACGAGGAACAAAAGAAGACAACAAAATCTATCAGGAAAAGGTACACACATTTAGCTATCTGTAAATAGGAATTGTCGCAGCATTGGCAACACATTTTTTTTCCTGTGTAGCTTTGTGTTGTTGGCTGGATAGCGTGCTAACTTGCTAATATTAGCTGCTAGCTAGCTTAGTTTGCTATTGTTAAGTACTGGCTTTGTTTGATAGCTTAGTTTCCAGCTAGTTAGCTAGCCATTTTCATTAGCATGAATGTTTTCATTCGTGTTTTCTATTTTTTTTCAGTGGTATTGTTAACAAACACGCCTCTAAAGAAAATGAGAATTAAAAACAGGTTCAGCTGCTGGTTCGACCGTGATCTTGCAGAGTTTCTCCACCTCAAGAATTGCATTTTGCAAAAGGCTCGGCACACACATACTCAGGCTGACTGGTATATTCGTTCAAGCAAATGAGAAATAAGTGCACTCAGGCTATCCGGAAGGCCAAAGTTAGTTACTTTAATGAGCAGTTCTCTCTCTGGGCCTAAGAAGTTTTGGAAAATGAACCCTCCTCCTCCTCACATCTGCCCATGTCCATTATTGTTGATGATGTGGTTGTTACTGACAAGAAGCACATGGCTGAGCTCTTTAATCACCACTTCATTAAGTCAGGATTCCTATTTGACTCAGCCATGCCTCCTTGCCCATCCAACATTTCCTCATCTCCCCACCCCTTCTAATGTGACTATCCCCAATGCTTCTCCCTCTTTTCCCCGTGCCCTGCTACAATGTTTCTCCCTGCAAGTACTTGGGAGTATGGCTGTACGGGACACTGTCCTTCTCTCAGCACATGTTAAATCTAGACTTGGTTTTCTCTATTGTAATCGCTCCTCTTTCACCCCAGCTGCCAAACTAAACCTGATCCAGATGACCATCCTGCCCATGCTAGATTACGGAGACGTAATTTATAGATCGGCAGGTAAGAGTGCTCTCGAGCGGCTAGATGTTCTTTACCATTCAGCCATCAGATTTGCTACCAATGCTCCTTATAGGACACATCACTGCATTCAATACTCCTCTCATCTGGTCATCTCTGTATACCCGTCGCAAGACACACTGGTTGATGCTTATTTATAAAACCCTCTTAGTCCTCACTCCCCCCTATCTGAGATATCTACTGCAGCCCTCATCCTCCACAAACAACACCTGTTCTGCCAGTCACATTCTGTTAAAGGTCCCCAAAGCACACACATCACTGGGTCACTGGGTCGCTCCTCTTTTCAGTTCGTTGCTGGAACTACTACTACTGTTCACTACTGGAACGAGCTGCAACCAACACTCAAACTGGACAGTTTTATCTCGTCTCTTCATTCAAAGACTCAATCATGGCTTACTGACAGTTGTTGCTGCTTCGTATGATGTATTGTTGTCTCTACCTTCTTGACCTTTGTGCTGTTGACTGTGCCCAACAATGTTTGTACCATGTTTGGTGTTGCTTCCATGTTGTTGTCTTGGGTATCTCTTAATGTAGTGTTGTCTCGTTGTGATGTGTGTTTTTGTCCTATGTTGTATTTATTTATTTTAATCCCAGGGCCCCGTCTCCACAAGACCTTTTGGTAGGCCGTCATTGTAAAAAATAATGTGTTCTTAACTGACTTGCCTAGTTAAATATGTAATACCCTTGTTTGAACTAGATAGAGTTTATTTGTTATAATTAATTGGTATGAAATTTAAAAGGTGATGGAATTGCTCCTAAATTGTAATGTTCATGCAATTATTTTTGAATAAATATTTATTTAATGTTTAAGTGAATAGTTTGGTCAAAACTTAAAAAGTAAACCAATCGGGTCGCTTGTTAAACTGTGGCCATAGGGGAGTGGACCTGGTTAACGGGAGGTCCGGGGCAGTGTTGCCAATTTAGCGAGTATTCAGACCCCTCTAGCAACTTTTTTTTTTAAAGCGACTCGCAACTTTTTCTGGTGTTATTGGAGACTTTTGGAGACTCTGACGAAAGCACGTATTGTTCTTACTCTTTTCAACGAGCAGCAGGTGCTGCCGTGGGCCCCATCCCCGTCCCAAAGCACTCACAGGCGGCCCAGTCCTCGCGCTGCAGTCAGAGCAGGAGATCTGTGTCCAGACTGCAAATGAATCGCGCATACGAGAAGCCGCCACTGGCTGATCCCAGCCTGGTTTACAATTGTTTTATTAACCTGAATAAGAGCCAGCGTGCCGTGTAAAGGCACAGGGACGAAGACCAAACAAACACGTAACAAAACACAGGGTAGAAACCCAAAACAAAAGAGCGAGGAGTACCTCAAATTTCACGCGCACAATGATTCACACACCGAGCGAGACCCTGCGCAATCCACAAGGGCACGAAAGCCCAAAACACACAATACAGGTACAGGTACTCACACGCACCAAGGGACATAGTAACAATAATCGACCCTATCATGGCGAACAAAGGGCACATGTATAAAAATACAATCAGGGGCCAGGTGTGAGCAATGACAGTTCCAGAGAGATCCGTGACACGTGAGCTCATGTTGCGCAACATTTCAACAGGCTATGCAATTACGTGAGAACAGAGTGATGGCCTCTACTAAAAAGAGGAGGATCAGCTCGGCTACTATATTTACTTCTCATCTTTCCTAATATTAAGCACATTGCTTCTCTGTACAACAGGAGTATAGCCTGGCTGGTGTGAAAATTAACCACAGGGAAAAGCGTCCTCCATTCGCTATTTAAGTGAATATATGACATGTATTTTGTTCCCCTGCCTGTTTTGAGACAGGTGCATGATAATGGTCTAAATCCAAACAAATTTCACACATGCAGTACCAGTCAACTTTGGACACACCTACTCATTCAAGGGGTTTTATTTTTAATATTTTCTACTTTGTAGATTAATAATGAAGACATCCAAACAATGAAATAACACATGAAATCATGTAGTAACCAAAGTGTAAAACAAATAAAAATATATTTTAGATTCTTAAAAATAGCCTCCCTTTGCTTTGATGACAGATTTTCACACTCTTGGCATTCTCTCAACCAGCTTCATGAGGAATTATTTTCCAGCAGTCTTGAAGGAGTTCCCACATATGCTGAGCGCTTGTTGGTTGCTTTTCCTTCACTCTGCGGTCCAACTCATCCCAAACCATCTTGACCTTCACCTCTCCCGTACGGGAGTTGCAGCGATGAGACAAGACTGTAACTACCAATTGGATACCACGAAATTGGAGAGAAAAAGGGGTATTTTTTTAAAATTAAATTATGATCTTGTTAGAACTAAAATCACATTCTTATTTAACAGAAATATTATCTTCATCCTTGATATTTCCTACACGACTCAAGGATGTAAACCATGTGAAAGCTCATCAAATTACAATATTTTTGCAGTCATACATTTCGTTATCAGTTATACCATTTTTTTATGACATCACAAAATAGACATTAATTTCCCATATTCCAGCTCTCATCGGATGTTATTGTCCCACTGTTCACTTCTGGACTTTTGGAATTTAGAGTTTTTGGGTGGCAGAATCTTCTGTAACAAAGTTATTCCAGTCACCAATACTATAGACGAAAAGGAGTCGTCTGCTGCATTGGCGTGAGGTGTCATAAAACCCCTCCTCTGTGGGCCGACGTTTATCCATCCTGATCTTTGGATCCTCACAGGAGAGTCATGACACCTTCAGTCAGACCCCTTGACTTTTTTTTCCACATTTTGTTAGATTACAGCCTTATTCTAAAATGAATGACATGTTTTTCCCCCTTATCAATCTACACACAATACCCATAATGAACAAGCAAAAGCAGAATTTGAGACATTTTTGATAATAAAAAAAAGAAAAGATTGAAATACCAAATTTGACACAAGTATTCAGACCCTTTGCTCAGCACTTTATTGAAGCACCATCCTTGAGTCTTAAGTATGATGCTACAAGCTTGGCACACCTGTATTTGGGTAATTTCTCCCATTCTTCTCTGCAGATCCTCTCAAGCTCTGCCAGGTTGGATGGGGAGCGTCTCTGCACAGCTATTTTCAGGTCTCTCCAGAGATGTTTGATCGGGTTCAAGTACGGTCTCTGGCTGGCACAGAACTCTCGAGCTCTGTTAGTGACCATCGGGTGCTTGGTCACCTTCCTGACCAAGGCCCTTCTCCCCCGATTACTCAATTTGGCCGGACGGCCAGCTCTAGGAAGAGTGTTGGTGGTTCCAAACTTCTTCCATTTAAGAATGATGGAGGCCCCTGTATTCTTGGACTTTCAATGCTGCAGAAATGTTTTGGTTCCCTTCCCCAGATCTGTGCCTCGACACAATCCTGTCTCGGAGCTCTACGGACAATTCCTTCGACTTCGTGGCTTGGTTTTTGCTTTGACATGCAATCTCAACCTTGGGTCCTTTATATAGACGTGTGTGTGTGCCTTTCCAAATCATGTCCAATCAATTGAGTTTACCACAGGTGGACTCCATTCAAGTTGCAAAAACAACTCAAGGTGGATCAATGGAAACTGGTTGCACCTGAGCTCAATTTCAACTCTCGCAGCAAAGGGTCTGAATACTTATGTAAATACGTTGTTTATTTGTAATACATTTGCAAACTGTTTTAACTTTTCATTATTATTGTGTGTAATTGATGAAGGGGATTTAAAAACATATATTTTTAATAAGGCTGTAATGTAACAATGTGAAAAATGTAATGGAAATTTAATACTGAACAAAAATATAAACACAACATGCAACAATTTCAAGATTTTACTAGGTTACAATTCATATGAGGAAATCAGTCAATTGAAATAAATTCTTCAGGCCTTAATCTACGGATTTCACGTGACTGGGAGATATGTGTATGTTGGTCACGATGCATAAAAAAAAGAAGGTATTGGCGTGGATCAGAAAACCAGTCAGTATCTGGTGTGACGACCATTTGCCTTATTCATGGCGACATCGCCTTCACATAGAGTTAATCAGGCTGTTGATTGTGGCCTGTGGAATGTTGTCACCCTCCTCTTCAATGGCTGTGTGAAGTTGCTGGATATTGGCGGGAACTGGAACATGCTGTCATACACATTGATCTAGAGCATCCCAAACATGCTCAATGGGTGACGTCTGGTGAGTATGCAGGATATGGGAAAAACTGGGACATTTTCAGCTTCCAAGAATTGTGTAAAGATTCTTGTGACATGGGGCCATGCAACATGTAAAGTGTTTGTTTCATGTTTCATGAGCTGAAATAAAAGATTGTAGAAATTTTCTGGACACGCAAAAAACCTAATTCTCGCAGATTTTGAGCACAAATTTGTTTACATCCCTGTTAGTGAACATTTCTCCTTTGCCCAAGATAATCCATCCACCTGACAGGTGTGGCATATCAAGAAGATGATTTAACAGCATGATCATTACACAGGTGCACCTTGTGCTTGGGGACAATAAAAGGCCACTCTAAAATGTGCAGTTTTGTCTCACAACACAATGCCACAGATGTCTTGTGTTTTGAGGGAGTGTGCAATTGGCATGCTGACTACAGGAATGTCCACCAGAGTTTTTGCCAGAGAATTTAATGTTAATTTCTCTACCGTAAGCCGCCGCCAACATCGTTTTAGATTGTTTCACAGTACGTCCAACCGGCCTCACAACTGCAGACCACATGTAACTACGCCAGTCCAGGACCTCCACACCCGGCTTCTTCACCTGCGGTATTGTATGAGGGGGCGGTTCTTAGCAGTATTTCTGTCTGTAATAATGCCCTTTGTGGGTAAAACTACCCTCATCTGACTGCACGTCACCGACTACCCTGACTGCACGTCACCGACTACCCTGACGGCACGTCACCGACTACCCTGACTGCACGTCACCGACTACCCTGACTGCACGTCACCGACTACCCTGACTGCACGTCACCGACTACCCTGACTGCACGTCACCGACTACCCTGACGGCACGTCACCGACTACCCTGACTGCACGTCACCGACTACCCTGACGGCACGTCACCGACTACCCTGACGGCACGTCACCGACTACCCTGACGGCACGTCACCGACTACCCTGACTGCACGTCACCGACTACCCTGACTGCACGTCACCGACTACCCTGACTGCACGTCACCGACTACCCTGACTGCACGTCACCGACTACCCTGATCTGACTGCACGTCACCGACGACCCTGATCTGACTGCACGTCACCGACTACCCTGACTGCTGTATGATCAGAGTCATTAAAAACTCTTAGAGGTCACTGAGCATGGCTTATAGCTCCTGTATGTATCCATATTTTCATGAAAAGATGTCACAAGGTGTGGTGGGGGGAGGTTAAGTTGCCCCTAGATGCTGATTTTGAGTCGGTTATCATTTCCCCCACTAATGATTGCGGAACGGGAAGCTAGATACCGTATGCGGAAACTTCACCCTGGAAGCTGTAAAGGTAGAGAGATTAAACATCATAAAACAACAATCACCGTGCTCAGCTCTTTTGTTCGCTTGTCCTCCAGGTGCGTGGCAGACTGAGGTGAGTAACTGGGAGAGGCGACGGCGGAAGACAAGGGGGCCTGACTGGAGGGGGTGTCCTTCTCTATAAGTGTACGGAAAGTCTGTTGTCATTTTGTTTACTGTAAAATAGCATCGTATCTGATCAAACAATTTTTTCCAAAAGCTTACTAAGGGTTGGTAACAGGCTCACTGCCCTACTAAAACACATTCAGACTCATTGACCTACTAAAACACATTCAGACTCATTGACCTACCAAAACACATTCAGACTCATTGACCTACTAAAACACATTCAGACTCATTGACCTACTAAAACACATTCTGACTCATTGACCTACTAAAACACATTCAGACTCATTACCCTACTAAAACACATTCAGACTCATTACCCTACTAAAACACATTCAGACTCATTACCCTACTAAAACACATTGACTCACTACCCTACTAAAACACATTCTGACTCATTGACCTACTAAAACACATTCTGACTCATTACCCTACTAAAACACATTCTGACTCACTACCCTACTAAAACACATTCTGACTCATTGACCTACTAAAACACATTCAGACTCATTGACCTACTAAAACACATTCAGACTCATTGACCTACTAAAACACATTCAGACTCATTACCCTACTAAAACACATTCAGACTCATTACCCTACTAAAACACATTGACTCACTACCCTACTAAAACACATTCAGACTCATTACCCTACTAAAACACATTCAGACTCATTACCCTACTAAAACACATTCAGACTCATTGACCTACTAAAACACATTCAGACTCATTGACCTACTAAAACACATTCTGACTCATTACCCTACTAAAACACATTCTGACTCATTGACCTACTAAAACACATTCAGACTCATTGACCTACTAAAACACATTCAGACTCATTACCCTACTAAAACACATTCAGACTCATTACCCTACTAAAACACATTGACTCACTACCCTACTAAAACACATTCAGACTCATTACCCTACTAAAACACATTCAGACTCATTACCCTACTAAAACACATTCAGACTCATTGACCTACTAAAACACATTCAGACTCATTGACCTACTAAAACACATTCAGACTCATTGACCTACTAAAACACATTCAGACTCATTACCCTACTAAAACACATTCAGACTCATTACCCTACTAAAACACATTGACTCACTACCCTACTAAAACACATTCAGACTCATTACCCTACTAAAACACATTCAGACTCATTACCCTACTAAAACACATTCAGACTCATTGACCTACTAAAACACATTCAGACTCATTGACCTACTAAAACACATTCTGACTCATTACCCTACTAAAACACATTCTGACTCATTGACCTACTAAAACACATTCAGACTCATTGACCTACTAAAACACATTCAGACTCATTACCCTACTAAAACACATTCAGACTCATTACCCTACTAAAACACATTGACTCACTACCCTACTAAAACACATTCAGACTCATTACCCTACTAAAACACATTCAGACTCATTACCCTACTAAAACACATTCAGACTCATTGACCTACTAAAACACATTGACTCACTACCCTACTAAAACACATTCAGACTCATTACCCTACTAAAACACATTCAGACTCATTGACCTACTAAAACACATTCAGACTCATTGACCTACTAAAACACATTCAGACTCATTGACCTACTAAAACACATTCAGACTCATTGACCTACTAAAACACATTCAGACTCATTGACCTACTAAAACACATTCAGACTCATTGACCTACTAAAACACATTCAGACTCATTGACCTACTAAAACACATTCAGACTCATTGACCTACTAAAACACATTCTGACTCATTGACCTACTAAAACACATTCTGACTCATTGACCTACTAAAACACATTCTGACTCATTGACCTACTAAAACACATTCTGACTCATTGACCTACTAAAACACATTCTGACTCATTGACCTACTAAAACACATTCTGACTCATTGACCTACTAAAACACATTCTGACTCATTGACCTACTAAAACACATTCTGACTCATTGACCTACTAAAACACATTCAGACTCATTGACCTACTAAAACACATTCAGACTCATTGACCTACTAAAACACATTCTGACTCATTGACCTACTAAAACACATTCTGACTCATTGACCTACCAAAAACACATTCTGACTCATTGACCTACTAAAACACATTCAGACTCATTGACCTACTAAAACACATTCTGACTCATTGACCTACTAAAACACATTCTGACTCATTGACCTACTAAAACACATTCTGACTCATTGACCTACTAAAACACATTCTGACTCATTGACCTACTAAAACACATTCTGACTCATTGACCTACTAAAACACATTCAGACTCATTGACCTACTAAAACACATTCAGACTCATTGACCTACTAAAACACATTCAGACTCATTGACCTACTAAAACACATTCAGACTCATTGACCTACTAAAACACATTCAGACTCATTGACCTACTAAAACACATTCAGACTCATTGACCTACTAAAACACATTCAGACTCATTGACCTACTAAAACACATTCTGACTCATTGACCTACTAAAACACATTCTGACTCATTGACCTACTAAAACACATTCAGACTCATTGACCTACTAAAACACATTCAGACTCATTGACCTACTAAAACACATTCAGACTCATTGACCTACTAAAACACATTCTGACTCATTGACCTACTAAAACACATTCTGACTCATTGACCTACTAAAACACATTCTGACTCATTGACCTACTAAAACACATTCTGACTCATTGACCTACTAAAACACATTCTGACTCATTGACCTACTAAAACACATTGACTGTCTACAAGCTCAAACTCTGGACCATAGCGGCTGGTTGACACTAGTCAACCAGCAGCAGGGTAGCCTAGTGGTTAGAGCGTTGGACTAGTAACCGAAAGGTTGCAAGTTCGAATCCCCGAGCTGACAAGGTACAGATCTGTCGTTCTGCCCCTGAACAGGCAGGTAACCCACTGCCGTCATTGAAAATAAGAATTTGTTCTTAACTGACTTGCCTAGGAAAATAAAGGTAAAATAAAATAAATAAATAAAAAGTTGACACTCTGGTTCACTAGCAGTTAGCTACAGTGATTATTAATCACGGCTGGCCTACCCAGTCCTCCCTGGTTCACTAGCTGTTAGCTACAGTGATTATTAATCATGGCTGGCCTACCCAGTCCTCCCTGGTTCACTAGCTGTTAGCTACAGTGATTATTGATCATGGCTGGCCTACCCAGTCCTCCCTGGTTCACTAGCAGTTAGCTACAGTGATTATTAATCATGGCTGGCCTACCCAGTCCTCCCTGGTTCACTAGCTGTTAGCTACAGGGATTATTGATCATGGCTGGCCTACCCAGTCCTCCCTGGTTCACTAGCTGTTAGCTACAGGGATTATTGATCATGGCTGGCCTACCCAGTCCTCCCTGGTTCACTAGCAGTTAGCTACAGTGATTATTGATCACGTCTGGCCTAACCAGTCCTCCCGGGTTCACTAGCAGTTAGCTACAGTGATTATTGATCATGGCTGGCCTACCCAGTCCTCCCTGGTTCACTAGCAGTTAGCTACAGTGATTATTGATCACGTCTGGCCTAACCAGTCCTCCCTGGTTCACTTGCAGTTAGCTACAGTGATTATTGATCACGGCTGGCCTACCCAGTCCTCCCTGGTTCACTAGCTGTTAGCTACAGGGATTATTGATCATGGCTGGCCTACCCAGTCCTCCCTGGTTCACTAGCAGTTAGCTACAGTGATTATTGATCATGTCTGGCCTAACCAGTCCTCCCTGGTTCACTAGCAGTTAGCTACAGTGATTTATTAATCACGGCTGGCCTACCCAGTCCACCCTGGTTCACTAGCAGTTAGCTACAGTGATTATTGATCACGGCTGGCCTACCCAGTCCTCCCTGACCTATACTTAAGTCAATAAGTCCAGTCCACTCTACGGAGAGTAAACCATCCATACTATTCACTCGAAGTGCCCCTCCGTTAGATGGATTTGAAAATGTCAACTGAATTTCAAAGCCTTTGTGTTTTTCTGGATGTTCTCTGGAAACAGTCTATTGGTTTATTTCTTCCAGGGTCGTGGAGTGGTGTTAATGGGAGGATGAAGACTGAAATCAACACATTACCCTCCTCTGTACTGGGACGGAACACTACAGGGGATAAACACTGATCATTGAGGACATGAAAACTGATGTCAGGGACTGTAGAATGGATGCTCTCTCTCGCCCTCCACCTTTCCACTCCTCCAGAGCCCATCCTCCCCCTCCCTCCCTCTCTCCACTCCTCCAGAGCCCATCTCCCATCCCCCCTTCCCTTTCTCCACTCCTCCAGAGCCCATCTCCCATCCCCCCCTTCCCTTTCTCCACTCCTCCAGAGCCCATCTCCCATCCTCCCCTTCCCTTTCTCCACTCCTCCAGAGCCCATCTCCCATCCCCCCTTCCCTTTCTCCACTCCTCCAGAGCCCATCTCCCATCCTCCCCTTCCCTTTCTCCACTCCTCCAGAGCCCATCTCCCATCCTCCCCTTCCCTTTCTCCACTCCTCCAGAGCCCATCTCCCATCCCACCTTCCCTTTCTCCACTCCTCCAGAGCCCATCCTCCCCCTCCTTCCCTCTCTCCACTCCTCCAGAGCCCATCTCCCATCCCCCCTTCCCTTTCTCCACTCCTCCAGAGCCCATCTCCCATCCCCCCTTCCCTTTCTCCACTCCTCCAGAGCCCATCCTCCCCCTCCTTCCCTCTCTCCACTCCTCCAGAGCCCATCTCCCATCCTCCCCTTCCCTTTCTCCACTCCTCCAGAGCCCATCTCCCATCCTCCCAGTCCCTTTCTCCACTCCTCCAGAGCCCATCTCCCATCCCCCTTCCCTTTCTCCACTCCTCCAGAGCCCATCCTCCCCCTCCTTCCCTCTCTCCACTCCTCCAGAGCCCATCTCCCATCCCCCTTCCCTTTCTCCACTCCTCCAGAGCCCATCTCCCATCCTCCCCTTCCCTTTCTCCACTCCTCCAGAGCCCATCTCCCATCCCCCTTCCCTTTCTCCACTCCTCCAGAGCCCATCTCCCATCCTCCCCTTCCCTTTCTCCACTCCTCCAGAGCCCATCTCCCATCCTCCCCTTCCCTTTCTCCACTCCTCCAGAGCCCATCTCCCATCCCCCCTTCCCTTTCTCCACTCCTCCAGAGCCCATCTCCCATCCCCCGTTCCCTTTCTCCACTCCTCCAGAGCCCATCTCCCATCCCCCCTTCCCTTTCTCCACTCCTCCAGAGCCCATCTCCCATCCTCCCCTTCCCTTTCTCCACTCCTCCAGAGCCCATCTCCCATCCTCCCCTTCCCTTTCTCCACTCCTCCAGAGCCCATCTCCCATCCCCCTTCCCTTTCTCCACTCCTCCAGAGCCCATCTCCCATCCTCCCCTTCCCTTTCTCCACTCCTCCAGAGCCCATCTCCCATCCCCCCTTCCCTTTCGCCACTCCTCCAGAGCCCATCTCCCATCCTCCCCTTCCCTTTCTCCACTCCTCCAGAGCCCATCTCCCATCCTCCCCTTCCCTTTCTCCACTCCTCCAGAGCCCATCCTCCCCTTCCCTTTCTCCACTCCTCCAGAGCCCACCCTTCCCTTTCTCCACTCCTCCAGAGCCCACCCTTCCCTTTCTCCACTCCTCCAGAGCCCACCCTTCCCTTTCTCCACTCCTCCAGAGCCCACCCTTCCCTTTCTCCACTCCTCCAGAGCCCACCCTTCCCTTTCTCCACTCCTCCAGAGCCCACCCTTCCCTTTCTCCACTCCTCCAGAGCCCACCCTTCCCTTTCTCCACTCCTCCAGAGCCCACCCTTCCCTTTCTCCACTCCTCCAGAGCCCACCCTTCCCTTTCTCCACTCCTCCAGAGCCCACCCTTCCCTTTCTCCACTCCTCCAGAGCCCACCCTTCCCTTTCTCCACTCCTCCAGAGCCCACCCTTCCCTTTCTCCACTCCTCCAGAGCCCACCCTTCCCTTTCTCCACTCCTCCAGAGCCCACCCTTCCCTTTCTCCACTCCTCCAGAGCCCACCCTTCCCTTTCTCCACTCCTCCAGAGCCCACCCTTCCCTTTCTCCACTCCTCCAGAGCCCACCCTTCCCTTTCTCCACTCCTCCAGAGCCCATCTCCCATCCTCCCCTTCCCTTTCTCCACTCCTCCAGAGCCCATCTCCCATCCTGCCCCTGAGCTGCAGTGGGAACGCCACTCTCCTCCTGTCGATGGTGATGGTCTTGATTCAGTAAGAACCAATCAATCCTTCTATTTCTTTAGGAAATTAGTTTCTTCATTTAGAGTTAATGTAGCCACTGTATGCTAGGTTTTCTGCCTTCACTGGGTGGATTAGATATTTAACATGGTACTTTGTCTCTGCTCTGTTTCCAGACGGTATTACAGCAGCGGACACCAGCTCAGAGTGGAACGCCCCAGCAGAGCTGTGGGGGAACTATGAGGGACCCCCGGTGGTAGAGGCCCAAGACCCTGCACCCAACCACCCCCAGGGGACCGGGGGTCAGACGACGACAAAAAGAAGGATGATTCTGCTGGGGGGTTGCCAGGAGGAAGATGGTACAGGCCAGGTAACAGGCAAGGTAACAGACGTGTGAGGAAGGTGGGGGTGGTACAGGCCAGGTAACAGGCAAGGTAACAGACATGTGAGGAAGGTGGGGGTGGTACAGGCCAGGTAACAGGCAAGGTAACAGACATGTGAGGAAGGTGGGGGTGGTACAGGCCAGGTAACAGGCAAGGTAACGAAGGTGGGGGTGGTACAGGCCAGGTAACAGGCAAGGTAACAGACATGTGAGGAAGGTGGGGGTGGTACAGGCCAGGTAACAGACATGTGAGGAAGGTGGGGGTGGTACAGGCCAGGTAACAGGCAAGGTAACAGACATGTGAGGAAGGTGGGGGTGGTACAGGCCAGGTAACAGGCAAGGTAACAGACATGTGAGGAAGGTGGGGGTGGTACAGGCCAGGTAACAGACATGTGAGGAAGGTGGGGGTGGTACAGGCCAGGTAACAGACATGTGAGGAAGGTGGGGGTGGTACAGGCCAGGTAACAGACATGTGAGGAAGGTGGTGGTACAGGCCAGGTAACAGACGTGGTGGTACAGGCCAGGTAACAGACATGTGAGGAAGGTGGGGGTGGTACAGGCCAGGTAACAGACATGTGAGGAAGGTGGTGGTACAGGCCAGGTAACAGACGTGGTGGTACAGGCCAGGTAACACACATGTGAGGAAGGTGGTGGTGGTAGAGGCCAGGTAACAGACATGTGAGGAAGGTGGTGGTGGTACAGGCCAGGTAACAGACATGTGAGGAAGGTGGGGGTGGTACAGGCCAGGTAACAGACATGTGAGGAAGGTGGTGGTGGTAGAGGCCAGGTAACAGACATGTGAGTAAGGTGGGGGTGGTAGAGGCCAGGTAACAGACATGTGAGGACGGTGGTGGTACAGGCCAGGTAACAGAGAATAGAGGAAGAAGGTGGTAGAGGCGCATGTAGACATTCCTGCATCGCCTCCCATAGTCTGTTCTGGACTTGGGGACTGTGGAGAGACCTCTGGTGGCATGTCTTGTACGGTATGCATGGGTGTCTGAGCTGTGTGCCAGTAGTTCAAACAGACACCTTGGTACATAAAACATGTCAATACCTCTCACAAATACCAGTAGCAATGAAGTCAATCACTCCTCCACTTTTATTCATGAGAGATTGACCTGCATTTTATTAATATTAGCTCTCTGTTTACAAGGGCCAGCTGTGCTGCCCTGTTCTGAACCAATTGCAATTTTCCTAATTCCCTCTTTGTGGCTCCTGACCACACGACTGAACAGTAGTCCAGGTGCAACAATGTCATAAGGTGAATTCACCAATTTGTAAGTCGCTCTGGATAAGAGCGTCTGCCAAATGACTTAAATGTAATGTAAATGTAACAAAACTAGGGCCTGTAGGACCTGCCTTGTTGATAGTGTTGTTAAGAAGGTAGAGCATTGTTTTATTTTAGACAGACTTCATTATAAGACATGAAGTACTTAGTCTCTACTTGTATCTAAGTACCTCTTAGTTCTGATTATTTTGAGATGACTTGATTCTATTGTGCTCAGTGTTCTGATTTTATTATTGAGATGACTTGATACTATTGTGCTCAGTGTTCTGATTCTATTGAGATGACTTGATTCTATTGTGCTCAGTGTTCTGATTCTATTGAGATGACTTGATTCTATTGTGCTCAGTGTTCTGATTCTATTGAGATGACTTGATACTATTGTGCTCCGCATTCTGATTCTATTGAGATTACTTGATTCTACTGTGCTCCGCGTTCTGATTCTATTGAGATGACTTGATTCTACTGTGCTCCGCGTTCTGATTCTATTGAGATGACTTGATTCTATTGTGCTCAGTGTTCTGATTCTATTGAGATGACTTGATTCTACTATGCTCCGCGTTCTGATTCTATTGAGATGACTTGATTCTATTGTGCTCAGTGTTCTGATTCTATTGTGCTCAGTGTTTTGATTCTATTGAGATGACTTGATTCTATTGTGCTCCGCGTTCTGATTCTCTTGAGATGACTTGATTCTACTGTGCTCCGCGTTCTGATTCTATTGAGATGACTTGATTCTATTGTGCTCAGTGTTCTGATTCTATTGTGCTCAGTGTTTTGATTCTATTGAGATGACTTGAATCTATTGTGCTCAGTGTTCTGATTCTATTGAGATGACTTGATTCTATTGTGCTCAGTGTTCTGATTTTCTTGAGATGACTTGAATCTGTTGTACTCTGCTGTGTATGAGAGGGTTCTTATCTTAACCTGTCATTTTCTTCCATCCTATCTGGTGGGAAAAGGCCATGCCATATGTACAGAACACAAGGGCTTTTCCTAAAGTGTCATTTTTCTGGCATTGATTGATCGCACTGTCAGGCTGGATCCTATACGTTATATTTTATGCAGAATGTGAAGGTGTAATTCCTGGTTTTGACTTCAGATGGAAGTCAATGTGCTGAGAGGGGGAGGAGGTGATGGGGTGGGGAAGTACTGAAGATGGGATGGAGCAGCATTAATTCCATGTCAGTCATTTTAAACGGTATCAGAAACTGAATTATATTGCCTTAACTTGTAATATATTAGTATGTGCATTTAGTTACATATCCTTTTTTATAGTGTATAACATTGAGGGAATGTTACAGCGTCCATCCTATTGCAAGTTTGACTGATGTAAAAAAGGAATTTAGTCTCTGTCATGACTTTCACAACCGTATTCACACACTCTGATTAAAGAATGTGCAGGTTACTACTACTACTGAGTGTTACTGTATTACTGACTGTATATAGCCTTGAATGAGAGGGAAGACTGGGCTTGAAGATTGAGGGCTGACATCCTGGCTATGCTTTAGCTGAAATCAAATGAACCATATTATTGGTAGCTTTAGAGTGTGTAAAGAAGAGCTGTTTTTCAGCCCATAGTTCTTTATAGACTAGATCGGTCAGTCTGTCTCCGTAGACTAGATCGGTCAGTCTGTCTCCGTAGGCTTGATCGGTCAGTCTGTCTCCGTAGGCTGGATCGGTCAGTCTGTCTACGTAGGCTGGATCGGTCAGTCTGTCTCCGTAGGCTGGATCGGTCAGTCTTTCTCCGTAGGCTGGATCGGTCAGTCTGTCTCCGTAGGCTGGATCGGTCAGTCTGTCTCCGTAGGCTGGATCGGTCAGTCTGTCTCCGTAGGCTTGATCGGTCAGTCTGTCTCCGTAGGCTGGATCGGTCAGTCTGTCTCCGTAGGCTGGATCGGTCAGTCTGTCTCCGTAGGCTGGATCGGTCAGTCAGTCTCCGTAGGCTGGATCGGTCAGTCTGTCTCCGTAGGCTTGATCGGTCAGTCTGTCTCCGTAGGCTGGATCGGTCAGTCTGTCTCCGTAGGCTGGATCGGTCAGTCTGTCTCCGTAGGCTGGATCGGTCAGTCTGTCTCCGTAGGCTTGATCGGTCAGTCTGTCTCCGTAGGCTGGATCGGTCAGTCTGTCTCCGTAGGCTGGATCGGTCAGTCTGTCTCCGTAGGCTTGATCGGTCAGCCTGTCTCCGTAGGCTGTCTCCTGTCTCCGTAGGCTGGATCGGTCAGTCTGTCTCCGTAGGCTGGATCGGTCAGTCTGTCTCCGTAGGCTGGATCGGTCAGTCTGTCTCCGTAGGCTGGATCGGTCAGTCTGTCTACGTAGGCTGGGGGCAAGATTGGTCACACTTACTAAGGAGGAGGGGAGATGGGAAAGACAGGACAAAAATGATTCTTTATTATAATATTATTTATTATTATTATAGCTTGTTTAATATTCCTCTATTGTTTTGAGTTTCTATACATATGTATTTTCTTTTTAACATTATTGCCTGTCTGTGATCTGAACCCCCCCAAAATTAAAATAAATAAAAAGATATAGGCCCTTTAGTAAATTCTAAATTCAGATGAAAATGTAAGAAATATTCTTCCAAAATCAAATCAATAATTATTTTTGCCACATGTCCAATAATCTAAATTCCTGGAGCCTTCTGATTTCGCAATTCAGAGAATTCCTGCATCTGCAGGAACCCCCTTTATACTTGTTTCTATTGGTCAATTTTTAAGCTCGGACTCACGCGGGGGGCGCTCCAGTACAGTAGGAGGTGGTTCAATGCCCACATCCAGGAACGCCCTGAAATACAGTCCGCAATCACACTATTTGCTCTCACGGCCTGCTGAAATCCTCGCTGGTCGTGTCGCGCTGCTCTTGGCTCCGGACATTGATTCAAGCTGTTGACAACAGTCATCGAATGGAGTGGCTCTGAGGACGAGGAGGTCTTCACCGTTTTCCTTCATCGGTTAACGGGGAAAAGCCTATATTAATTACCCATAGAAACATACATGAAATAGTTTGTTTAACCAACCGGAACAATGATTTCCCCGTGGGACCGCTGCTGCATCTGCTGTCATGTCCGGACGGGCACCATCAACTTCGAGCTATTGGACGCCTTCAAGCGATTGGGTGTTGCTGTTTGGAGTGTTTTATCCAACTGGGTAAAAAAATATAATAATAATTGTTTCCCCCACTTCAAAAACCATAGATTTTATTTTTCTAATTACTCCATTAGTAAGCGCATTAACTTTTTCAATTTGATTTAATTAAATGTGGTTATATTTTTTATTTGAACTATGCTCCAAATCGTTTTTAAATCCAATGATGTAAAGTACTTAAATAAAAATACTTTGAAGTACAACTTTTTTAAAACCCCTTTTTCTCCCCAATTTCGTTATATCCAATTGGTAGTTACAGTCTTGTCTCATCGCTGCAACTCCCGTACAGTCTCGGGAGAGGCGAAGGTCAAGAGCCGTGCGTCCTCCGAAACACAACCCAGCCAAGCAGCACTGCTTCTTGACACAATGCCCACTTAACCCGAAAGCCAGTCGCAACAATGTGTCGGAGGAAACACTGTGCACCTGGCTACCGTGTCAGCGTGCACTGTGCCGGCCCGCCACAGGAGTCGCTAGTGCGCGATGGGACAAGGACATCCCAAATCCTCCCCAAACCCGGATGATGCTGGGCCAATTGTGCACTGCCCCACGGTACTCCCGGTCACGCCCGGCTGCGACAGAGCCTGGACTTGAACCCAGAATCTATAGTGGCACAGCTATAGTGACACCCAAAAGTACTCATTACATTTTGAATGCTTAGCAGGACAGGAAAATAGTCCAATTCAAGCACTTATCAACCTAACATCCCTGGTCGTCCCTACTGCCTCTGATCTGGTGGACTCACTAAACACACATGCTTAGTTTGTAAATTATGTCTGAATGTTGGAGTGTGCCCGTGGCTTTCCGTAAATTAAGAACTTTTACTTGAGTAATTTTCTATTATGGTATTTTTTAAATGTTTATTCAAGTATGACAATTGGGTACTTTTTCCACCACTAAATTTAACATCACAAGCTGAACCTATATCATTGTCCGGTCATGCCAAAGCACTGTGAACAGTGGCACATTGAAGCGTATTGTCGTCACTTGACTTTCATTAATCTGATTTATTTATTTAATCCACTAACTGTTTAATTGTTACTCGATAAAATGAATCATGTAACAATTAACTCATTAGGATTTGGGGCACCACGGAAAAAGTTGTTTAAGGAGTTAGTATCTCCAAAATTAAACTCAAGAAGATATATAGTTATATATCGATAACAGTCACTTATTAATCATTACCTCATATCAGTCTCATTCTGAACAGTCACTTATTAATCATTACCTCATATCAGTCTCATTCTAACAGTCACTTATTAATCATTACCTCATATCAGTCTCATTCTAACAGTGACTTATTAATCATTACCTCATATCAGTCTCATTCTAACAGTCACTTATTAATCATTACCTCATATCAGTCTCATTCTAACAGTCACTTATTAATCATTACCTCATATCAGTCTCATTCTGAACAGTCACTTATTAATCATTACCTCATATCAGTCTCATTCTAACAGTCACTTATTAATCATTACCTCATATCAGTCTCATTCTAACAGTCACTTATTAATCATTACCTCATATCAGTCTCATTCTAACAGTCGTAGCCTTCTTGGATCTGCAAGAACCCCAGCTTTGCTCATCATTCAATATTACACAAATTGGTTTAATTATTTATTTACGAACTAAATAATAACACAGAATACACATACACACATGAGACAAAGGTCCTTAGTGGACTGACAAGATATGATGGCCTATTACAGATATGGAGATGGGGTGGGAAAAATTGAGATATATAGAGAAAAGAGCCCATCTCCCATCCCCCTTCCCTTTCTCCACTCCTCCAGAGCCCATCCTCCCCTTCCCTTTCTCCACTCCTCCAGAGCCCATCCTCCCCTTCCCTTTCTCCACTCCTCCAGAGCCCATCCTCCCCTTCCCTTTCTCCACTCCTCCAGAGCCCATCCTCCCCTTCCCTTTCTCCACTCCTCCAGAGCCCATCCTCCCCTTCCCTTTCTCCACTCCTCCAGAGCCCATCCTCCCCTTCCCTTCCCTTTCTCCACTCCTCCAGAGCCCATCCTCCCCTTCCCTTCCCTTTCTCCACTCCTCCAGAGCCCATCTCCTCCCCTTCCCTTTCTCCACTCCTCCAGAGCCCATCTCCCATCCCCCCTTCCCTTTCTCCACTCCTCCAGAGCCCATCTCCCATCCTCCCCTTCCCTTTCTCCACTCCTCCAGAGCCCATCCTCCCCTTCCCTTTCTCCACTCCTCCAGAGCCCATCCTCCCCTTCCCTTCCCTTTCCCCACTCCTCCAGAGCCCATCTCCCATCCTCCCCTTCCCTTTCTCCACTCCTCCAGAGCCCATCTCCTCCCCTTCCCTTTCTCCACTCCTCCAGAGCCCATCTCCTCCCCTTCCCTTTCTCCACTCCTCCAGAGCCCAACTCCCATCCTCCCCTTCCCTTTCTCCACTCCTCCAGAGCCCATCTCCCATCGTCCCCTTCCCTCTCTCCACTCCTCCAGAGCCCATCTCCCATCCTCCCCTTCCCTTTCTCCACTCCTCCAGGGCCCATCTCCTCCCCTTCCCTTTCTCCACTCCTCCAGAGCCCATCCTCCCCTTCCCTTTCTCCACTCCTCCAGAGCCCATCCTCCCCTTCCCTTTCTCCACTCCTCCAGAGCCCATCCTCCCCTTCCCTTTCTCCACTCCTCCAGAGCCCTTCTCCCATCCTCCCCTTCCCTTTCTCCACTCCTCCAGAGCCCATCCCCCCTTCCCTTCCCTTTCTCCACTCCTCCAGAGCCCATCCTCCCCTTCCCTTCCCTTTCTCCACTCCTCCAGAGCCCATCCTCCCCTTCCCTTCCCTTTCCCCACTCCTCCAGAGCCCATCTCCCACCCTCCCCTTCCCATTCTCCACTCCTCCAGAGCCCATCTCCCACCCTCCCCTTCCCTTTCTCCACTCCTCCAGAGCCCATCTCCTCCCCTTCCCTTTCTCCACTCCTCCAGAGCCCATCTCCCATCCCCCCTTCCCTTTCTCCACTCCTCCAGAGCCCATCTCCCATCTTCCCTTTCTCCACTCCTCCAGAGCCCATCCTCCCCTTCCCTTTCTCCACTCCTCCAGAGCCCATCCTCCCCTTCCCTTTCTCCACTCCTCCAGAGCCCATCCTCCCCTTCCCTTTCTCCACTCCTCCAGAGCCCATCCTCCCCTTCCCTTTCTCCACTCCTCCAGAGCCCATCCTCCCCTTCCCTTTCTCCACTCCTCCAGAGCCCATCTCCCATCCTCCCCTTCCCTTTCTCCACTCCTCCAGAGCCCATCTCCCATCCTTCCCTTCACTTTCCCCACTCCTCCAGAGCCCATCTCCCATCCTCCCCTTCCCTTTCTCCACTCCTCCAGAGCCCATCCTTCCCTTTCTCCACTCCTCCAGAGCCCATCTCCCATCCTCCCCTTCCCTTTCTCCACTCCTCCAGAGCCCATCTCCCATCCCCCCTTCCCTTTCTCCACTCCTCCAGAGCCCATCTCCCATCCTTCCCTTTCTCCACTCCTCCAGAGCCCATCTCCCATCCTCCCCTTCCCTTTCTCCACTCCTCCAGGTCCCATCTCCTCCCCTTCCCTCTCTCCACTCCTCCAGGGCCCATCTCCCATCCTCCCCTTCCCTTTCTCCACTCCTCCAGAGCCCATCTCCCATCCTCCCCTTCCCTTTCTCCACTCCTCCAGAGCCCATCTCCCATCCTCTCCTTCCCTCTCTCCACTCCTCCAGGGCCCATCTCCCATCCTGCCCCTGAGCTGCAGTGGGAACGCCACTCTCCTCCTGTCGATGGTGATGGTCTTGATTCAGTAAGAACCAATCAATCCTTCTATTTCTTTAGGAAATTAGTTTCTTCATTTAGAGTTAATGTAGCCACTGTATGCTAGGTTTTCTGCCTTCACTGGGTGGATTAGATATTTAACATGGTACTTTGTCTCTGCTCTGTTTCCAGACGGTATTACAGCAGCGGACACCAGCTCAGAGTGGAACGCCCCAGCAGAGCTGTGGGGGAACTATGAGGGACCCCCGGTGGTAGAGGCCCAAGACCCTGCACCCAACCACCCCCAGGGGACCGGGGGTCAGACGACGACAAAAAGAAGGATGACTCTGCTGGGGGGTTGCCAGGAGGAAGGTGGTACAGGCCAGGTAACAGGCAAGGTAACAGACGTGTGGAAGGTGGGGGTGGTACAGGCCAGGTAACAGACATGTGAGGACGGTGGTGGTACAGGCCAGGTAACAGACATGTGAGGACGGTGGTGGTACAGGCCAGGTAACAGGCATGTGAGGAAGGTGGGGGTGGTACAGGCCAGGTAACAGACATGTGAGGAAGGTGGGGGTGGTAGAGGCCAGGTAACAGACATGTGAGGACGTGGTGGTGGTACAGGCCAGGTAACAGACATGTGAGTAAGGTGGGGGTGGTAGAGGCCAGGTAACAGACATGTGAGTAAGGTGTGGGTGGTAGAGGCCAGGTAACAGACATGTGAGGACGTGGTGGTGGTACAGGCCAGGTAACAGACATGTGAGTAAGGTCAGGGTGGTAGAGGCCAGGTAACAGACATGTGAGTAAGGTGGGGGTGGTACAGGCCAGGTAACAGACATGTGAGTAAGGTGGGGGTGGTAGAGGTCAGGTAACAGACATGTGAGGACGGTGGTGGTACAGGCCAGGTAACAGAGAATAGAGGAAGAAGGTGGTAGAGGCGCATGTAGACATTCCTGCATCGCCTCCCATAGTCTGTTCTGGACTTGGGGACTGTGGAGAGACCTCTGGTGGCATGTCTTGTACGGTATGCATGGGTGTCTGAGCTGTGTGCCAGTTTGTTCAAACAGACACCTTGGTACATAAAACATGTCAATACCTCTCACAAATACCAGTAGCAATGAAGTCAATCTCTCCTCCACTTTTATTCATGAGAGATTGACCTGCATTTTATTAATATTAGCTCTCTGTGTACATCCAAGGGCCAGCCGTGCTGCCCTGTTCTGAACCAATTGCAATTTTCCTAATTCCCTCTTTGTGGCTCCTGACCACACGACTGAACAGTAGTCCAGGTGCAACAAAACTAGGGCCTGTAGGACTTGCCTTGTTGATAGTGTTGTTAAGAAGGTAGAGCATTGTTTTATTTTAGACAGACTTCATTATAAGACATGAAGTACTTAGTCTCTACTTGTATTAAGTACCTCTTAGTTCTGATTATTTTGAGATGACTTGATTCTACTGTGCTCAGTGTTCTGATTCTATTGAGATGACTTGATTCTACTTTGCTCCGCGTTCTGATTCTATTGAGATGACTTGATTCTATTGTGCTCAGTGTTCTGATTCTATTGTGCTCAGTGTTTTGATTCTATTGAGATGACTTGATTCTATTGTGCTCAGTGTTCTGATTCTATTGAGATGACTTGAATCTATTGTGCTCAGTGTTCTGATTCTATTGTGCTCAGTGTTTTGATTCTATTGAGATGACTTGATTCTATTGTGCTCAGTGTTCTGATTCTATTGAGATGACTTGAATCTGTTGTACTCTGCTGTGTATGAGAGGGTTCTTATCTTAACCTGTCATTTTCTTCCATCCTATCTGGTGGGAAAAGGCCATGCCATATGTACAGAACACAAGGGCTTTTCCTAAAGTGTAATTTTTCTGGCATTGATTGATCGCACTGTCAGGCTGGATCCTATACGTTATATTTTATGCAGAATGTGAAGGTGTAATTCCTGGTTTTGACTTTAGATGGAAGTCAATGTGCTGAGAGGGGGAGGAGGTGATGGGGTGGGGAAGTACTGAAGATGAGATGGAGCAGCATTAATTCCATGTCAGTCATTTTAAACGGTATCAGAAACTGAATTATATTGCCTTAACCTGTAATATATTAGTATGTGCATTTAGTTACATATCCTTTTTTATAGTGTATAACATTGAGGGAATGTTACAGCGTCCATCCTATTGCAAGTTTGACTGATGCAAAAAAGGAATTTAGTCTCTGTCATGACTTTCACAACCGTATTCACACACTCTGATTAAAGAATGTGCAGGTTACTACTACTACTGAGTGTTACTGTATTACTGACTGTATATAGCCTTGAATGAGAGGGAAGACTGGGCTTGAAGATTGAGGGCTGACATCCTGGCTACGCTTTAGCTGAAATCAAATGAACCATATTATTGGTAGCTTTAGAGTGTGTAAAGAAGAGCTGTTTTTCAGCCCATAGTTCTTTATAGACTAGATCGGTCAGTCTGTCTCCGTAGGCTGGATCGGTCAGTCTGTCTCCGTAGGCTGGATCGGTCAGTCTGTCTCCGTAGGCTGGATCGGTCAGTCTGTCTCCGTAGGCTGGATCGGTCAGTCTGTCTCCGTAGGCTGGATCGGTCAGTCTGTCTCCGTAGGCTGGATCGGTCAGTCTGTCTCCGTAGGCTGGATCGGTCAGTCTGTCTCCGTAGGCTGGATCGGTCAGTCTGTCTCCGTAGGCTGGATCGGTCAGTCTGTCTACGTAGGCTGGATCGGTCAGTCTGTCTCCGTAGGCTGGATCGGTCAGTCTGTCTCCGTAGGCTGGATCGGTCAGTCTGTCTCCGTAGGCTGGATCGGTCAGTCTGTCTCCGTAGGCTGGATCGGTCAGTCAGTCTCCGTAGGCTGGATCGGTCAGTCTGTCTCCGTAGGCTTGATCGGTCAGTCTGTCTCCGTAGGCTGGATCGGTCAGTCTGTCTACGTAGACTGGGGGCAAGATTGGTCACACTTACTAAGGAGGAGGGGAGATGGGAAAGACAGGACAAAAATGATTCTTTATTATAATATTATTTATTATTATTATAGCTTGTTTAATATTCCTCTATTGTTTTGAGTTTCTATACATATGTACTTTCTTTTTAACATTATTGCCTGTCTGTGATCTGAACCCCCCCAAAATTTAAAATAAATAAAAAGATATAGGCCCTTTAGTAAATTCTAAATTCAGATGAAAATGTAAGATATATTCTTCCAAAATCAAATCAATAATTATTTTTGCCACATGTCCAATAATCTAAATTCCTGGAGCCTTCTGATTTCGCAATTCAGAGAATTCCTGCATCTGCAGGAACCCCCTTTATACTTGTTTCTATTGGTCAATTTTTAAGCTCGGACTCACGCGGGGGGCGCTCCAGTACAGTAGGAGGTGGTTCAATGCCCACATCCAGGAACGCCCTGAAATACAGTCCGCAATCACACTATTTGCTCTCACGGCCTGCTGAAATCCTCGCTGGTCGTGTCGCGCTGCTCTTGGCTCCGGACATTGATTCAAGCTGTTGACAACAGTCATCGAATGGAGTGGCTCTGAGGACGAGGAGGTCTTCACCGTTTTCCTTCATCGGTTAACGGGGAAAAGCCTATATTAATTACCCATAGAAACATACATGAAATAGTTTGTTTAACCAACCGGAACAATGATTTCCCCGTGGGACCGCTGCTGCATCTGTTGTCATGTCCGGACGGGCACCATCAACTTCGAGCTATTGGACGCCTTCGAGCGATTGGGTGTTGCTGTTTGGAGTGTTTTATCCAACTGGGTAAAAAAATATAATAATAATTGTTTCCCCCACTTCAAAAACCATAGATTTTATTTTTCTAATTACTCCATTAGTAAGCGCATTAACTTTTTCAATTTGATTTAATTAAATGTGGTTATATTTTTTATTTGAACTATGCTCCAAATCATTTTTAAATCCAATGATGTAAAGTACTTAAATAAAAATACTTTGAAGTACAACTTTAAAAAAAAAACTTTTTCTCCCCAATTTCGTTATATCCAATTGGTAGTTACAGTCTTGTCTCATCGCTGCAACTCCCGTACAGACTCGGGAGAGGTGAAGGTCAAGAGCCGTGCGTCCTCCGAAACACAACCCAGCCAAGCTGCACTGCTTCTTGACACAATGCCCACTTAACCCGGAAGCCAGTCGCAACAATGTGTCGGAGGAAACACTGTGCACCTGGCGACCGTGTCAGCGTGCACTGTGCCGGCCCGCCACAGGAGTCGCTAGTGCGCGATGGGACAAGGACATCCCAAATCCTCCCCAAACCCGGATGATGCTGGGCCAATTGTGCACTGCCCCACGGTACTCCCGGTCACGCCCGGCTGTGACAGAGCCTGGACTCGAACCCAGAATCTATAGTGGCACAGCTATAGTGACACCCAAAAGTACTCATTACATTTTGAATGCTTAGCAGGACAGGAAAATAGTCCAATTCAAGCACTTATCAACCTAACATCCCTGGTCGTCCCTACTGCCTCTGATCTGGTGGACTCACTAAACACACATGCTTAGTTTGTAAATTATGTCTGAATGTTGGAGTGTGCCCGTGGCTTTCTGTAAATTAAGAACTTTTAGTTGAGTAATTTTCTATTATGGTATTTTTTAAATGTTTATTCAAGTATGACAATTGGGTACTTTTTCCACCACTAAATTTAACATCACAAGCTGAACCTATATCATTGTCCGGTCATGCCAAAGCACTGTGAACAGTGGCACATTGAAGCATATTGTCGTCACTTGACTTTCATTAATCTGATTTATTTATTTAATCCACTAACTGTTTAATTGTTACTCGATAAAATGAATCATGTAACAATTAACTCATTAGGATTTGGGGCACCACGGAAAAAGTTGTTTAAGGAGTTAGTATCTCCAAAATTAAACTCAAGAAGATATATAGTTATATATCGATAACAGTGACTTATTAATCATTACCTCATATCAGTCTCATTCTAACAGTCACTTATTAATCATTACCTCATATCAGTCTCATTCTAACAGTCACTTATTAATCATTACCTCATATCAGTCTCATTCTAACAGTCACTTATTAATCATTACCTCATATCAGTCTCATTCTAACAGTCACTTATTAATCATTACCTCATATCAGTCTCATTCTAACAGTCACTTATTAATCATTACCTCATATCAGTCTCATTCTAACAGTCACTTATTAATCATTACCTCATATCAGTCTCATTCTAACAGTCACTTATTAATCATTACCTCATATCAGTCTCATTCTAACAGTCACTTATTAATCATTACCTCATATCAGTCTCATTCTAACAGTCACTTATTAATCATTACCTCATATCAGTCTCATTCTAACAGTCACTTATTAATCATTACCTCATATCAGTCTCATTCTAACAGTCACTTATTAATCATTACCTCATATCAGTCTCATTCTAACAGTCACTTATTAATCATTACCTCATATCAGTCTAATTCTAACAGTCACTTATTAATCATTACCTCATATCAGTCTCATTCTAACAGTCACTTATTAATCATTACCTCATATCAGTCTCATTCTAACAGTCACTTATTAATCATTACCTCATATCAGTCTCATTCTAACAGTCGTAGCCTTCTTGGATCTGCAAGAACCCCAGCTTTGCTCGTCATTCAATATTACACAAATTGGTTTAATTATTTATTTACGAACTAAATAATAACACAGAATACACATACACACATGAGACAAAGGTCCTTAGTGGACTGACAAGATATGATGGCCTATTACAGATATGGAGATGGGGTGGGAAAAATTGAGATATATAGAGAAAAAGAGACATTTATCGTGAATTCATTCTAGGACTGTCCTCACATTAATCATATACCGTGCACACGAACCACCGCCGTTTGGAATAAGAAAATAATGAATGTTTATCTCGGTCTGAACCAAGCCGTCTCGGAAAGTTGTTTTGGTGAGCCTTTCCCGTAGGCCACTTGTAAATACTCCGATTGTCTACCAGAGATCACAATGTCCTTCTTAGTTGTCCGGTCTCTAATGTGCTGTTTCCTCAGAACAGCTACTTAGCCGTCCGTACCAGTGATTATCTGAGAGGGGAGTTTTCTTCTCTTCCTTGGTAGATAATCAAAGTTCCAAACCACTTTACATACGCAGCTGCAGACTGGCGGTGTCCTGGTCTAGTCTGGTGAGTTTCTTCTTAACCTCGTGTTAAGGTTAAATCTTTCTTACCATTTCAACGTGTGGACCATGGTCTCACGTCTTTCTGGTTTAAAGGTTGATTATATAGGGTTCAGCTCCCGACCACTTTACATACCAGCAGCAACCTGGCAATGTTCTGGTCTGATATGTTAATTCTTTGCCATTTTTCCTTTTAAGCACTCTGGTTGAAAAGGGCAGTTCCATCACGCTGACAAGCTCTCTGACCTCACTCAGGGCATGGCTTAGTTGTGCAAAGCACATCAAAAACCATTATCTCATTAGAAAACAAAAAATCACGTTCATATCTTAACAAAAATAGTTTCATCGTTCTTAATGGGAAAATCAAAAGAAATCAGCTAAGACCTCAGAAAACAAATTGTACACCTCCACAAGTCTAGTTAATCCTTGGGAGAAATTTCCAAACGCCTGAATTACAATTTCCAAACGCCATCTGTACAAACATTAGTATACAAGTGGGACTCAGATCATAGAATGGTTATAAAGCATATGGCTCCCCTCTGGGACTCAGATTATAGAATGGTTATAAAGCATATGGCTCCCCTCTGGGACTATATGGCTCCACCCTGGGACTCAGATCATAGAATGTTTATAAAGCATATGGCTCCCCTCTGGGACTCAGATCATAGAATGGTTATAAAGCATATGGCTCCCCTCTGGGACTCAGATCATAGAATGGTTATAAAGCATATGGCTCCCCTCTGGGACTGTATGGCTCCACCCTGGGACTCAGATCATAGAATGGTTATAAAGCATATGGCTCCCCTCTGGGACTCAGATCATAGAATGGTTATAAAGCATATGGCTCCCCTCTGGGACTATATGGCTCCTCCCTGGGACTCAGATCATAATTCCATTTTGATCTCACCCAGCTACAAACAGCTGAGAAAGCGTTACATCTGGGAAACCTTTTATAAGGTATGCGAAGGATTGGTCTGGAACATATGGACATGTTAAAGTATAAGGAGTCAAATCAAATTTTATTCGTCACATATTTTGTAGATGTTATTGCGGGTGTAGCAAAATGCTTGTGTTCCTAACTCCGACAGTGCAGTAGTATCTAACAATTCACAACAATACACACATTGTCACGAATATTACCGAAGGTGACTCCCCTTCTTGTTCGGGTGGCGCTCGGCGGTCGTCGTCGTTTGTTCAGCCCGCTTCTGTTTCGTGCGGGCTTGTTCGTCTGCTCTATGTTTGAGTGTATTTTGTTTGTATTTTGGGTTTCACGCTGTCCGTTAATATTTCTGATCATTTGTTTTCCTACTTTTGTTCATGTTATTTTTCCGGGACATTAAAGCGTGTTTTTTCCCACATCTTTCGCTCTCTGCGCCTGACTCCACACCTCCTCACTCATTTTCCGTAACACATCTGAAAGTACAGGAATGGAATTAAGACATATACACTGCTCAAAAAAATAAAGGGAACACTTAAACAACACAATGTAACTCCATGTCAATCACACTTCTGTGAAATCAAACGGTCCACTTAGGAAGCAACACTGATTGACAATAAATTTCACATGCTGTTGTGCAAATGGAATAGACAACAGGTGGAAATTATAGGCAATTAGCAAGACACCCCCAATAAAGGAGTGGTTCCGCAGGTGGGGGCCACAGACCACTTCTCAGTTCCTATGCTTCCTGGCTGATGTTTTGGTCACTTTTGAATGCTGGCAGTGCTTTCACTCTAGTGGTAGCATGAGACGGAGTCTACAACCCACACAAGTGGCTAAGGTAGTGCAGATCATCCAGGACGGCAATGTCTCAGCCTCCAGTATTTATGCTGCAGTAGTTTGTGTCGGGGGGCTGGGGTCAGTTTGTTATATCTGGAGTACTTCTCCTGTCCTATTCGGTGTCCTGTGTGAATTTAATTAAGTGTGCTCTCTTTAATTCTCTCTTTCTTTCTCTCTCTCTGAGGACCTGAGCCCGAGGAACATGCCTCAGGAATACCTGACATGATGACTCCTTGCTGTCCCCAGTCCACCTGGCCGTGCTGCTGCTCCAGTTTCAACTGTTCTGCCTTATAATTATTCGACCATGCTGGTCATTTATGAACATTTGAATATCTTGGCCACGTTCTGTTATAATCTCCACCCGGCACAGCCAGAAGAAGACTGGCCACCCCACATAGCCTGGTTCCTCTCTAGGTTTCATCCAAGGTTGTGGCCTTTCTAGGGAGTTTTTCCTAGCCACCGTGCTTCTACACCTGCATTGCTTGCTGTTTGGGGTTTTAGGCTGTGTTTCTGTACAGCACTTTGAGATATCAGCTGATGTACGAAAGGCTATATAAATACATTGGATTTGATTTATAGCGGGTCTGAGGATATAGAGGGTCTGAGGATGTAGTGTCTGAAATAGAGGGTCTGGCGATATGGAGGGTCTAATATGGAGGGTCTATTATGGAGGGTCTGAGTATATGGATTGTCTGAGTATATAGGTTTAATATGGAGGGTCTGAGTATATAGGTCTAATATGGAGGTTCTGAGTTCATGCAGGGTCTAATATGGAGGGTCTGAGAATATAGAGGGTCTAATATGGAGGGTCTGAGAATATAGAGGGTCTAAAATGGAGGGTCTGAGTATATTGTGGGTCTAATATGGAGGGTCTGAGTATATTGTGGGTCTAATATGGAGGGTCTGAGTATATTGTGGGTCTAATATGGAGGGTCTGAGTATATTGTGGGTCTAATATGGAGGGTCTGAGTATATTGTGGGTCTAATATGGAGGGTCTGAGTATATTGTGGGTCTAATATGGAGGGTCTGAGTATATTGTGGGTCTAATATGGAGGGTCTGAGTATATGGATGGTATAATATGGAGGGTCTGAGTATATGGAGGGTCTGGGTATATGGAGGGTCTGAGTATATGGAGGGTCTGAGTATATGGAGGGTCTGAGTATATGGAGGGTCTGAGTATATGGAGGGTCTAATATGGAGGGTCTGAGTATATGGAGGGTCTAATATGGAGGGTCTGAGTATATGGATGGTATAATATGGAGGGTCTGATTATATAGAGGGTCTAATGTGGAGGGTCTGTGTATATAGAGGGTCTAATATGGAGGGTCTGAGTATATGGAGGGTCTGGGTACATGGAGGGTCTGAGTATATGGAGGGTCTAATATGGAGGGTCTGAGTATATGGAGGGTCTAATATGGAGGGTCTGAGTATATGGATGGTATAATATGGAGGGTCTGATTATATAGAGGGTCTAATGTGGAGGGTCTGAGTATATTGTGGGTCTAATATGGAGGGTCTGAGTATATGGATGGTATAATATCGAAGGTCTGATTATATAGAGGGTCTAATATGGAGGGTCTGAGTATATTGAGGGTCTAATGTGGAGGGTCTGATTATATAGAGGGTCTAATATGGAGGGTCTGAGTATATGGAGGGTCTAATATGGAGGGTCTGAGTATATGGAGGGTCTAATATGGAGGTTCTGAGTACATGGAGGGTCTAATATGGAAGGTCTGAGTATATTCAGGGTATAATATGGAGGGTCTGAGTATATGGAGGGTCTAATATGGAGGGTCTGAGTATATTGTGGGTCTAATATGGAGGGTCTGAGTATATGGATGGTATAATATGGAGGGTCTGAGTATATGGAGGGTCTGGGTATATGGAGGGTCTGAGTATATGGAGGGTCTGAGTATATGGAGGGTCTGAGTATATGGAGGGTCTAATATGGAGGGTCTGAGTATATGGAGGGTCTAATATGGAGGGTCTGAGTATATGGATGGTATAATATGGAGGGTCTGATTATATAGAGGGTCTAATGTGGAGGGTCTGAGTATATAGAGGGTCTAATATGGAGGGTCTGAGTATATGGAGGGTCTGGGTATATGGAGGGTCTGAGTATATGGAGGGTCTAATATGGAGGGTCTGAGTATATGGAGGGTCTAATATGGAGGGTCTGAGTATATGGATGGTATAATATGGAGGGTCTGATTATATAGAGGGTCTAATGTGGAGGGTCTGAGTATATAGAGGGTCTAATATGGAGGGTCTGAGTATATGGATGGTATAATATCGAAGGTCTGATTATATAGAGGGTCTAATATGGAGGGTCTGAGTATATGGAGGGTCTAATACGGAGGGTCTGATATGAAGGGTCTGAGTATATTGAGGGTCTAATGTGGAGGGTCTGAGTATATGGAGGGTCTGATTATATAGAGGGTCTAATATGGAGGGTCTGAGTATATGGAGGGTCTAATATGGAGGGTCTGAGTATATGGAGGGTCTAATATGGAGGTTCTGAGTACATGGAGGGTCTAATATGGAAGGTCTGAGTATATTCAGGGTATAATATGGAGGGTCTGAGTATATGGAGGGTCTAATACGGAGGGTCTGATATGAAGGGTCTGAGTATATTGAGGGTCTAATATGGAGGGTGTGAGTATATTGAGGGTCTAATATGGAGGGTGTGAGTATATTGAGGGTCTAATATGGAAGGTCTGAATATGTTGAGGGTCTAATATGGAGGGTCTTACTATATGGAGGGTCTAATATGGAGGGTCTGAGTATATGGAGGTTCTGGGTATATGGAAGGTCTCATATGGAGGGACTGGGTATATGGAGGGTCTGATTATATAGAGGGTCTAATGTGGAGGGTCTGAGTATATGGAGGGTCTAATATTTAGGGTCTGAGTATGTGGATGGTCTGAATATATTGAGGGTCTAATATGGATGGTCTGAGTATATCGAGGGTCTGAGTATATGGAGGGTCTGATTATATAGAGGGTCTAATTTGGAGCGTCTGAGTATATAGAGGGTCTAATATGGAGGGTCTGAGTATATTGAGGGTCTAATATGGAGGGTCTGAGTATATTGAGGGTCTAATATGGAGGTTCTGAGTACATGGAGGGTCTAATATGGAAGGTCTGAATGTATTGAGGGTCTAATATGGAGGTTCTGAGTACATGGAGGGTCTAATATGGAAGGTCTGAATGTATTGAGGGTCTAATATGGAGGGTCTGAGTATTTGGAGGGTCTGAGTATATTGAGGGTCTAATATGGAGGGTCTGAGTATATTGATGGTCTAATATGGAATATCTGAGTATATGGAGGGTCTAATATGGAAGGTCTGATTATATAGAGGGTCTAATATGGAGGGTCTGAGTATATGGAGGGTTAAATATGGAGGGTCTGAGTATATGGTGTGTCTAATATAGAGGGTCTCATATGGAGGGTCTGAGAATATTTAGGGTCTAATATGGCGGTTCTGAGTATATTCAGGGTCTAATATGGAGGTTCTGAGTATATTGAGGGTCTAATATGGAGGGTCTGAGTACATGGAGGGTCTAATATGGAAGGTCTGAATATATTGAGGGTCTAATATGGAGGGTCTGAGTACATGGAGGGTCTAATATGGAAGGTCTGAATATATTGAGGGTCTAATATGGAGGGTCTGAGTAGTTGGAGGGTCTGAGTATGTGGAGTTCTAATGTGGAGGGTCTAATATGGAGTGTCTGACTATATAGAGGGTCTAATATGGAGGGTCTGAGTATATGGTGTGTCTAATATGGAGGGTCTGAGTATATGGAGGGTCTGGGAATATTTATGGTCTAATATGGAGGGTCTGACTATATAGAGGGTCTAATATGGAGGGTCTGAGTATATGGTGTGTCTAATATGGAGGGTCTGAGTATATGGAGGGTCTGGGAATATTTATGGTCTAATATGGAGGGTCTGAGTATATTGAGGGTCTAATATGGAGGGTCTGACTATATAGAGGGTCTAATATGGAGGGTCTGAGTATATGGTGTGTCTAATATGGAGGGTCTGAGTATATGGAGGGTCTGGGAATATTTATGGTCTAATATGGAGGGTCTGAGTATATTGAGGGTCTGAGTATGTGGATGGTCTTTTATTTTATTTATTTATTTATTTTTTTCACCTTTATTTAACCAGGTAGGCTAGTTGAGAACAAGTTCTCATTTGCAACTGCGACCTGGCCAAGATAAAGCATATCAGTGTAAACAGACAACACAGAGTTACACATGGAGTAAACAATTAACAAGTCAATAACACAGTAGAAAAAAGGGAGTCTATATACATTGTGTGCAAATGGCATGAGGAGGTAGGCAAATAATTACAAATTTACAGATTAACACTGGAGTGATAAATGATCAGATGGTCATGTACAGGTAGAGATATTGGTGTGCAAAAGAGCAGAAAAGTAAATAAATAAAAAACAGTATGGAGATGAGGTAGGTATAATAGGGTGGGCTATTTACCAATAGACTATCTACAGCTGCTGCGATCGGTTAGCTGCTCAGATAGCAGATGTTTGAAGTTGGTGAGGGAGATAAAAGTCTCCAACTTCAGCGATTTTTGCAATTCATTCCAGTCACAGGCAGCAGAGAACTGGAAAGAAAGGCGGCCAAATGGGGTGTTGGCTTTAGGGATGATCAATGAGATACACCTGCTGGAGCGCGTGCTACTGTTGGGTGTTACCATCGTGACTAGTGAACTGAGATAAGGCGGAGCTTTACCTAGCATGGACTTGTAGATGACCTGGAACCAGTGGGTCTGGCGACGAATATGTAGCGAGGGCCAGCCGACTAGAGCATACAAGTCGCAGTGGTGGGTGGTATAAGGTGCTTTAGTGACAAAACGGATGGCACTGTGATAAACTGCATCCAGTTTGCTGAGTAGAGTGTTGGAAGCTATTTTGTAGATGACGTCGCCGAAGTCGAGGATCGGTAGGATAGTCAGTTTTACTAGGGTAAGTTTGGTGGCATGAGTGAAGGAGGCTTTGTTGCGGAATAGAAAGCCGACTCTAGATTTGATTTTCGATTGGAGATGTTTGATATGAGTCTGGAAGGAGAGTTTACAGTCTAACCAGACACCTAGGTACTTATAGATGTCCACATATTCAAGGTCGGAACCATCCAGGGTGGTGATACTAGTCAGGCGTGCGGGTGCAGGCAGCGAATGGTTGAACAGCATGCATTTGGTTTTACTAGCGTTTAAGAGCAGTTGGAGGCCACGGAAGGAGTGTTGTATGGCATTGAAGCTTGTTTGGAGGTTAGATAGCACAGTGTCCAAGGACGGGCCGGAAGTATATAGAATGGTGTCGTCTGCGTAGAGGTGGATCAGGGAATCGCCTGCAGCAAGAGCAACATCATTGATATATACAGAGAAAAGAGTCGGCCCGAGAATTGAACCCTGTGGCACCCCCATAGAGACTGCCAGAGGACCGGACAGCATGCCCTCCGATTGGACACACTGCACTCTGTCTGCGAAGTAGTTGGTGAACCAGGCAAGGCAGTCATCAGAAAAACCAAGGCTACTGAGTCTGCCGATAAGAATATGGTGATTGACAGAGTTGAAAGCCTTGACAAGGTCGATGAAGACGGCTGCACAGTACTGTCTTTTATCGATGGCCGTTATGATATCGTTTAGTACCTTGAGCGTGGCTGAGGTGCACCCGTGACCAGATTGCACAGCGGAGAAGGTACGGTGTGATACGAGATGATCAGTGACCTGTTTGTTGACTTGGCTTTCGAAGACCTTAGATAGGCAGGGCAGGATGGATATAGGTCTGTAACAGTTTGGGTCCAGGTTGTCTCCCCCTTTGAAGAGGGAGATGACTGCGGCAGCTTTCCAATCCTTGGGGATCTCAGACGATATGAAAGAGAGGTTGAACAGGCTGGTAATAGGGGTTGCGACAATGGCGGCGGATAGTTTCAGAAATAGAGGGTCCAGATTGTCAAGCCAAGCTGATTTGTACGGGTCCAGGTTTTGCATCTCTTTCAGAACATCTGCTATCTGGATTTGGGTAAAGGAGAACCTGGAGAGGCTTGGGCGAGTAGCTGCGGGGGGGGGGGGGGGGAGGCGGAGCTGTTGGCCGAGGTTGGAGTAGCCAGGCGGAAGGCATGGCCAGCCGTTGAGAAATACTTGTTGAAGTTTTCGATAATCATGGATTTATCGGTGGTGACCGTGTTACCTAGCCTCAGGGCATGTGGGCAGCTGGGAGGAGGTGCTCTTGTATGTATAGTGTAGTATGTCATCATGTATAGTGTAATATGTCATCATGTGTAGTATGTCATCATGTATAGTGTATGTGTGTCAGCATGTGTAGTATGTCAGCATGTGTAGTATGTCAGCATGTGTGGTATGTCATGTGTGGTATGTCATCATGTGTAGTATGTCATCATGTGTAGTATGTCATCAAGTGTAGTATGTCATCAAGTGTAGTATGTCATCATGTATAGTGTAGTATGTCATCATGTGTAGTGTAGTATGTCATCATGTGTAGTGTAGTATGTCAGCATGTGTAGTATGTCAGCATGTGTAGTATGTCATGTGTGGTATGTCATCATGTATCGTGTAGTATGTCATCATGTGTAGTATGTCATCATGTATAGTGTGGTATGTCAGCATGTGTGGTATGTCAGCATGTGTGGTATGTCATCATGTGTGGTATGTCATCATGTGTAGTATGTCATCATGTGTAGTATGTCATCAAGTGTAGTATGTCATCATGTATAGTGTAGTATGTCATCATGTGTAGTGTAGTATGTCATCATGTGTAGTGTAGTATGTCAGCATGTGTAGTATGTCAGCATGTGTAGTATGTCATGTGTGGTATGTCATCATGTATCGTGTAGTATGTCATCATGTGTAGTATGTCATCATGTATAGTGTAGTATGTCATCATGTGTAGTATGTCATCATGTATAGTGTAGTATGTCATCATGTGTAGTATGTCATCATGTGTAGTATGTCATCATGTATAGTGTAGTATGTCATCATGTGTAGTGTATTATGTCATCATGTGTAGTATGTCATCATGTGTAGTATGTCATCATGTGTAGTGTAATATGTCATGTGTAGTATGTCGTCATGTATAGTGTAGTATGTCATCATGTTGTGTGCAGTATGTCATCATGTTGTGTGCAGTATGTCATCATGTTTAGTGCAGTATGCCATCATGTGTAGTGTATTATGTCATCATGTGTAGTATGTCATCATGTGTAGTATGTCATCATGTGTAGTGTAATATGTCATCATGTGTAGTGTAATATGTCATCATGTATAGTGTAGTATGTCATCATGTATAGTGTAGTATGTCATCATGTATAGTGTAGTATGTCATCATGTATAGTGTAGTATGTCATCATGTGTAGTGTAATATGTCATAATGTGTAGTATGTCATCATGTATAGTGTAGTATGTCATCATGTATAGTGTAGTATGTCATCATGTATAGGGTAGTATGTCATCATGTGTAGGGTAGTATGTCATCATGTATAGGGTAGTATGTCATCATGTATAGTGTAGTATGTCATCATGTATAGTGTAGTATGTCAACATGTGTAGTGTAGTATGTCATCATGTGTAGTGTCATCATGCATGGTGTATTATGTCATGTGTAGTATGTCATGTGTAGTATGTCATCGTGTATAGTGTAGTATGTCATCATGTGTAGTGTAGTATGTCAGCATGTGTAGTGTAGTATGTCATGTGTAGTATGTCATCACGTGTAGTATGGCATCATGTATAGTGTAGTATGTCATGTATAGTGTAGTATGTCATCATGTGAAGTGTAGTATGTCATCATGTGAAGTGTAGTATGTCATCATGTGAAGTGTAGTATGTCATCATGTGAAGTGTAGTATGTCATCATGTGTAGTGTAGTATGTCATCATGTGTAGTGTAGTATGTCATCATGTGTAGTGTAGTATGTCATCATGTGTAGTATGTCATCGTGTAGTGTAATATGTCATCATGTGAAGTGTAGTATGGTATCATGTGAAGTGTAGTATGTCATCATGTGAAGTGTAGTATGTCATCATGTGAAGTGTAGTATGTCATCATGTGAAGTGTAGTATGTCATCATGTGTAGTTTAATATGTCATCATGTGTAGTGTAGTATGTCATCATGTGTAGTGTAGTATGTCATCATGTGTAGTATGTCATCATGTGTAGTATGTCATCATGTGTAGTGTAGTATGTCATCATGTGTAGTGTAGTATGTCATCATGTGTAGTGTAGTATGTCATCATGTGTAGTATGCCATGTTTGGTTCCGGGTTGGAGCGAGCGGTCGCATCTACACTTCGGTCCGCAGGTAGTATAACTTTTTTATAACTTTTCCACTACATTTCATTATAGTACAACGGTTTGATTTGCCTAATCTTAGCAATTTCTTCTTAGCTAACTACATAGCCGTCTTTGTATCAAAGATAATTGCGTAATTATCGTATTTCGTCGTCCTAACGTAGTCTACACTGCTATCTGCCCAGCAGCTAGCTAACGTCTACCGTCTACTAGCACTGTAGAAACTATTACACTCAACTGAACGACTCGATTAGTGTAGTGTTAGCTAGCTACATAGTTGTCTTTGCTGTCTTCGTATCCAAGATAATTGTGTAGTTTAGAGTGTGTAGACTTAGAGTGATTATCTTAATTTACCGAGGTTAGCTAGCCAGCTATCTGTCGTCCTTAACGTAGGAGATACTGCTAGCTAGCTAGCCAACAGCTAGCCAACGTCTACCGAATTAAACTTCAACAACCCGGTCAACATTCCGCTTCGCTCCACAGGTAGTATCACATTTTCATTTCACTTCATTACAGTACAACGGTTTGATTTGTTTGATCGTAGCTAGCTAGCTACATAGCCGTCTTTGTATCTAAGACAATTGTGTAGTCTAGAGCGATTTTCTAGGTTAGCTAGCCAGCTATTGTCGTTCTTTTAACGTAACGTAATCAACACTGCTAGCTAGCCAGCTAGCCCCCGAATAGCAGCACTGTAGAAACTATTACACTCGACGGAACGACTTGATTAGTGTAGTGTCAACAACGCAGCCACTGCCAGCTAGCCTACTCCAGCAGTACTGTATCATTTCAATCATTTTAGTCAATAAGATTCTTGCTACGTAACCTTAACTTTCTGAACATTCGAGACGTGTAGTCCACTTGTCATTCCAATCTCCTTTGCATTAGCGTAGCCTCTTCTGTAGCCTGTCAACTATGTGTCTATCTATCCCTGTTCTCTCCTCTCTGCACAGACCATACAAACGCTCCACAACGTGTGGCCGCGGCCACCCTAATCTGGTGGTCCCAGCGCGCACGACCCACGTGGAGTTCCAGGTCTCCGGTAGCCTCTGGAACTGCCGATCTGCGGCCAACAAGGCAGAGTTCATCTCAGCCTATGCCTCCCTCCAGTCCCTCGACTTCTTGGCACTGACGGAAACATGGATCACCACAGATAACACTGCTACTCCTACTGCTCTCTCTTCGTCCGCCCACGTGTTCTCGCACACCCCGAGAGCTTCTGGTCAGCGGGGTGGTGGCACCGGGATCCTCATCTCTCCCAAGTGGTCATTCTCTCTTTCTCCCCTTACCCATCTGTCTATCGCCTCCTTTGAATTCCATGCTGTCACAGTTACCAGCCCTTTCAAGCTTAACATCCTTATCATTTATCGCCCTCCAGGTTCCCTCGGAGAGTTCATCAATGAGCTCGATGCCTTGATAAGCTCCTTTCCTGAGGACGGCTCACCTCTCACAGTCCTGGGCGACTTTAACCTCCCCACGTCTACCTTTGACTCATTCCTCTCTGCCTCCTTCTTTCCACTCCTCTCCTCTTTTGACCTCACCCTCTCACCTTCCCCCCTACTCACAAGGCAGGCAATACGCTCGACCTCATCTTTACTAGATGCTGTTCTTCCACTAACCTCATTGCAACTCCCCTCCAAGTCTCCGACCACTACCTTGTATCCTTTTCCCTCTCGCTCTCATCCAACACTTCCCACACTGCCCCTACTCGGATGGTATCGCGCCGTCCCAACCTTCGCTCTATCTCCCCCGCTACTCTCTCCTCTTCCATCCTATCATCTCTTCCCTCTGCTCATACCTTCTCCAACCTATCTCCTGATTCTGCCTCCTCAACCCTCCTCTCTTCCCTTTCTGCATCCTTTGACTCTCTATGTCCCCTATCCTCCAGGCCGGCTCGGTCCTCCCCTCCCGCTCCGTGGCTCGACGACTCATTGCGAGCTCACAGAACAGTGCTCCGGGCAGCCGAGCGGAAATGGAGGAAAACTCGCCTCCCTGCGGACCTGGCATCCTTTCACTCCCTCCTCTCTACATTTTCCTCCTCTGTCTCTGCTGCTAAAGCCACTTTCTACCACTCTAAATTCCAAGCATCTGCCTCTAACCCTAGGAAGCTCTTTGCCACCTTCTCCTCCCTCCTGAATCCTCCTCCCCCCCCTCCTCCCTCTCTGCAGATGACTTCGTCAACCATTTTGAAAAGAAGGTCGACGACATCCGATCCTCGTTTGCTAAGTCAAACGACACCGCTGGTTCTGCTCACACTGCCCTACCCTGTGCTCTGACCTCTTTCTCCCCTCTCTCTCCAGATGAAATCTCGCTTCTTGTGACGGCCGGCCGCTCAACAACCTGCCCGCTTGACCCTATCCCCTCCTCTCTTCTCCAGACCATTTCCGGAGACCTTCTCCCTTACCTCACCTCGCTCATCAACTCATCCCTGACCGCTGGCTACGTCCCTTCCGTCTTCAAGAGAGCGAGAGTTGCACCCCTTCTGAAAAAACCTACACTCGATCCCTCCGATGTCAACAACTACAGACCAGTATCCCTTCTTTCTTTTCTCTCCAAAACTCTTGAACGTGCCGTCCTTGGCCAGCTCTCCCGCTATCTATCTCAGAATGACCTTCTTGATCCAAATCAGTCAGGTTTCAAGACTAGTCATTCAACTGAGACTGCTCTTCTCTGTATCACGGAGGCGCTCCGCACTGCTAAAGCTAACTCTCTCTCCTCTGCTCTCATCCTTCTAGACCTATCGGCTGCCTTCGATACTGTGAACCATCAGATCCTCCTCTCCACCCTCTCCGAGTTGGGCATCTCCGGCGCGGCCCACGCTTGGATTGCGTCCTACCTGACAGGTCGCTCCTACCAGGTGGCGTGGCGAGAATCTGTCTCCTCGCCACGCGCTCTCACCACTGGTGTCCCCCAGGGCTCTGTTCTAGGCCCTCTCCTATTCTTGCTATACACCAAGTCACTTGGCTCTGTCATAACCTCACATGGTCTCTCCTATCATTGCTATGCAGACGACACACAATTAATCTTCTCCTTTCCCCCTTCTGATGACCAGGTGGCGAATCGCATCTCTGCATGTCTGGCAGACATATCAGTGTGGATGACGGATCACCACCTCAAGCTGAACCTCGGCAAGACGGAGCTGCTCTTCCTCCCGGGGAAGGACTGCCCGTTCCATGATCTCGCCATCACGGTTGACAACTCCATTGTGTCCTCCTCCCAGAGCGCTAAGAACCTTGGCGTGATCCTGTACAACACCCTGTCGTTCTCAACTAACATCAAGGCGGTGGCCCGTTCCTGTAGGTTCATGCTCTACAACATCCGCAGAGTACGACCCTGCCTCACACAGGAAGCGGCGCAAGTCCTAATCCTGGCACTTGTCATCTCCCGTCTGGATTACTGCAACTCGCTGTTGGCTGGGCTCCCTGCCTGTGCCATTAAACCCCTACAACTCATCCAGAACGCCGCAGCCCGTCTGGTGTTCAACCTTCCCAAGTTCTCTCACGTCACCCCGCTCCTCCGCTCTCTCCACTGGCTTCCAGTTGAAGCTCGCATCCGCTACAAGACCATGGTGCTTGCCTACGGAGCTGTGAGGGGAACGGCACCGCAGTACCTCCAGGCTCTGATCAGGCCCTACACCCAAACAAGGGCACTGCGTTCATCCACCTCTGGCCTGCTCGCCTCCCTACCACTGAGGAAGTACAGTTCCCGCTCAGCCCAGTCAAAACTGTTCGCTGCTCTGGCCCCCCAATGGTGGAACAAACTCCCTCACGACGCCAGGACAGCGGAGTCAATCACCACCTTCCAGAGACACCTGAAACCCCACCTCTTCAAGGAATACCTAGGATAGGATAATGTAATCCTTCTCACCCCCCCCCTTAAATGATTTAGATGCACTATTGTAAAGTGGCTGTTCCACTGGATGTCAGAAGGTGAATTCACCAATTTGTAAGTCGCTCTGGATAAGAGCGTCTGCCAAATGACTTAAATGTAAATGTAAATGTCGTCATGTATAGTGTAGTATGTCGTCATGTATAGTGTAGTATGTCATCATGTGTAGTATGTCATCATGTGTAGTGTAGTATGTCATCATGTGTAGTGTAGTATGTCATCATGTGTAGTGTAGTATGTCATCATGTGTAGTGTAGTATGTTATCATGTGTAGTGTAGTATGTCATCATGTGTAGTATGTCATCATGTGTAGTATGTCATCATGTGTAGTATGTCATCATGTGTAGTATGTCATCATGTGTAGTATGTCATCATGTATAGTGTAGTATGTCATCATGTATCGTGTAGTATGGCATCATGTAGTATGTCATCATGTGTAGTGTAGTATGTCATCATGTGTAGTGTAGTATGTCATCATGTGTAGTGTAATATGTCATCATGTGTAGTATGTCATCATGTATAGTGTAGTATGTCGTCATGTGTAGTATGTCATCATGTGTAGTATGTCATCATGTGTAGTGTAGTATGTCATCATGTGTAGTGTAGTATGTCATCATGTGTAGTGTAGTATGTCATCATGTGTAGTGTAGTATGTCATCATGTGTAGTGTAGTATGTCATCATGTGTAGTGTAGTATGTCATCATGTGTAGTGTAGTATGTCATCATGTGTAGTGTAGTATGTCATCATGTGTAGTGTAGTATGTCATCATGTATAGTGTAGTATGTCGTCATGTATAGTGTAGTATGTCATCATGTGTAGTATGTCATCATGTGTAGTGTAGTATGTCATCATGTGTAGTGTAGTATGTCATCATGTGTAGTGTAGTATGTCATCATGTGTAGTGTAGTATGTCATCATGTGTAGTGTAGTATGTCATCATGTGTAGTGTAGTATGTCATCATGTGTAGTGTAGTATGTCATCATGTGTAGTGTAGTATGTCATCATGTGTAGTGTAGTATGTCATCATGTGTAGTGTAGTATGTCATCATGTATAGTGTAGTATGTCGTCATGTATAGTGTAGTATGTCATCATGTGTAGTATGTCATCATGTGTAGTGTAGTATGTCATCATGTGTAGTGTAGTATGTCATCATGTGTAGTGTAGTATGTCATCATGTGTAGTGTAGTATGTCATCATGTGTAGTGTAGTATGTCATCATGTGTAGTGTAGTATGTCATCATGTGTAGTGTAGTATGTCATCATGTGTAGTGTAGTATGTCATCATGTGTAGTGTAGTATGTCATCATGTGTAGTGTAGTATGTCATCATGTGTAGTGTAGTATGTCATCATGTGTAGTGTAGTATGTCATCATGTATAGTGTAGTATGTCGTCATGTATAGTGTAGTATGTCATCATGTGTAGTATGTCATCATGTGTAGTGTAGTATGTCATCATGTGTAGTGTAGTATGTCATCATGTTTAATGTAGTATGTCATCATGTTTAATGTAGTATGTCATCATGTGTAGTGTAGTATGTCATCATGTGTAGTGTAGTATGTCATCATGTGTAGTGTAGTATGTCATCATGTGTAGTGTAGTATGTCATCATGTATAGTGTAGTATGTCATCATGTATAGTGTAGTATGTCATCATGTGTAGTATGTCATCATGTGTAGTATGTCATCATGTATAGTGTAGTATGTCATCATGTATAGTGTAGTATATCATCATGTGTAGTATGTCATCATGTGTAGTGTAGTATGTCATCATGTGTAGTGTAGTATGTCATCATGTGTAGTATGTCATCATGTGTAGTGTAGTATGTCATCATGTGTAGTGTAGTATGTCATCATGTGTAGTGTAGTATGTCATCATGTGTAGTGTAGTATGTCATCATGTGTAGTGTAGTATGTCATCATGTGTAGTGTAGTATGTCATCATGTGTAGTGTAGTATGTCATCATGTGTAGTGTAGTATGTCATCATGTGTAGTGTATGTATGTCATCATGTGTAGTGTAGTATGTCATCATGTGTAGTGTAGTATGTCATCATGTGTAGTGTAGTATGTCATCATGTGTAGTGTAGTATGTCATCATGTGTAGTGTAGTATGTCATCATGTGTAGTGTAGTATGTCATCATGTGTAGTGTATGTATGTCATCATGTGTAGTGTAGTATGTCATCATGTGTAGTATGTCATCATGTGTAGTGTAGTCTGTCATCATGTATAGTGTAGTATGTCATCATGTATTGTGTAGTATGTCATCATGTGTGGTATGTCGTCATGTATATTGTAGTATGTCATCATGTATAGTGTAGTATGTCATCATGTATAGTGTAGCATGGCATCATGTATAGTGTAGCATGGCATCATGTATAGTGTAGCATGGCATCATGTATAGTGTAGCATGGCATCATGTATAGTGTAGCATGGCATCATGTATAGTGTAGCATGGCATCATGTATAGTGTAGCATGGCATCATGTATAGTGTAGCATGGCATCATGTATAGTGTAGCATGGCATCATGTATAGTGTAGTATGTCATCATGTATAGTGTAGTATGTCATCATGTGAAGTGTAATATGTCATCATGTATAGTGTAGTATGGCATCATGTGTGGTATGTCATCATGTATAGTGTAGTATGGCATCATGTATAGTGTGGTATGTCATCATGTGTGGTATGTCATCATGTGTGGTATGTCATCATGTGTGGTATGTCATCATGTATAGTGTAGTATGTCATCATGTATAGTGTAGTATGGCATCATGTATAGTGTAGTCTGTCATCATGTATAGTGTAGTATGTCATCATGTATAGTGTAGTATGGCATCATGTGAAGTGTAGTATGTCATCATGTGAAGTGTAGTATGTCATCATGTGAAGTGTATTATGTCATCATGTGTAGTATGTCATCATGTATAGTGTAGTATGTCATCATGTATAGTGTAGTATGGCATCATGTGTAGTGTAGTATGTCATCATGTGTAGTATGTTATCATGTATAGTGTAGTATGTCATCATGTGTAGTGTATTATGTCATCATGTGTAGTATGTCATCATGTATAGTGTAGTATGTCATCATGTGTAGTATGCCATCATGTATAGTGCAGTGTTCCCTATATAGTGCACTACCTTTGACCAAGGCCCTTCGTGCAGTACGGAATAAAGGACCAATGTCAACTTATTGATCAGTCAGTGTTTCTGGAGGGCATTAGTGACGGTGCTCTGTCTGTCTGTCTACAAGCCTGCCTGCCCTCCCTACATTAGTAAGTGTCCCATTTGTCTGGAACCTAATAGAACATAATACTGTATAATATAACCTAATATGAGAATTGCCCAGCCAGTAAATGTCATCTAAATGTATTTCAGTCCTGGGTGCTGAACTACTGCTGGCTTCAGAAAATAAATGTGTATGTGAAAAATAAAATGTCATTTTGTTTGAAGAGCTCCGCTGCATTTAGAACTCCCATTAGAAGCCATCAGACATCGTACTTCCTCTCTCTCTTCAGTTCCAGCTCTGTGTTCTGTTATGTAACTGTCCGTGCTCATCCGATTCAGTTGAAATCCCCTCATTGATGTGCTCAGGCCTTCCTAACGCGTTCAGAATGCTTCTATCAGCCTCCCAGCAGATTCTCTGTCCCTCCCTGTTACATACTGAATTAACATGGGGGTTTTATAACGACAATCATGGGAATCATCCTCGAGCAAAGAGCTCCTAACCTGCAGTCATTACTATAATGGCAAACACAGAGAGAGAGATGAAGAGCCTGAAGCAATGGATATACGCTGTGGCCAGTTTATTAGGTACACCCATCTCGTACTGGGCCGGACCCACCCCTTTGCCCCGAGAACAGACTAAATTCTTCAGGGCATGGAAATGTTGCTCAGTTGGTATCAAGGAATCTAACGTGCCAAGAAAACATTCCCCGCTCCATTACACCATCAAATAACATATAATGTTATTGGCCGCATACACATGTTTAGCAGGGTTGGCTCCAACAGTGTTCCGTGCTCCAACAGTGTTCCGTGCTCCAACAGTGTTCCGTGCTCCAACAGTGTTCCGTGCTCCAACAGTGTTCCGTGCTCCAACAGTGTTCCTAGCTCCAACCGTGCTGTAATTTCTAACAATTCACAAAAATACACATAAATCTCAAGTAAAAGAATAGAATTAATGAATGGAATTCCTCCCTCCCTCTCCTCCTGTCTGTAAAGTCCGGAGTATACCACCCCTACCTTGTAACAATGGTTGAGAGTTTTTGAAGAACGAGTACTGGACGCAATGTGTTGATAGAACTTCGGCAGAGGAACAGTAACTGAATGCCTTGATGCCGGTATTCCTGCTTTATATAGCAAGCCGTGGCCATGTGACTCACTGTCTGTAGGAGCCATCCAGTTTGGTGTACCTAATAAACTGGCCACTGAGTGCATATTAGTCTCGAGTAGTGTGGCTACAGCAGTACACCACAATGTATCTAATCGGGCTGTGTCTCTGTGTTGAAGGTTCTACTGCTGCTCTATGAAGAGGTTGTTGCCATCCGTCCCAAGGAGGCCCCCCCTCAGTGTGTGGAAGCACGAGGAGAGGGAGAGAGACTCTGCCCTGGACCTCCTCCCTCCTTCCCCTCATCCCCTCCTCCCCTCCTCCTACATCCCTCCCCCTACTCCGACATCCCTCTCCCTCCATCCCTCCCACATCTCTCCCCCTCCTCCTACATCCCTCCCCCTCCATCCCTCCCACATATCTCCCCCTCCTCCTACATCCCTATCCCTTCCTCCTAAATCCCTCTCCTTCCTCCCTCTCTCTCCTCCTCCCTATCCTTCCTCTCCTCCCTTCCTCTGATCCCTCCCTCCCTCTCTCTCCTCCCTACCCCCTCCCTCTCCTCTCTTCCTCCTCCCTCCCTCTCTCTACTCCCTTCCCCCTCCCTCCTCTCTTCCTCCTCTCTCCTCTCTCTATCCTCCTCCTCTCTCTATCCTCCTCCTCTCTCCTCTCTCTATCCTCCTCCCTCTCCTCTCTCTCTATCCTCCTCCCTACCCTCCTCCCTCTCCCCTCCCTACCCTCCCTCCCTCTCCCCTCCCTCCCTCTCCCCTACCTACCCTACCCTCCCTCCCTCTCCCCCCCTCCCTCCCTCTCCCCCTCCCTCTCCCCTCCTCCCCCTCTCTCCCCTCCCTCTCCTCCCCCTCTCCTCCTCCCTCTCCTTCCTCCCTCCCTTCCTCCTCCTCCTCCCCCTCTCTCCCCTCCCTCTCCTCCCCCTCTCCTCCTCCCTCTCCTTCCTCCCTCCCTTCCGCCCTTTCTCCTTTTCTCTCCTCCTCCCTCCCTTTCTCCTTTCTCTCCTCCTCTCTCCCTTTCTCCTTTTCTCTCCTCCTCCCTCCCTTTCTCCTTTCTCCCTTCCTCCTTCTCCCTCCCTTTCTCCTTTCTCCCTTCCTCATCCTCCTCCCTCCCTTCCTCTCCTCCTCCCTCTCTCCTCCCTTCCTCTCTCTCCTCTCCCCCATCTCCTCCCTTTGCTCCTTTCCCTCCCTCTCCTCTTCCTCCTCCCTCTCCTCCCTTCCTCATCTCTCCCCCCTCTCTCCCCCTCCCTCTCCTCCCTTCCTCCTCCCTCATTTCTCTCCCCTCTCTCCTCCCTCCCTTTCCTCCTCCGTTCCTCCCTCCCCTTCCTCCTCTCTTCCTCCTCCCTCCTCTCTCTTCTCTCTCCTCCCACCCTCCTCCCCCTCCCTCTCCTCCCCCTCCCTCTCCTCCTGTCTGTAAAATACTGTTCTGTTCCATCCGGCCCTAAACTTTTCCATAATTCTGTTGGTCTCAAAGACTTGTAATGTTCTGAAGTACTTGTCTTGGTTGGTATGTATTGTGTTGTAGTTTCAAACTGAAATGTAAAGTTCATTTCCGATTGATCCAACATATGCAGTGTTTGCCATGAAGGTAGTCTCCACCAGCGCAGAAGGCTTTAAATTACAATCACGCTGTGACGCTGAACTAGAACCCTGAGTTATACGTTTAAACCATGTGGTTTTTTTACACTACGGTATGATCTCATCTTTGTAGCTGAGCTAACCCGAGCTAGCTCGACTAAGGACGATTCTTAATAGGGAGATGTTTATCTAACAGGGTTGGGCTCAACCCAGGCAGTCAATTCAGGAAGTAAACTGACTGCCATCTATTTTTATTGATTTCACAATAAACTTAAAAGTAAAAGCAATAAAAAAAAGGTATTGCATTTTTTAATTGAACCCAACCCTGTTATCTCAGCATGATATGCGGCTATATACTAATAAAACCCTGTGATATGATTTCATTTGTTTTGCACATGCAGTAATATAATTTTTTTAAATGTTAAAATGCTACTTTTCCTGTGATCGTCACAATGGAGAAGTTACCCTTGATAGAGTAGTGTAACAGATGTGAAACGGCTAGCTTATTTAGCAGTGCGCGCGAAATAGCGTTTCATTCGGTGACGTCACTTGCTCTGAGACCTTGAAGTAGTAGTTCCCCTTGGTCTGCAAGGGCCGCGGCTTTTGTGGGGCGATGGGTAACGACGCTTCGTGGGTGACTGTTGTTGATGTTTGCAGAGGGTCCCTAATTCGAGCCCAGGTATGGGCGAGGGGACGGTTTAAAGTTATACTGTTACAGTAGCACATAAAATCTATAAAATTGGTTAAAGTAAGAACAAATGTCCCTCTTTGCCTCGGGGTTCAGGCGATGTAGAATAACACCGTAATATAAAGACAAGCCAGATTCATCCCTTTTACATGTTGGTCATGTCACTCTTATCCAGGGAGACTTAGTCATCTCCAGTTTCATGTAGCTCTTAACCAGGGAGACTTAGTCCTCTCCAGTTTCATGTAGCTCTTATCCAGGGAGACTTAGTCATCTCCAGGTTCATGTAGCTCTTAACCAGGGAGACTTAGTCATCTCCAGGTTCATGTAGCTCTTAACATGGGAGACTTAGTCATCTCCAGGTTCATGTAGCTCTTAACCAGGGAGACTTAGTCATCTCCAGGTTCATGTAGCTCTTATCCAGGGAGACTTAGTCGTTTCATGTTGACACATTGCACTTTTACAAAATTATCCATGTGAGATATTTGAAATCTTTTTTATTAGAATCTAGGATGCACCGTATCTATGGTTACCTGTGTGCTAGCGCTGCACCGTGTCTGTGGTTACCTGTGTGTTCGTGATGCACCGTTTCTGTGGTTACCTGTGTGTTAGTGACCGTGTCTGTGGTTACCTGTGTTAGCGATGCACCGTTTCTGTGGTTACCTGTGTGTTAGTGATGCACCGTGTCTGTGGTTACCTGTGTGTTAGTGATGCACCGTGTCTGTGGTTACCTGTGTGTTAGTGATGCACCGTGTCTGTGGTTACCTGTGTGTTAGCGATGCACCGTGTCTGTGGTTACCTGTGTGTTAGTGATGCACCGTGTCTGTGGTTACCTGTGTGTTAGTGATGCACCGTGTCTGTAGTTACCTGTGTGTTAGTGATGCACCGTGTCTGTGGTTACCTGTGTGTTAGTGATGCACCGTGTCTGTGGTTACCTGTGTGTTAGTGATGCACCGTGTCTGTGGTTACCTGTGTGTTAGTGATGCACCGTGTCTGTGGTTACCTGTGTGTTAGTTATGCACCGTGTCTGTGGTTACCTGTGTGTTGGTGATGCACCGTGTCTGTGGTTACCTGTGTGTTAGTGATGCACCGTTTCTGTGGTTACCTGTGTTAGTTATGCACCGTGTCTGTGGTTACCTGTTAGGCCCCCTCACCGTTTCTATGGTTACCGGTGTTAGTTACGCACCGTGTCTGTGGTTACCTGTGTGTTAGTTATGCACCGCGTCTGTGGTTACCTGTGTGTTGGTGACGCACCGTGTCTGTGGTTACCTGTGTGTTAGGCCCCCTCACCGTTTCTATGGTTACCTGTGTTAGTGATGCACCGTGTCTGTGGTTACCTGTGTTAGTTATGCACCGTGTCTGTGGTTACCTGTGTTAGTTATGCACCGTGTCTGTGGTTACCTGTGTGTTAGGCCCCCTCACCGTGTCTGTGGTTACCTGTGTGTTAGTGATGCACCGTGTCTGTGGTTACCTGTGTGTTAGGCCCCCTCACCGTGTCTGTGGTTACCTGTGTGTTGGTGATGCACCGTGTCTGTGGTTACCTGTGTGTTAGGCCCCCTCACCGTGTCTGTGGTTACCTGTGTGTTAGTGATGCACCGTGTCTGTGGTTACCTGTGTGTTAGGCCCCCTCACCGTGTCTGTGGTTACCTGTGTGTTAGTGATGCACCGTGTCTGTAGTTACCTGTGTGTTGGTGATGCACCTTGTCTGTGGTTACCTGTTAGGCCCCCTCACCGTTTCTATGGTTACCGGTGTTAGTTACGCACCGTGTCTGTGGTTCTGTGTGTTAAGTCTCCCTGGTTTTTAATGTGATATTAAAACTAAAGAACTGGTGAGAGAAACGTTTTAGATTAATATTGTATGGCTGTGGGATAATGTGATGGAGGTCTTCTGCATTATAAGCTGCATCCCTTGGCGCCCTATTCCTTATATAGTGCACTACTTTAGACCAGAAAATATAAATAATAAGATGTCCAGCAGTGCCATCAGCTCAGAATTGTTAGAAAACAGCGGCATCCTGGTACACCCATGAAGTGGCCTTCATGGAAGACTTGCGGCCAAGACTCCATTACCCACAATCCTCCCCGGGGAGGGGCCTGGACCGGCGTGGATAATCCTGTAATTGCCTTTACTACATTACTGTCAACAATCTACAGACTGGTTTGTTCATGTGGTGCAGCAGCATGATGAAAGATCTTGTGGTGACATTGTGATGTCACGAGTCTATCCTTGTGGCATTGCATGTTAGGAGACCCATGATCCGCTCGTGAGTTGAGCTCTTAATAGCATATAAAAATAAAAAAAATCACAAGGACATCTCATTTGAATCTACATAGACCACATCCACAAGCCTCAAGGCCTACGTATAGATTGGAGGCTTCTTTAAAAATCAAGAGAGAAATTACACGGCCTACAGCATAGAATAGAAGTAGCTCAATGTTTATCATGTGCACACTAAGAGAAAGACAGACCAAAGAAAGACCATAGAAAACAGTTTATTTTTTAACATTGAGTGTGAAATGTCTACTTCTCCCCTTGTGGCTGGTCTGGCATACTCCTGATGATGTCAGAATCACCTGGTAATAGAACAACACTATTTAGCATACAAGATAGTTCTTTTTTACACTGTCAAAGTAAAGCTTGGTTGGTTTTAAGTCTAAGTCATTGACACCAATGAAGCAACTGGCTAAAGCCCAGTCAGTTCAGGTAAATGGTTCATTAGGTGTTTATCTAGTGACGAGCACATCATCATAGAGCCACCAAGTGCAAAATTGTACAAATGGGCAAATTTGTGAGCATCGGTGAAACTTCGAAATATCTACAAATTCACAAAATTATTAACTCAAACATGCACATGTTATTTAGTAGTAGAGCGGTTTGTTTATTCTTCATTCATACATTTTTATAATTCTGTGCAAAGATGTTCATGTCATCTTTGAAAACAATGCTAAATGAATGAAAGAATAAATTTTCAAACTGCTCACTGCTAAAGGATTGTCTGCAGACCACCCACCAACAGAATGGGCGTGGTAAACAGGACATGCAGTCTGATTGGACACTCACCGGGGTCGATGATAGCCAGTGTGCACACCCTGAAGTACTTTCCACAGGCCGTGCCCAGCTCGATGTTGTTCCCACTGTAGTGATGGACGCCAGTCTTGGCCAACATGGCATAGTACTCCACTTCAGACTTCCTGAGGACAAATACCTTTATCAAAGTATGACCGCAGGAAATGCAGGCAGCAACATTCTGAACAAACAAGTTTATATACGTTACCATTCAATGGAACTATCCCTTCTGCGTGTATGGGGTAAAGCAACACTAATGAAACATTATCCCTTCTGCGTGTATGGGGTAAAGCAACACAAGGACAACCTACACTAATGAAACATTATCCCTTCTGCGTGTATGGGGTAAAGCAACACAAGGACAAGCTACACTAATGAAACATTATCCCTTCTGCGTGTATGGGGTAAAGCAACACAAGGACAACCTACACTAATGAAACATTATCCCTTCTGCGTGTATGGGGTAAAGCAACACAAGGACAAGCTACACTAATGGAACATTATCCCTTCTGCGTGTATGGGGTAAAGCAACACGAGGACAAGCTACACTAATGGAACAACATCCCTTCTGCGTGTATGGGGTAAAGCAACACAAGGACAAGCTACACTAATGGAACATTATCCCTTCTGCGTGTATGGGGTAAAGCAACACGAGGACAAGCTACACTAATGAAACATTATCCCTTCTGCGTTTATGGGGTAAAGCAACACGAGGACAAGCTACACTAATGAAACATTATCCCTTCTGCGTGTATGGGGTAAAGCAACACTAATGAAACATTATCCCTTCTGCGTGTATGGGGTAAAGCAACACTAATGAAACATTATCCCTTCTGCGTGTATGGGGTAAAGCAACACTAATGGAACATTATCCCTTCTGCGTGTATGGGGTAAAGCAACACTAATGAAACATTATCCCTTCTGCGTGTATGGGGTAAAGCAACACAAGGACAAGCTACACTAATGGAACAACATCCCTTCTGCGTTTATGGGGTAAAGCAACACTAATGGAACATTATCCCTTCTGCGTTTATGGGGTAAAGCAACACTAATGAAACATTATCCCTTCTGCGTTTATGGGGTAAAGCAACACTAATGAAACATTATCCCTTCTGCGTGTATGGGGTAAAGCAACACAAGGACAACCTACACTAATGAAACATTATCCCTTCTGCGTGTATGGGGTAAAGCAACACAAGGACAAGCTACACTAATGGAACATTATCCCTTCTGCGTGTATGGGGTAAAGCAACACAAGGACAAGCTACACTAATGAAACATTATCCCTTCTGCGTGTATGGGGTAAAGCAACACAAGGACAACCTACACTAATGAAACATTATCCCTTCTGCGTGTATGGGGTAAAGCAACACAAGGACAAGCTACACTAATGGAACATTATCCCTTCTGCGTGTATGGGGTAAAGCAACACGAGGACAAGCTACACTAATGGAACAACATCCCTTCTGCGTGTATGGGGTAAAGCAACACAAGGACAAGCTACACTAATGGAACATTATCCCTTCTGCGTGTATGGGGTAAAGCAACACGAGGACAAGCTACACTAATGAAACATTATCCCTTCTGCGTTTATGGGGTAAAGCAACACGAGGACAAGCTACACTAATGAAACATTATCCCTTCTGCGTGTATGGGGTAAAGCAACACTAATGAAACATTATCCCTTCTGCGTGTATGGGGTAAAGCAACACTAATGAAACATTATCCCTTCTGCGTGTATGGGGTAAAGCAACACAAGGACAAGCTACACTAATGGAACAACATCCCTTCTGCGTTTATGGGGTAAAGCAACACTAATGGAACATTATCCCTTCTGCGTTTATGGGGTAAAGCAACACTAATGAAACATTATCCCTTCTGCGTTTATGGGGTAAAGCAACACTAATGAAACATTATCCCTTCTGCGTTTATGGGGTAAAGCAACACTAATGAAACATTATCCCTTCTGCGTTTATGGGGTAAAGCAACACTAACGAAACATTATCCCTTCTGCGTGTATGGGGTAAAGCAACACTAACGGAACATTATCCCTTCTGCGTGTATGGGGTAAAGCAACACTAATGAAACATTATCCCTTCTGCGTGTATGGGGTAAAGCAACACTAATGAAACATTATCCCTTCTGCGTGTATGGGGTAAAGCAACACAAGGACAAGCTACACTAATGGAACATTATCCCTTCTGCGTGTATGGGGTAAAGCAACACGAGGACAAGCTACACTAATGGAACATTATCCCTTCTGCGTTTATGGGGTAAAGCTACACTAATGAAACATTATCCCTTCTGCGTCTATGGGGTAAAGCAACACTAATGAAACATTATCCCTTCTGCGTGTATGGGGTAAAGCAACAAGGACAAGCTACACTAATGGAACATTATCCCTTCTGCGTGTATGGGGTAAAGCAACACGAGGACAAGCTACACTAATGAAACATTATCCCTTCTGCGTGTATGGGGTAAAGCAACAAGGACAAGCTACACTAATGGAACATTATCCCTTCTGCGTGTATGGGGTAAAGCAACACGAGGACAAGCTACACTAATGAAACATTATCCCTTCTGCGTGTATGGGGTAAAGCAACACGAGGACAAGCTACACTAATGAAACATTATCCCTTCTGCGTGTATGGGGTAAAGCAACAAGGACAAGCTACACTAATGGAACATTATCCCTTCTGCGTGTATGGGGTAAAGCAACACGAGGACAAGCTACACTAATGAAACATTATCCCTTCTGCGTGTATGGGGTAAAGCAACACTAATGAAACATTATCCCTTCTGCGTGTATGGGGTAAAGCAACACAAGGACAAGCTACACTAATGGAACATTATCCCTTCTGCGTGTATGGGGTAAAGCAACACGAGGACAAGCTACACTAATGGAACAACATCCCTTCTGCGTGTATGGGGTAAAGCAACACAAGGACAAGCTACACTAATGGAACATTATCCCTTCTGCGTGTATGGGGTAAAGCAACACGAGGACAAGCTACACTAATGAAACATTATCCCTTCTGCGTGTATGGGGTAAAGCAACAAGGACAAGCTACACTAATGGAACATTATCCCTTCTGCGTGTATGGGGTAAAGCAACACGAGGACAAGCTACACTAATGAAACATTATCCCTTCTGCGTGTATGGGGTAAAGCAACAAGGACAAGCTACACTAATGGAACATTATCCCTTCTGCGTGTATGGGGTAAAGCAACACGAGGACAAGCTACACTAATGAAACATTATCCCTTCTGCGTGTATGGGGTAAAGCAACACTAATGAAACATTATCCCTTCTGCGTGTATGGGGTAAAGCAACACAAGGACAAGCTACACTAATGGAACATTATCCCTTCTGCGTGTATGGGGTAAAGCAACACGAGGACAAGCTACACTAATGGAACAACATCCCTTCTGCGTGTATGGGGTAAAGCTACACTAATGGAACATTATCCCTTCTGCGTGTATGGGGTAAAGCAACACGAGGACAAGCTACACTAATGAAACATTATCCCTTCTGCGTGTATGGGGTAAAGCAACACTAATGAAACATTATCCCTTCTGCGTGTATGGGGTAAAGCAACACAAGGACAAGCTACACTAATGGAACATTATCCCTTCTGCGTGTATGGGGTAAAGCAACACGAGGACAAGCTACACTAATGGAACATTATCCCTTCTGCGTTTATGGGGTAAAGCTACACTAATGAAACATTATCCCTTCTGCGTCTATGGGGTAAAGCAACACTAATGAAACATTATCCCTTCTGCGTGTATGGGGTAAAGCAACAAGGACAAGCTACACTAATGGAACATTATCCCTTCTGCGTGTATGGGGTAAAGCAACACGAGGACAAGCTACACTAATGAAACATTATCCCTTCTGCGTGTATGGGGTAAAGCAACAAGGACAAGCTACACTAATGGAACATTATCCCTTCTGCGTGTATGGGGTAAAGCAACACGAGGACAAGCTACACTAATGAAACATTATCCCTTCTGCGTGTATGGGGTAAAGCAACACGAGGACAAGCTACACTAATGAAACATTATCCCTTCTGCGTGTATGGGGTAAAGCAACAAGGACAAGCTACACTAATGGAACATTATCCCTTCTGCGTGTATGGGGTAAAGCAACACGAGGACAAGCTACACTAATGAAACATTATCCCTTCTGCGTGTATGGGGTAAAGCAACACTAATGAAACATTATCCCTTCTGCGTGTATGGGGTAAAGCAACACGAGGACAAGCTACACTAATGAAACATTATCCCTTCTGCGTGTATGGGGTAAAGCAACACTAATGAAACATTATCCCTTCAGTCTAACGCTGTAGTTGTCTAGGTTGTTTTCTCAAGGTGTCTGATCGCTGAACGACCAACTGCAGGTGCAGCCAGTAACACATAACCAGCCCTCATTTCAATGTTCCTCCTGTTCTTACACACCTGCAAGCAGACCAATACAGGTGTGCCTTTGTAGGAGGAGTACATAAAACAAAACAAAAATTAACGTACCCATAAAAACTCACAAGCAACGCTTGATATGCAAAATCTTCAATATCTAACTATTTGAAACCGCTTATTGAAGTAGGAATGGAACTGTTCCTAGGATTACACCAGGGTTGGATAGGTTACTTTCTGAATTAACGCCATTAGTTACTTTAATTAATAATGTAAGTTAACTCTGATGTAATCTGATTACTTTCAGTTACTGTTGGATTACTTTCCCCTTAAGAGGCTGTACAAGACAAACAAACCATCAAACACATCTGGTGTGTCATCATAGTGGTCTCTGTCATCAGTGGTCATCATTTGGGGTGTCATCATAGTGGTCTCTGATTGGTGGTAATCCGGTGTGTCATTATAGTGGTCTCTGATTGGTGTGTCATCATAGTGGTCTCTGATTGGTGGTAATCCGGTGTGTCATTATAGTGGTCTCTGATTAGTGGTCATCATTTGGCGTGTCATCGGTGACATGGAAAAAGTGAAGGGGTCTGAATACTTTATGAATGCACAATTTAACTAAAATATTCTACTGGGCAGACACCAATTCCACATTGGTTCAACTTAACTTCATTGAAATGATGGAAACAACGCTGGCTTTCTGAATTTAAAAGTAATCCAAGAGGTTATATACACTGAACAAAAATAAGCGCAACATGCAACAATTTTTACAATTTTACTGAATTACAATTCAAAAGGAAAATCAGTCTAGCGAAATAAATGTATTAGGCCTTCAGCTATGGATTTCACATGACTGGGGAAACAGATGTGCATCTGTTGGTCACAGGTGACGAGCTGAAGACCAGAATCTGGTGTGACCATCATCTGCCTCGTACACGTCGATCCAAACATGCTCAATGGGTGACATGTCTGGTGAGGATGCAGGCCATGGAAGAACTGGGGCATTTCCAGGAATCGTGTACAGATCCTTGCGACATGGTGCCGTGCATTATCAAGCTTGAAACATAAGGTGATGGTGGCGACAATGGGCCTCAGGATTTCGTCACGTATCTCTGTGCATTCAAATTGCCATCGATAAAATGCAATTCTGTTCGGTGTCCATAGCTTATGCCGGCCCATACCATAACCCCACCATGGGACACTGTTCACAACATTGACATCAGCAAACCGCTCGCCCACAACGCCATACACGTGGTCTGCGGAGGCCTGTTGGACGTACTGACAAATTCTCTAAAACATTGTAGGTGGCTTATGGTAGAGATGGCTTATGGCACATTTTAGAGTGGCCTTTTATTGTCCCCGGCACAAGGTGCACCTTTGTAATAATCATGCTGTTTAATCAGCTTCCCGATATGCCACACCTGTCAGGTGGATAGATTATATTGGCAAAGGAGAAATGCTCACGAACAGTGATGTAGACAAATTTGTACATAATCTTTTAGAGAAATAATATATTTGTGGAACATTTCTGGGATCTTGTATTTCATCTCATGAAACCAGAACTTCACATGTTGCTGGTAACATATCGGATTATTGTTTTTTTGTACTTAGATTACAGGAATCCCATTGAGGAAGAAGTCCACCATGCCGAGTCCAATAAAGAACTAAAGGAGCCTAACATTACTCCTTATAGGGACCTTACCTGTTCTGTTTAAAGGGACAATTGGCTCTGGAAGCCAAAACAGCCCAATACTCCATCCTAACGTGAATCAATTCTCAATAGTGACACAGTTATAGAAACATGAATCCCCCTACTTTCATATCAAATCAAAACACACACTTAATGTGAACTGTTTAAACTTGCTTTAACAGTTGCAGCCGACAGGATGTTTCAGTGACCCAGGTGTTTTCGGAGACGCAGACAGCAAATTAGTACAGGTTTTGCAATGGAAACCGTTAACTCTAGGAACTAAATGTAGAGAGACATACATGAATGTCCAATAATAACTTGATTTCATTGCAGAACATTTTCTGTTTGGAGTAAACGTTTTCCATTGCAAAACGTTTTGCAACAGAATTCAACTAATGAATAAACCCAAGGCTAGCAAGGTATAAACTTTAGCTCACCATGTTATGTGTGAAAGGGGTATTTATTAGTGATAATGTCCTTAACTTGAGCTAATGCTAAATAAATGTAGGCCGTAGTTACCTGAGGGCAGGTGTGTTGTTGGCCAGGATGACGAGCTTGGCTTTCCCCTGGCGGATCATCTTCTGGGACTGCTTGTATCCCAGAACGTATTTACCACTCTTCATCACCAGCTGGAGACGGGAGTTTATGGACTCCAGGGACTTTTTCTGCCATCAAAGTAACAATTATGTTTTGTGAGAAACATTGATGAACTATGAACGTAGCTCATATGCATTGAGCCAAACATGATATATGGTATTCTAATTGGAATACATGCGATTTGAGTACATATAACTAGGGCTGGCACAATTACCATACCACCATGTAACCGACGGTTATAGATGAAGACCGTCATTGTAATACAATAACTATCGTAACCATTTAAAAAATGTACATTTGTTTTTCTTCAAATTAACTGTTGAGTCTTTGTGGTAACATGGACGGTTGCTGAAACTAGCAAACAAGTCTCCGGGTTGCCTAGACAATGCTCCCAAACAATGCAGCAGCACAGAGAAATAGAGTAAATAGAACAGGCTTGGAACCTCTATTTACCAGGGTTGGAGGTTCTATTCATTCTATTTACCAGGGTTGGAGGTTCTATTCATTCTATTTACCAGGGTTAGAGGTTCTATTCATTCTATTTACCAGGGTTAGAGGTTCTATTCATTCTATTTACCAGGGTTAGAGGTTCTATTCATTCTATTTACCAGGGTTAGAGGTTCTATTCATTCTATTTACCAGGGTTAGAGGTTCTATTCATTCTATTTACCAGTCATATTACCAGGGTTACAGGTTCTATTCATTCTATTTACCAGGGTTAGAGGTTCTATTCATTCTATTTACCAGTCATATTACCAGGGTTAGAGGTTCTATTCACCAGGGTTGGAGGTTCTATTCATTCTATTTACCAGTCATATTACCAGGGTTAGAGGTTCTATTCACCAGGGTTGGAGGTTCTATTCATTCTATTTACCAGGGTTAGAGGTTCTATTCATTCTATTTACCAGGGTTAGAGGTTCTATTCATTCTATTTACCAGGGTTAGAGGTTCTATTCATTCTATTTACCAGGGTTAGAGGTTCTATTCATTCTATTTACCAGGGTTAGAGGTTCTATTCATTCTATTTACCAGTCATATTACCAGGGTTACAGGTTCTATTCATTCTATTTACCAGGGTTAGAGGTTCTATTCATTCTATTTACCAGTCATATTACCAGGGTTAGAGGTTCTATTCACCAGGGTTGGAGGTTCTATTCATTCTATTTACCAGGGTTAGAGGTTCTATTCATTCTATTTACCAGGGTTAGAGGTTCTATTCATTCTATTTACCAGGGTTAGAGGTTCTATTCATTCTATTTACCAGGGTTAGAGGTTCTATTCATTCTATTTACCAGGGTTAGAGGTTCTATTCATTCTATTTACCAGTCATATTACCAGGGTTACAGGTTCTATTCATTCTATTTACCAGGGTTAGAGGTTCTATTCATTCTATTTACCAGTCATATTACCAGGGTTAGAGGTTCTATTCACCAGGGTTGGAGGTTCTATTCATTCTATTTACCAGGGTTACAGGTTCTATTCATTCTATTTACCAGGGTTAGAGGTTCTATTCATTCTATTTACCAGGGTTAGAGGTTCTATTCATTCTATTTACCAGGGTTAGAGGTTCTATTCATTCTATTTACCAGGGTTAGAGGTTCTATTCATTCTATTTACCAGGGTTAGAGGTTCTATTCATTCTATTTACCAGGGTTAGAGGTTCTATTCATTCTATTTACCAGGGTTAGAGGTTCTATTCATTCTATTTACCAGGGTTAAAGGTTCTATTCATTCTATTTACCAGGGTTAGAGGTTCTATTCATTCTATTTACCAGGGTTAGAGGTTCTATTCATTCTATTTACCAGGGTTAGAGGTTCTATTCATTCTATTTACCAGGGTTAGAGGTTCTATTCATTCTATATACCAGTCATATTACCAGGGTTAGAGGTTCTATTCATTCTATTTACCAGGGTTAGAGGTTCTATTCATTCTATTTACCAGTCACATTACCAGGGTTAGAGGTTCTATTCATTCTATTTACCAGGGTTAGAGGTTCTATTCATTCTATTTACCAGGGTTACAGGTTCTATTCATTCTATTTACCAGGGTTACAGGTTCTATTCATTCTATATACCAGTCATATTACCAGGGTTAGAGGTTCTATTCATTCTATTTACCAGGGTTAGCGGTTCTATTCATTCTATTTACCAGAGTTACAGGTTCTATTCATTCTATTTACCAGGGTTAGAGGTTCTATTCATTCTATATACCAGTCATATTACCAGGGTTAGAGGTTCTATTCATTCTATTTATCAGGGTTAGAGGTTCTATTCATTCTATTTACCAGTCATATTACCAGGGTTAGAGTTTCTATTCATTCTATTTACCAGGGTTAGAGGTTCTATTCATTCTATTTACCAGGGTTAGAGGTTCTATTCATTCTATATACCAGTCATATTACCAGGGTTAGAGGTTCTATTCATTCTATTTACCAGGGTTAGAGGTTCTATTCATTCTATTTACCAGTCACATTACCAGGGTTAGAGGTTCTATTCATTCTATTTACCAGGGTTAGAGGTTCTATTCATTCTATTTACCAGGGTTACAGGTTCTATTCATTCTATTTACCAGGGTTACAGGTTCTATTCATTCTATATACCAGTCATATTACCAGGGTTAGAGGTTCTATTCATTCTATTTACCAGGGTTAGAGGTTCTATTCATTCTATTTACCAGGGTTACAGGTTCTATTCATTCTATTTACCAGGGTTAGAGGTTCTATTCATTCTATATACCAGTCATATTACCAGGGTTAGAGGTTCTATTCATTCTATTTATCAGGGTTAGAGGTTCTATTCATTCTATTTACCAGTCATATTACCAGGGTTAGAGTTTCTATTCATTCTATTTACCAGGGTTAGAGGTTCTATTCATTCTATTTACCAGGGTTACAGGTTCTATTCATTCTATTTACCAGGGTTAGAGGTTCTATTCATTCTATTTACCAGGGTAACAGGTTCTATTCATTCTATTTACCAGGGTTACAGGTTCTATTCATTCTATTTACCAGGGTTAGAGGTTCTATTCATTCTATTTACCAGGGTTAGAGGTTCTATTCATTCTATTTACCAGGGTAACAGGTTCTATTCATTCTATTTACCAGGGTTAGAGGTTCTATTCATTCTATTTACCAGTCATATTACCAGGGTTAGAGGTTCTATTCATTCTATTTACCAGGGTTAGAGGTTCTATTCATTCTATTTACCAGTCATATTACCAGGGTTAGAGGTTCTATTCATTCTATTTACCAGGGTTAGAGGTTCTATTCATTCTATTTACCAGGGTTACAGGTTCTATTCATTCTATTTACCAGGGTTAGAGGTTCTATTCATTCTATTTACCAGGGTAGCAGGTTATATTCATTCTATTTACCAGGGTTAGAGTTTCTATTCATTCTATTTACCAGGGTTACAGGTTCTATTCATTCTATTTACCAGGGTTACAGGTTCTATTAATTCTATTTACCAGTCATATTACCAGGGTTAGAGGTTCTATTCATTCTATTTACCAGGGTTACAGGTTCTATTCATTCTATTTACCAGGGTAACAGGTTCTATTCATTCTATTTACCAGGGTTACAGGTTCTATTCATTCTATTTACCAGGGTTACAGGTTCTATTCATTCTATTTACCAGTCATATTACCAGGGTTAGAGGTTCTATTCATTCTATTTACCAGGGTTACAGGTTCTATTCATTCTATTTACCAGGGTTACAGGTTCTATTCATTCTATTTACCAGGGTTACAGGTTCTATTCATTCTATTTACCAGTCATATGACCAGGGTTACAGGTTCTATTCATTCTATTTACCAGGGTTAGAGGTTCTATTCATTCTATTTACCAGGGTTACAGGTTCTATTCATTCTATTTACCAGGGTTACAGGTTCTATTCATTCTATTTACCAGGGTAACAGGTTCTATTCATTCTATATACCAGTCATATTACCAGGGTTAGAGGTTCTATTCATTCTATTTACCAGGGTTAGAGGTTCTATTCATTCTATTTACCAGGGTTACAGGTTCTATTCATTCTATTTACCAGGGTTAGAGGTTCTATTCATTCTATATACCAGTCATATTACCAGGGTTAGAGGTTCTATTCATTCTATTTATCAGGGTTAGAGGTTCTATTCATTCTATTTACCAGTCATATTACCAGGGTTAGAGTTTCTATTCATTCTATTTACCAGGGTTAGAGGTTCTATTCATTCTATTTACCAGGGTTACAGGTTCTATTCATTCTATTTACCAGGGTTAGAGGTTCTATTCATTCTATTTACCAGGGTAACAGGTTCTATTCATTCTATTTACCAGGGTTACAGGTTCTATTCATTCTATTTACCAGGGTTAGAGGTTCTATTCATTCTATTTACCAGGGTTAGAGGTTCTATTCATTCTATTTACCAGGGTAACAGGTTCTATTCATTCTATTTACCAGGGTTAGAGGTTCTATTCATTCTATATACCAGTCATATTACCAGGGTTAGAGGTTCTATTCATTCTATTTACCAGGGTTAGAGGTTCTATTCATTCTATTTACCAGTCATATTACCAGGGTTAGAGGTTCTATTCATTCTATTTACCAGGGTTAGAGGTTCTATTCATTCTATTTACCAGGGTTAGAGGTTCTATTCATTCTATTTACCAGGGTAGCAGGTTCTATTCATTCTATTTACCAGGGTTAGAGTTTCTATTCATTCTATTTACCAGGGTTACAGGTTCTATTCATTCTATTTACCAGGGTTACAGGTTCTATTCATTCTATTTACCAGTCATATTACCAGGGTTAGAGGTTCTATTCATTCTATTTACCAGGGTTACAGGTTCTATTCATTCTATTTACCAGGGTAACAGGTTCTATTCATTCTATTTACCAGGGTTACAGGTTCTATTCATTCTATTTACCAGGGTTACAGGTTCTATTCATTCTATTTACCAGTCATATTACCAGGGTTAGAGGTTCTATTCATTCTATTTACCAGGGTTACAGGTTCTATTCATTCTATTTACCAGGGTTACAGGTTCTATTCATTCTATTTACCAGGGTTACAGGTTCTATTCATTCTATTTACCAGTCATATGACCAGGGTTACAGGTTCTATTCATTCTATTTACCAGGGTTACAGGTTCTATTCATTCTATTTACCAGGATTAGAGGTTCTATTCATTCTATTTACCAGGGTAACAGGTTCTATTCATTCTATTTACCAGGGTTAGAGTTTCTATTCATTATATTTACCAGGGTTACAGGTTCTATTCATTCTATTTACCAGTCATATGACCAGGGTTACAGGTTCTATTCATTCTATTTACCAGGGTTAGAGGTTCTATTCATTCTATTTACCAGGGTTACAGGTTCTATTCATTCTATTTACCAGGGTTAGAGTTTCTATTCATTCTATTTACCAGGGTTAGAGGTTCTATTCATTCTATTTACCAGGGTTACAGGTTCTATTCATTCTATTTACCAGGGTTAGAGGTTCTATTCATTCTATTTACCAGGGTTACAGGTTCTATTCATTCTATTTACCAGTCATATTACCAGGGTTAGAGGTTCTATTCATTCTATTTACCAGGGTAACAGGTTCTATTCATTCTATTTACCAGGGTTACAGGTTCTATTCATTCTATTTACCAGTCATATTACCAGGGTTAGAGGTTCTATTCATTCTATTTACCAGGGTTACAGGTTCTATTCATTCTATTTACCAGGGTTACAGGTTCTATTCATTCTATTTACCAGTCATATTACCAGGGTTAGAGGTTCCAAGCCTGTTCTATTCATTCAATTTACCAGGGTTAGAGGTTCCAAGACTGTTCTATTCATTCTATTTACCAGTCATATTACCAGGGTTAGAGGTTCCAAGCCTGTTCTATTCATTCTATTTACCAGGGTTAGAGGTTCCAAGACTGTTCTATTCATTCTATTTACCTGGGTTAGAGGTTCCAAGCCTGTTCTATTCACCAGTCATATTACCAGGGTTACAGTGGCCAATGACTGGTAACCTCATGTGTACACTTGCAATGGCTGCCTGGTATTGTGATGCAATCATTTAAATGGTAATGTAGAAAGTTAATTCAAATTATGATAACTGATGTGGCTCATGCAACGGAATGTATTTTTTTGTAATAGTTGAATCAAATCACAGCACATAGATGGGTCCACTTCCTACTTGTCCCTATGGGTCCACTTGCAATGGCCACCAGTTCACCCATTATATCATCAGTGTTAACATTAACAATATCGACTTGTCTGTAAAAACATGTAACCTGCACGGGTACGCAGATGTTACTGTTGTTCCATTGCTCCCACGGTTGACCAAGCTCAACATGTACGACGGTCTGCCTTCTTTTCTATTACAGAAAATCGCTGACCTTAAATTAGTATTGACTGCAGGTAAAACTAACTAGATGGGGTCTCGAGAGTGCACACAACTGATGATTTAAGCTGATGGTGTTCATTTTGCTCATGTGCTGGTTTACAAATATCTGGGCATCGGGATAGATGAAAGGCTAGCAGTCTTTTAAAAAGCAGATTGACGAGTTAAGAAGCTGAGAATCAATATGGGCTTCTATAGAAATAGGTGCTGCCTCTAGTTAAATAGTAGAAGGCAGATTATGAAGGTCGACATGACCATCGGTCCTAGACTATGGCGACATGTATATGAACGCAGCTGTCACTTCATTAAAGCCATTAGATGCGGCAGGGTGGCCTAGTGGTTAAGAGCGTTGGACTTGTAACTGAAAGGTTGCAAGTTCGAATCTCCGAGCTGACAAGGTACAAATCTGTTGTTCTGCCCCTGAACAGGCAGTTAACCCACTGTTCCTAGGCCGTCATTGAAAATAAGAATTTGTTCTGAACTGCCTTCCTAGTAAAATAAATGTAAAAATTAACATAGCACACTGCACATTATTACGGGGGACAATTTTAGTATTCATCACTGCATTCACTACCAGAAAGTTAATACTTTGCTATGTCTCCATTTATAAAGTCATTTTACATAACGTCCCACTGTATCTAACATATTTACTAAACTTCCAGACGTTGAGTCACCACAGCCGGTCTTAGACAACCGCCAACTCCGGAAATTCCTTTCGTCTCTACGGACTTAAACTAATTGGCCTGAATTTCGTGCACCTTATTTGTGTAACAATCTTCTTGGGTAATTCATAAAGTCGATTGAGGACCTTATTACCGATGAATGTAGGGAGGGAGGGGAAGGGGGGGTTAGTGGCCAATTACTGCCATCCTAAAGTCCATGACAGTCACAACCCTATCTAGTTAATTGATCAGATATAATAGTTCATATGACAGTGCTGTTACAGTGTTTCTTCATTAGTCAGACATAAGGTCAAAATGCCCCCAGTGCAACCACTCAACTTGCTGTCTGGCTAACGCTATATTAGCCCGTTAGCTGGCAAGCCGGTGATGCTAATATAACACATGCTATCTGGATTCTGTCAATCGATAACAACTAAAGCTAGACATCTTCAGGAACTACAACATTGTATGTTTGTCCAAGTTCCAAACAGATATGTATGGGCGACATTGACAGTTTCTAAAAACGTGGAGACACATGTGTTGCACTAAGCCCAGACAGCGCCATGATTCCTCCTGAAGTGCATGAAACCACACATGCGTTCACTGCAGCTCGACTCACCGTCTTCTTGGCGGCCACCATAGCTGCGATTTACTCCGTTCTGGCCAACTTGAAACAAAAAATATGAGATTGGACAATTTTACGTTAGTAATCAACCGGGTGATGTCCACCAACATTGCCTAAATATATACATGTTAAAGATTAAACAAAGAGGTGAACTTACAGGTCTGTTGCTCCAATATGGCCTCGGAAAGAAAGGAAGTCCCAGCGTGCTTTGCGGCAGGTTGGCGTGGTCCTGCGCTGATTCGCTGATCTCAGCGGATTGGTCAGTTAAAGCAGCGTGCTCCACTTGAGGGGATTTCTATATCAGATCATTCTTCAGCCCGACGACCTTATCACGAGAAAGCAAGGGCCAAAACACTAAAGCTTTCATAATGGCAAGTGTGATTTTTACCAACCAGAGGACAAACACAAAACGGACCTACATTTAGAGGTTGTTTTTATGCATTGAATCATCCACACATACACAACCCCAGAGCCCCACGGGGTGACGCTGTTGTCTATATTCTGTATAATAACTTTATGATTTGAACAAAATATTTGATGGTATGGAACTTGATAAAGTATTATTTTTCCAAACACCGAAACATTCAGAAGTCAAATATTTCTATAAAATGTCACACATTTACTTTACTATATGCATCCTAATTGGTTGAATAAATAGCCTATCCATTCATATTTCCACCCTTTAACAATAAATAATACACCACATAAGAACTGACGTTCTTCACATTCGTATGAGAATAATGTAAATAACATAAATACAAAGTACCATGCTGCTCTACCAAGCAAAAAGGCAGTAACTCCTCGGAGCGTGGTTTTTATTTACCTTGTTTTCACAGTAACTTTATACAGTTACTGCTAACATGACCCCCATTTTCTCTAAAACACAATACGAGGCAGGATACTTGTCCACATTATTAAGCATGTATTTAAGTTAGCAAAAATGACATTAACACATTTTCGACCAAATTAGCAATTACTGCGTTTTTGCTTCGTAGGGCAGGATGGCTTTCCAGCTATAGTGACGTGACCAATTATTAGAGTGCAATGCTCACGCACGCTAGACAACGTTCCTTCTCTGATCGCATGCACTGAATAATGTAGGTGTCTGTTCTCTGCTGGGTACTGAAACACACAGCAAGCAGGATGTAGCCCAGTATCGACACTATGCAGGCATCACACTGGTGGTAACCTGCTGCTGCCACAACAAGCCGTTGCCCGGTGTATTTAAAACGAGGCATGCGCAAATATGCAATTGTGGAGACCAGTGAAATGACTATATAGCACGGTTCCCTAGCTGGCGTCCCGCTGCTGACTCTTGTTGATGATCCCTGCTGTATAGCCTTCAGTCCTGCTGATTTGAATAGTATCAAGCCCGTGATCAGAGCAACAGACGGCTCTTTGGGGATCTCATTTTCATCCACTTCAGTCCTCTATGTGAGACAAGCAGGATGGGCTGTTCCACGAGTACCCAGACAACAGCGCAGGACACCACCAGACAGCCCAGCTCTAAACCAGAGGAAAGCAATGGAACCAGCACTACAGGTAAGTTCAAATACTAGAATGTCATTATATTATTGATACAACATCCTTGTATTGTTGACACATTATTTTGATGACATAAAATGTGTCACACAATTTTGTCGCAATTTTTTAATTATTTTATAAGGTGCCTCCTTGACTTGTTCCACATTTTGTTGTGTTACATTCTGAATTTAAAATGGATTCAATTGAGATTTTGTGTCACTGGCCTACACAGAATACCCCATAATGTCAAAGTGGCCTTGTGTTGTTAGAGGTTCAACCCCTTTGTTATGGCCTAAATAAGATCTGGAGTAAACACTTGCTTAACAAGTCACATAATACGTTGTATGGACTCACTCTGAGTGCAGTAATAGTGTTTAGTATGAGTTTATGAAAACTCCCTAATGTCTGTACCCAACACAGATAAATGATCTGTAAGGTCCCTCAGTCGAGCAGTGATTAAAAAATACCTGTTAAATAAACAGACATTGAATATCCCTTTGAGCATGGTGAAGTTATTCATTACACTTTGGATGGTGTATCAATACACCCAGTCACGACAAAGATACAGGCATCCTTTCTTAACTCAGTTACCGGAGAGGAAGGAAACTGCTCAGGGATTTTACAATGGGGCCAATGGTGACTTTAAAACAGTTACAGAGTTTAACGGCTGTGATAGGAGAATACTGAGGATCAAATCAAATTGTATTGTTCACATACACATGGTTAGCAGATGTTAATGCGAGTGTAGCGAAATGCTTGTGCTTCTAGTTCCAAAAGTGCAGCGATATCTAACAAGTAATCTAACAATTCCACAACAAATACCTAATACACACACATCTAAGTAAAGGAATGGAATAAGAGTATATACATATAAATATATGGATGAGCAATGACAGAGCAGGGTGTGCAAGATGCAATAGATGGTATAAAATACAGTTCATTCATATGAGATGAGTATTGCAAGATACAGTTGAAGTTGGAAGTTTATATACACTTAGGTTGGAGTCATTAAAACTAGTTTTTTAACCACTCCACACATTTCTTGTTAACAAACTATAGTTTTGGTAAGTCAGTTAGGACATCTACTTTGTGCATGACACAAGTAATTTTTTTCAACAATTGTTTACAGACAGATTATTTCACATATAATTTACTATATCACAATTCCAGTTGGTCAGAAGTTTACATACACTAAGTTGACTGTGCCTTTAAACAGCTTGGAAAATTCCAGAAAATAATGTAATTGCTTTAGAAGCTTCTGATAGGCTAATTGACATCATTTGAGTCAATTGGAGGTGTACCTGTGGATGTATTTCAAGGCCTACCTTCAAACTCAGTGCCTATTTGCTTGCCATCATGGGAAAATCGAAAGAAATCAGCCAAGAACTCCACAAGTCTGGTTCATGCTTGGAAGCAATTTCCAAACGCTTGAAGATACCACGTTCATCTGTACAAACAATAGTACACAAGTATAAACACCATGGGACCACGCAGCCATCATACCGCTCAGGAAGGAGAAGAGTTCTGTCTCCTAGAGATGAACGTACTTTGGTGTGAAAAGGGCAAATCAATCTCAGAACAACAGCAAAGGACCTTGTGAAGATGCTAGAGGAAGCAGGTACAAAAGTATCTATAGCCACAGTAAAACGAGTCCTATATCGACATAAACTGATAAGCCGTTCAGCAAGGAAGAAGCCACTGCTCCAAAACCACCATAAAAAAGCCAGACTGTGGTTTGCAACTGCACATGGGGATAGAGATATGTCCTCTGGTCTGATGAAACAGTAATAGAACTGTTTGGCCATAATGACCATCATTATGTGTGGGGAAAAGGGGGGAGGCTTGCAAGCCGAAGAACATCATCCCAACCGTAAAGCACGGGGTTGGCAGCATCATGTTGTGGGGTGCTTTGCTGCAGGAGGGACTGGTGCACTTCACAAAATAGATGGCTTCACGAGGAAGGAAAATTAGGTGGATATATTGAAGCAACATCTCAAGACATCAGTCAGGAAGTTAAAGCTTAGTCGCAAATCGTTCTTCCGAATGGACAATGACCCCAAGCATACTTCCAAAGTTGTGGCAAATGGCTTAAGGACAACAAAGTCAAGGTATTGGAGTGGCCATCACAAAGCCCTGACCTCAATCCTATCGACAATATGTGGGCAGAACTGAAAAAGCATGTGCGGGCAAGGAGGCCTACAAACCTGACTCAGTTACACCAGCTGTCAGGAGGAATGGGCCAAAATTCACTCAACTTATTGTGGGAAGCTTGTGGAAGGCTATCCGAAACATTTGACCCATGTTAAACAATTTAAAGGCAATGCTAACAAATACAATCAATTAGTATGCAAACTTATGACCCACTGGGAATGTGATGAAAGAAATCAAATCTGAAATTAATAATTCTCGCTACTATTATTCTGACATTTCACATTCTTACAATAAAGTGGCGATCCTAACTGACCTAAGACAAGGAATATTTACTAGGATTAAATGTCAGGATTTGTGGAAAACAGAGTTTAAATGTACTTGGCTAAGGTGTATGTAAACTTCCGACTTCAACTGTATGTGAACATTATTAAAGTGGCATTGTTTAAAGTGACTAGTGATCCATTTATTAAAATGGCCAATGATTTCAAGTCTGTATGTAGACAGCAGCCTTTCTGTGTTAGTGGTGGCTGTTTAACCGTCTGATGGCCTTGAGATAGAAGCTGTTTTTCAGTCTCTCTGTCCCAACTTTGATGCACCTGTATTGACCTCGCCTTCTGGATGATAGCAGGGATGAACAGGCAGTGGCTCAGGTGGTTGTTGTTCTTGATGATCTTTTTGGACTTCCTGTGACATCGGGTGGTGTAGGTGTCCTGGAGGGCAGGTAGTTTGCCCCCGGTGTTGCGTTGTGCAGACCGCACCACCCTCTGGAGAGCCCTGCGGTTGTGGGCGGTGCAGTTGCCGTACCAGGCAATGATACAGCCCGACAGGATGCTCTCAATTGTGCATTTGTAAAAGTTTGTGAGGGTTTTAGATGACAAGACAAATTTCTTCAGCCTCCTGAGGTTGAAGAAGCATTGTTCTGCCTTCTTCACCACTCTGTCTGCGTGGGTGGACCATTTCAGTTTGTCCGTGATGTGTACGCCGAGGAACTTAAAACTTTCCACCTTCTCCACTGCTGTCCCGTCGATATGGATCGGGGGGTGCTCCCTCTGCTGTTTCCTGAAGTCCACGATCATCTCCTTTCTTTTGTTGACGTTAAGTGGGGAGGTTGTTTTGCTGACACAACACTCCGAGTGTCCTCACCTCCTCCTCCTCTTGACGTTGTTGGTAATCAAGCCCACTTGTGGGGCCCCAGTGTTGAGGATCATCGAAGTGGAGATGTGTTGCCTACCCTCACCACCTGGGGTGGCCCGTCAGGAAGTCCAGGACCCAATTGCACAGGGCGGGGTCGAGACCCAGGGCCTCTAGCTTAATGATGAGCTTGTGTGAGCGTACTATGTTGTTGAAGGCTGAGCTGTAGTCAATGAACCGCATTCTTACATAGGTATTCCTCTTGTCCAGATGGGATAGGGCAGTGGGCAGTGTGGTTGAGATTTATCGTCTGTGGACCTATTGGGGTGGTAAACAAATTGAAGTGGGTCTAGGGTGATAGGTAAGAGGGAGGTAATATGATCCTTGACTAGCCTCTCAAAGCACTTCATGATGACAGAAGTGAGTGCTACTAGTCATTTAGCTCAGTTACCTTTGCCTTCTTAGGTACAGGAACAATGGTGGCCATCTTGAAGCATGTGGGGACAGCAGACTGGGATAGGGAGAGATTGAATATGCCCATAAATACACCAATCAGCTGGTTTGCTCAGGCTCTGAAGACGCGGCTTTGGATGCCGTCTGGTCCGGCAGTCTTGCGAGGGTTAACATGTTTAAATGTCTTACTCACGTTGGCCATGGAGAAGGAGAGCTCACAGTTCTTGGAAGTCGGCCACGTCAGTGGCACTGTATTATCCTCAAAGTGGGCAAAGAAGGTGTTCAGTTTGTCTGGAAGCAAGACGTCGGCGTCCGTGACGTGGCTGGTTTTCTTTTTGTTGTCTGTGATTGTCTATAGACCCTGCCACATACGTCTCGTGTCTGAGCCGTTGAATTGCGACTCCACTTTGTCCCTAAACCGACATTTCACTTGTTTGATTGCCTTGCGGAGGGAATAACGACACTGTTTGTATTCAGCCATAATCCCAGTCACCTTTCCATGGTTAAACGCGGTGGTTCGCGCTTTTAGTTTTGCACGAATTCCGCCATCTATCCACAGTTTCTGGTTAGGGTAGGTTTTAATAATCACAGTGGATACAACATCTCCTATACACTTCCTTATAAACTGACTCAGCGAATGCTGCCATCTCTCCACGGTTTCTGGTTAGGGTAGGTTTTAATAATCACAGTGGATACAACATCTCCTTTGCACTTCCTTATAAATTCACTACTCGAGTCAGCGTATAGGTCAATGTTGTTCTCTGAGGCTGACCGGAACATTTTCCAGTCCGTGTGATCAAAACAATCTTGAAGCGTGGATTCCGATTGGTCAGACCAGCATTGAATAGTCCTTTACCATGGAAGTGATTGCACCACTCTACAAAGCAGCAATTGTGAGTGTAACCATGAGTTTACCAGTCGAATTGCCTAAGTTAGAGGTTCCAAGCCCATTCTATTCATTGTTTTCTACAACGCCTTGCTTGTTTCAACAAGGAGCAACAAAGTTGAATCACTTTGTTGAGTCCATGTTCTCGCAGAAACAGACTCAACCATACGAACGACCGCCCGTCCCATCTTCAGTCAGCTTTTCGTTCCCAAACTAGTTATGACGGTTATTTTATTTCCATGTACTTCTCAACACGGGTACATCCTGTTTGATTTTCTGCCTATAGGAAGGGAGGAGCAAAATGGAGTCGTGGTCAGATTTGCCAATAGGACGGCGGGGGAGGGCCTTGTATGCATCGTGGAAGTTAGAGTAGCAGTGATCCTAATTTAATTGATTGGACATGATATGGAAGGGCGTTGGTCAGGGAGATGACCAAATGTATGTTTCCTGCAATATGTTATGAATTTGCAAGTGCTTAAGATCCCATTCAATCTCTTTTTAATGGTCACTCTGACAGAGCTCCAGAGTTCCTCTGTGCAGATGGGAGAACCGTCCAAAAGGACAACCATCTCTGCAGATCCACAAATCAGGCTTTTATGGTAGAGTGGCCAGACTTAAGCCACTCCTCAGTAAAATGCACGACAGCCCAAAGTGAGTTTGTCAAAAGGCACCTAAAGACTCTCAGACCATGAAAAACAAGATTATTCCTGTTATCATCTCTCTGAATATCTATGATCGTAAATGGCTATTCTATTAATAAGATGTGTAATAGGATTTTCCAGGTGAAAAAAACAAAAGCATTTGCAAATATCTGTTTTATTACAATTTGCAACAGAGAGATTCAACATAGAAGCAGAGAAATGTCGAGCTGTCCTCTTGGAGACATGCCCTTAATATCCTAATCAGACAGCACCAAGTGTTCCGTAAACACCAGTCTCTTTGGGACAGGCCTTCTATATCCTATATCCATGCCCTTAATATCCTAATCAGACAGCACCAAGTGTTCCGTAAACACCAGTCTCTTTGGGACAGGCCTTCTATATCCTATATCCATGCCCTTAATATCCTAATCAGACTGCACCAAGTGTTCCGTAAACACCAGTCTCTTTGGGACAGGCCTTCTATATCCTATATCCATGCCCTTAATATCCTAATCAGACTGCACCAAGTGTTCCGTAAACACCAGTCTCTTTGGGACAGGCCTTCTATATCCTATATCCATGCCCTTAATATCCTAATCAGACAGCACCAAGTGTTCCGTAAACACCAGTCTCTTTGGGACAGGCCTTCTATATCCTATATCCATGCCCTTAATATCCTAATCAGACAGCACCAAGTGTTCCGTAAACACCAGTCTCTTTGGGACAGGCCTTCTATATCCTATATCCATGCCCTTAATATCCTAATCAGACTGCACCAAGTGTTCCGTAAACACCAGTCTCTTTGGGACAGGCCTTCTATATCCTATATCCATGCCCTTAATATCCTAATCAGACAGCACCAAGTGTTCCGTAAACACCAGTCTCTTTGGGACAGGCCTTCTATATCCTATATCCATGCCCTTAATATCCTAATCAGACAGGACCAAGTGTTCCGTAAACACCAGTCTCTTTGGGACAGGCCTTCTATATCCTATATCCATGCCCTTAATATCCTAATCAGACAGCACCAAGTTTTCTGTAAACACCAGCCTGAGAGTCTTGCAGGATGTCTAAACCAAAAGGCAGTGACTTTGTCAGCTGATACAGAATCACACAGTGTTCAACATAATGTCATCAATACAATACAACAGTGAATAATCAGCGTGTCCTCAGTCCCTGTACCTCCAGTCTGTTGTCAATCACTATCAACAGATATGAGAACAATCCATAACATTCAAATCTAATTTATTTATATAGCCTTTCTTACATCAGCTGATATATCAAAGTGCACAGTGTACAGAAACACAGCCTAAAACCCCAAACAGCAAGCAATGCAGGTGTAGAAGCACGGTGGCTTGGAAAAACTCCCTAGAAAGGCCAAAACCTAGGATAAAACCTAGAGAGGAACCAGGCTATGAGGGGTGGCCAGTCCTCTTCTGGCTGTGCCGGGTGGAGATTATAACAGAACATGGCCAAGATGTTCAAATGTTCATAAATGACCAGCATGGTCGAATAATAATAAGGCAGAACAGTTTAAACTGGAGCTGCAGCACGGCCAGGTGGACTGGGGACAGCAAGGAGTCGTCATGCCAGGTAGTCCTGAGGCATGGTCCTAGGGCTCAGGTCCTCCGAGAGAAAGAATGAAAGAGAGAATTAAAGAGAGCATACTTAAATTCACACAGGACACCGGATAAGACAGGATAAATACTCCAGATATAACAGACTGACCCTAGCCCCCCGACACAAACTACTGCAGCTACTGCAGCTATAAATCTAGTGACCATCAACCACAGAACATGTATTACAGACACTCCAAATACGCTAAACATTGTGTTGCTCTAAATGTAATGTTCCCACTGCTACACATGATCCATATCCACTGTTTGGCATTCATAGAAATTCTCTAATCTCTTTCTCTGGGTCAGATGAACACGTGGCAGCAGGGACATTTCCTTAGTTTTGCATATGGCTCCTTTAACCTAACTCCTCTCAGGCAGAACAAGGACATTGTCAACTTGCACAAACTACAGAGTGAAAGAATAGTTTTGCTTTGGTTTTTGAGGTGCCACACAGAACACCTTGGGCTTGTTTCAGCTTTTATACCAATGGAACTGTTTTGCACCCTCCTGAATGGTTATTTTGTCTCCGTACATGGCATCGCTCTGAGTAAATGTCATCTCACTCAAACTGGCCTTTCTCTTCCCCACCATCTGCATTTTTTGATCTAAGGTTTGAGTATTGATTTCAAATCTAATCAAAGTTTATTTGTCACGTGCACCGAATACAACAGGTGTAGACCTTACAGTGAAATGCTTCCTTACAGGCTCTAACCAACAGTGCAAAAAAGGTGAACAATAGGTAGGTAAAGAAATAAAACAACAGTAAAAAGACAGGCTATATACAGTAGCGAGGCTATATACAGTAGGGAGGCTATATACAGTAGCGAGGCTACATACAGACACTGGTTAGTCAGGCTGATTGACGTAGTATGTACATGTAGATATGGTTACAGTGACTGGTTTCTGAGGGATGTTAGTTAGAAGTTGTGCATTCAATGCAAATGGTTTGTAAAAGTTGTGTAGGTCTAGTATAAATGTAGATACTCCTGCAAGTAGAAGAATGTATTCTCAGCAAAAAAAGAAACGTCCCTTTTTCAGAACCCTGTCTTTCAAAGATAATTCGTAAAAATCCAAATAACTTCACAGATCTTCATTGTAAAGGTTTTAAACACTGTTTCCCATGCTTGTTCAATGAACCATAAACAATGAATGAACATGCACCCGTGGAACGGTCCTTAAGACACTAACAGCTTACAGACGGTAGGCAATTATGGTCACAGTTATGAAAAAAGGACACTAAAGAGGCTTTTCTACTGACTCTGAAAAACACCAAAATAAAGATGCCCAGGGTCCCTGCTCATCTGTGTGAACGTGCCTTAAGCATGCTGCACGGAGGCATGAGGACTGCAGATGTGGCCAGCGCAATAAATTGGAACGTCCGTACTGTGAGACTCTTAAAACAGCGCTACAGGGAGACAGGATGGACAGCTGATCGTCCTCGCAGTGGCAGACCACGTGTAACACCTGCACAGGATCGGTACATCCGAACACCACACCTGCGGGACAGGTATAGAATGGCAACAACAACTGCCCGAGTTACACCAGAAACGCACAATCCCTCCATCAGTGCTCAGACTGTCCGTAATAGGCTGAGAGAGGCTGGACTGAGGGCTTGTAGGCCTGTTGTAAGGCAGGTCCTCGCAAGACACCAGACAGGAATGTTAGTGTTCTGCCATGGCCAGCGAAGAGCCCAGATCGCAATACCATTGAGCACGTCTGGGACCTGTTGGATCGGAGGGTGAGGGCTCGGGCCATTCCCTCTCAGAAATGTCTGGGAACTTGCAGGTGCCTTGGTGGAAGAGTGGGGTAACATCTCACAGCAAGAACTGGCAAATCTGGTGCAGTCTATGAGGAGGAGATGCACTGCAGTACTTAATGCAGCTGGTGGCCACACCAGGTACCGACTGTTACTTTTGATTTTGACCCTTCCCCCTTTGTTCAGGGACACATTATTCAATTTCTGTTAGTCACATGTCTGTGGAACTTGTTCAGTGTATGACTCAGTTGTTGAATCTTGTTATGTTCATACAAATATTTACACATGTTAAGTTTGCTGAAAATAAACGCAGTTGACAGTGAGAGGATGTTTCTTTTTTTTCTCTTAGTTTAGATACTCCTGCTAGTAGATTCATGTAGATACTCCTGCTAGTAGATTCATGTAGACCTTCACAAGTCTGGTTCATCCTTGGAAGCAATTTCCAAACGACTGCTATGCCCGGTCTCATATCCCTTAGTCTTGGCCTCCAGGCTTCACATCCCTGTACACACATTCCTGTTCTAGGAACTATGGGCTGTGGTGGGTGAGGAAGTTAATCTGTGTTAGCCTGAGGCCTGTGTTTCATATGATCATTAACTGGGTATTTTCTTCGCCTTTCTTCCTGTGGGTAAAATGGCGTGTTAGACTCGATTTAGACACAGTGCTGATACTGCAGTTTGGATAATGCCCAACATACACATGCATGCCTCATCTTTCTGAGGGACATGTGAGACACAAACAACAACACAGTTACACATGGGATAAACAAACGTATAGTCAATTACATGGGATAAAAAAAACATATAGTCAATTACACAATAGAACAATCTATATACGGTGTGTGCAAATGTAGTAAGATGAGGGAGGTAAGGCAATAAATAGGCCGTGGAGGCAAAGTAATTACAATTTAGGATTAACACTGGAGTGATAGATGTGCAAGTAGAGATACTGGTGTGCAAATGAGCAAAAACAAATACAAAATAACCATATGGGGATGAGGTAGTTGGGTTGGCTATTTACAGATGGGCTGTGTACAGGTCCAGTGATCGGTAAACTGCTCTGACAGCTGATGCTTATAGTTAGTGAGGGAGATATAAGTCTCCAGCTTCAGTGATTTTTTTGCATTTCGTTCCAGTCATTGGCAGCAGAGAACTGGAAGGAAAGGTGGCCAAATAGGAGTTGGCTTTGGGGATGACCAGTGAAATATACCTGATGGAGCGCGTGCTACGGGTGGGTGTTGGTATGGTGACCAGTGAGCTGAGATAAGGCGAGGCTTCACCTAGCGAAGACTTATAGATGACCTGGAGCCAGTGGGTTTGGCGATGAATATGTAGCGAGCGCCAGCCAACGAGAGCATACAGGTCGCAGTGTTGGGTAGTATATGGGGATTTGGTGACAAAACGGATGGCGCTGTGATAGACTGCATCCAGTTTGCTGAGTAGAGTGTTGTAGGCTATTTTGTAAATGGCATCGGCAAAGTCAAGGATCGGTAGGATAGTCCGTTTTACGAGGGTATGTTTGGCAGCATGAGTGAAGGAGGCTTTGTTGTGAAATAGGAAGCCGATTCTAGATTTAATTTTGGATTGGAGATGCTTAATGTGAATCTGGAGGGAGAGTTTACAGTCTAACCAAACACCTAGGTATTTGTAGTTGTCCACATATTCTAAGTCAGAACCATCCAGAGTAGTGATGCAAGTCGTGCGAGCGGGTGCGGGCAGCGAACGGTTGAAAAGCATGTATTTGGTTTTACTAGCATTTAAAAGCAGTTGGAGGCCACATAAGGAGTGTTGTATGGCATTGATGCTCGTTTTGGAGGTTAGTTAACACAGTGTCCAAAGAAGGGCCAGAAGTATACAGAATGGTGTCATCTGCGTAGAGCTGGATCAGAGAATCACCAGCAGCAAGAGCGACATCATTGATATACAGATAAAATAGTCTGCCCGAGAATTTAACCCTGTGGCACACACCTAGAGACTGCCAGAGGCCTGGACAAGGCCCTCAGATTTGACACACTGAACTCTATCTGAGAAGTAGTTGGTGAACCAGGCAAGGCAGTCATTTGAGAAACCAAGGCTATTGAGTCTGCCGATAAGAATACGGTGATTGACAGAGTCAAAAGCCTTGGCCAGGTCGGTGAATACGGCTGCACAGTACTGTCTTTTATCGATAGCCGTTATGATATTGTTTAGGACCTTGTGCGTGGCTGAGGTGCACCCATGACCAGCTCTGAAATCAGATTGCATAGTGGAGAAGGTACGGTGGGATTCAAAATGGTCGGTGATCTGTTTAACTTGGCTTTCGAAGATTTTAGAAAGGCAGGGCAGGATGGATAGACAGTTGAAGTCGGAAGTTTACATACACCTAGGCCAAATACATTTAAACTCAGTTCTTCACAGTTTCTGACATTTAATCCTAGTAAAAATTCCCTGTTTTAGGCCAGTTAGGATCACCACTTTATTTTAAGAATGTGAAATGTCAGAATAATAGTAGAGAGAATGATTTATTTCAGCTTTTATTTCTTTCATCACATTCCCAGTGGGTCATAAGTCTACATACACTCAATTAGTATTTGGTAGCATTGCCTTCAAACGTTTCAGGTAGCCTTCCACCAGCTTCCCACAACAAGTTGGGTGAATTTTGACCCATTCCTCCTGATAGAGCTGGTGTAACTGAGTCAGGTTGGTAGGCCTCCTTGCTCACACACACTTTTTCAGTTTGCCCACAATTTTTCTATGAGATTGAGGTCAGGGCTTTGTGATGACCACTCCAATACCTTGACTTTGTTGTCCTTAAGCCATTTTGCCACAACTTTGGAAGTATGCTTGGGGTCATTGTCCATTTGGAAGACCCATTTGCGACCAAGCTTTAACTTCCTGACTGATGTCTTGAGATGTTGCTTCAATATATCCACCTAATTTTCCTTCATCATCTGCTAAATGACTTAAATGTAAATGTAAATGTAATGACGCCATCTATTTTGTGAAGTGCACCAGTCCCTCCTGCAGCAAAGCACCCCACAGCATGATGCTGCCACCCCCATACTTCACGGTTAGGATGGGGTTCTTCAGCTTGCAAGCATCCCCCCTTTTCCTCCAAACATAACGATGGTCATTATGGCCAAACAGTCATATTTTTGTTTCATCAGACCAGAGGACATTTCTCCAGAAAGTACGATCTTTGTCCCCATGTGCAGTTGCAAACCGTAGTCTGGCTTTTTTATGTCGGTTTTGGAGCAGTGGCTTCTTCCTTGCTGAGCAGCCTTTCAGGTTATGTCGATATAGGACTCGTTTTACTGTGGATATGGATACTTTTGTACCTGTTTCCTCGAGCATCTTCACAAGGTCCTTTGCTGTTGTTCTGAGATTGATTTGCCCTTTTCACACCAAAGTACGTTCATCTCTAGGAGACAGAACACGTCTTTCCTGAGCGGTATGATGGCTGCGTGGTCCCATGGTGTTTATACTTGTGTACTATTGGATTTTTTAACCAGGCTCATTGAGATTAAAATCTCTTTTTCAAGAGCGCACTGGCCAAGATGGGCAGCACCAAGTCATTACAAAAAAATTACAGACAGACAACATGAAAAACTAAAAACCATTGAATTCACAAGAGTATAAAACAGCAAATTAAAAACAGTGACAGGTCAGGGAATCAGCCTCAAAATCCTTCATCAGCGATTTAAAAATAGTAGGTATAGTAATATCAGGACAAGTTCTTCCAGTTTAAAAGTATTTTGTAAGGTGTTCCAAGACGATGGCGCAGAGTACATAAAAGCCCTTTTACCAAATTCATTTCGGACATTTGGAACAGCAGGATAAAGTCCAGCGAACGAAGAGAGTACCCACCACGTTTCTGAACAATAAAAATGCCCAAATAAAAAGGTAGTAAACCCCAAATGGCTTTGTAAATAAAAGTATACCAGTGACTGAGTCTACAAGTGACTAGAAGGCCAGCCAACCCTGGTATACAAAGTGCAGTGGTGCGTAAGGGTTTTGCAGTTTAAAATACATCTCAAAGTGCCATGGTAAAGAGTGTCAATAGATCTCAAACACTGAGCGGAAGCATTCATATATAAAATATCCCCATAGTCTAGTAAAGGCATAAATGTAGCTGGTACTAGACTCCTTCTGGCTTCAAAAGAAAAACAGAACTTATTCCTAAAATAACATCCCAATTTCAGCTCCAATTTTTTTGTAAGTTGTTGAATATGCAATTTAAAAGCGAGGCCGTAATCAATTAAAATTCCACGTTATTTATATGAGGTTAGTCTCAATCTCCTTGCCCTGACAGGTAGTAATAGGTGAAAGGTTCAGAGGTCTATTTCTTGCATTAGAAAACACCATTAGTTTAGTTTTGTCAGTATTGAGGATAAGCTTCAATTGACACAAGGTATGTTGAACAGTATAAAAAGCAGTTTGCATGTTCTGGAAAGCTTTTGTAAGAGACAAGGCACAACAGTAAATAACAGTATCAGCATAAAAATGAATTGTGATACAGTGAATTATAAGTGAAATAATCTGTCTGTAAACAGTTGTTGGAAAAATTTGTGGCGTGGTTGAAAAACGAGTTTTAATGACTCCAACCTAAGTGTATGTAAATGTCCGACTTCAGCTGTAGGTCTATAATAGTTTGGGTCTAGATTGTCTCGCCATTTGAAGAGGGGGATGACCGAGGCAGCTTTCCAATCTTTGGAGATCTCAGACGATACGAAGAGAGGTTGAACTGGCTAGTTAAAGGGGTTGCAACAATTTCGGCTGCAAATTTCTGTTAGAAAAAGCTGTCCTTAGCTTTCCTAACTGACTGTATATTGGTTCCTAACTTCCCTGAGAAGTTGCATATCATGGGGGCTATTCAATTCTAATGCAGTATGCCACAGGATGTTTTTGTGATGGTCAAGGGCAGTCAAGTCTGGAGTTAACCCAGGGCTATATCTGTTCTTAGTTCTACATTCTACTGCATCTCAGTGCTAGAGGCTTCACTACAGACCCTGGTTCAGCGGTCTAAGGCACGGCATCTCAGTGCTAGAGGCGTCAATACAGACCCTGGTTCAGCGGTCAAAGGCACTGCATCTCAGTACTAGAGGCGTCAATACAGACCCTGGTTCAGCGGTCGAAGGCACTGTATCTCAGTGCTAGAAGCATCACTACAGACACCCTGGTTCAAATCCAGGCTGTGTCACAACCGGCCGTGACCAGGAGTCCCAGAGCACAATTGGCCCAGCGTCGTCCGGTGTATGCCGTCATTGTAAATATAAATGTTTCTTAACTGACTTGCCTAATTTTTTTATTTATCTGTGAACACGTTCTAATTTACAGCAACGACCTGGGGAATAGTTACAGGGATGAATGAGCCGATTGTAAACTGGGGATTAATAGGTGACCTTGATGGTTTGAGGGCTGGATTGGGATATTAGCCAGGACACCGGGGTTAACACCCCTCCTCTTACAACAAGAGCCATGGGATCTTTAATGACCTCAGAGAGTCAGGACACCAGGGTTAACACCCCTCCTCTTACAACAAGAGCCATGGGATCTTTAATGACCTCAGAGAGTCAGGACACCAGGGTTAACACCCCTCCTCTTACAACAAGAGCCATGGGATCTTTAATGACCTCAGAGAGTCAGGACACCAGGGTTAACACCCCTCCTCTTACAACAAGAGCCATGGGATCTTTAATGACCTCAGAGAGTCAGGACACCGGGGTTAACACCCCTCCTCTTACAACAAGTGCCATGGGATCTTTAATGACCTCAGAGAGTCAGGACACCGGGGTTAACACCCCTACTCTTACGATGAGTGCCATGGGATCTTTAATGACCTCAGAGAGTCAGGACACCGGGGTTAACACCCCTACTCTTACGATGAGTGCCATGGGATCTTTAATGACCTCAGAGAGTCAGGACACCCATTTAACGTCCCATCCGAAAGATGGCACCCTACACAGGGCAGTGTCCCCAATCACTGCCCTGGGGCATTGGGATATTTTTTTAGACCAGAGGAAAGAGTGCTGCCTACTGGCCCTCCAACACCACTTCCTACAGCATCTGGTCTCCCTTCCAGGGACTGAGCAGGACCAACCCTGCTTAGCTTCAGAAGCAAGCCAGCAGTGGTATGCTGGGTGGTATGCTGGGTGGTATGCTGGGTGGTATGCTGGGTGGTATGCTGGGTGGTATGCTGGGTGGTATGCTGGGTGGTATGCTGGGTGGTATGCTGGGTGGTATGCTGGGTGGTATGCTACTGGCCTAATTAAATAAATATCAGACTGGGTAGAATTTAAGTTTGAGAGTCTCCCGTTATCTGCATAATGACCAATGGCATAGCATCTCATTGATATGTTAATTCATCCAACCAATAGGAATACATGAACATGAAATACATATTTCTACAGTGTCAAGTGGAAACATAACCAACCGTGTTACACTAGCTGGGCTGTTGACTGAGAAAGAGCTGTGATTGTTTGGTGTTGCTATGAGGTGAAGCATTGTTTGCCAGTTTCACGGCTACTTAATCATGACCTGAAGCCATGTCCTCGTCATCACGTTATAGACAACATTCAGACCCCATGACACTGTTCTAACACTGCTGGTTGCTATATAATTATATAATTGCCTACTTCTCACAGTAAGGTAGAGGGGAGTGACCATTATTGTCTATTGTTGAGCTTGTCCATCAAACATTGAATATTTCAATTGATGTAGATGACAGTAAAGTACTTTGTGGTGGCAGGGTGGCCTAGGGGTTAAGGCGTTGGACTAGGAACCGTAGCTAGGAATCCCCCAGCTGACAAAGTACAAATCTGTCTTTCTGCCCCTGAACAAAGCAGTTAACATGCTGTTCCTAGGCCGTCATTGAAATTAAGAATTTGTCCTGAACTGACATGCCTAGTTAAATAAAGGTAAAATTAAAAACTTTGTGTTCTTGTTGAGGGCTATATAAGTCACATTTTATTGATAAAATGATTGCTTGATTGACCAATCCTTGAGCTCCCAGCATGTGGCTGATGTTCTGTGTTCCACTGCCAGGGGCGGCTAATGAGAACGGTAAGGTTGCGGAGGACAGTGAGACCATCCCAGATCACACAGTGACCGTGGCAGCCACAGGAGGGGAGGCCCAAGCCGAGGCTCCTGCAGACACCACAGACCCAGCCCCTGCAGCGGAGACCCTGGCCCAGAGTGAGACCAAGCCTGCAGCTGATGCTCCTGCAGCAGCCACTTCCCCCGAGCAGCCAGCCAGCTCTCCAGAGCCTCCCCCTGCAGCCCAGGACCCTGGTGCGTACGTACTGTAGGCACAGGCAGACAGTCAGAGGCTGTGTTTACACAGGCAGGTAGTACTGTAGGCACAGACAGACAGTCAGAGGCTGTGTTTACACAGGCAGGTAGTACTGTAGGCACAGACAGACAGTCAGAGGCTGTGTTTACACAGGCAGGTAGTACTGTAGGCACAGGCAGACAGTCAGAGGCTGTGTTTACACAGGCAGCCCAATTGTCATATTTTTCCACTAATTGGTATTTTGATAAACCTGATCAGCTCTTTTGCCAATAATTGGGCAAAATATCAGAATTGGACTGCTTCTGTAAACGCAGCCAAAGTGGCCCGTTCAAAACCAACATGATCATGTTCCTCTATTTCCAATGCAAATCCCCCATTTCTGCTGTCCTCATATCTGCCCACGGCACACAGGAGGCCTGTTTCAGGATGGACATGGACCAGTTGTGAATGCGTGACAGTGTTGATAAGGATGTAATACCTGTTTGTTCAATCAGCTGTAAAAACACATTAGGATAGTTTCACCAGACACAGATAAAGCCTAGTCCTTTACAACAAAAAACATGATCTCAGTTGAAATAGCTTTTTAATCAGAGACTTTAGGCTTTAACCTGTCTGACAGGAAATACGCCCCTTACAGTATTAATCCAACAACACGGTGTAATGACCCTCTCTATTGTCCCATTGACAAGACCCAGTACACAATGTTAATGTACTGCCAATGATCAACAGTAACCTGAGAAGTGTTCCACTGTAATCCTCAGTGACCCCCTGAACACAGCTAGCTAGGAGCCCAGGTGAATATTCATCTATGTAGACTTTCCCAGGGTTACGGATAGGTCTGTTACCAGGGTTATGGATAGGTCTGTTACCAGGGTTATGGATAGGTCTGTTACCAGGGTTATGGATAGGTCTGTTACCAGGGTTAGGGATAGGTCTGTTACCAGGGTTATGGATAGGTCTGTTACCAGGGTTAGGGATAGGTCTGTTACCAGGGTTAGGGATAGGTCTGTTACCAGGGTTATGGATAGGTCTGTTACCAGGGTTATGGATAGGTCTGTTACCAGGGTTATGGATAGGTCTGTTACCAGGGTTAGGGATAGGTCTGTTACCAGGGTTATGGATAGGTCTGTTACCAGGGTTAGGGATAGGTCTGTTACCAGGGTTAGGGATAGGTCTGTTACCAGGGTTAGGGATAGGTCTGTTACCAGGGTTATGGATAGGTCTGTTACCAGGGTTATGGATAGGTCTGTTACCAGGGTTAGGGATAGGTCTGTTACCAGGGTTATGGATAGGTCTGTTGCCAGGGTTAGGAATAGGTCTGTTACCAGGGTTATGGATAGGTCTGTTACCAGGGTTATGGATAGGTCTGTTACCAGGGTAGGGGATAGGTCTGTTACCAGGGTTAGGAATAGGTCTGTTACCAGGGTTAGGAATAGGTCTGTTACCAGGGTTAGGGATAGGTCTGTTACCAGGGTTATGGATAGGTCTGTTACCAGGGTTATGGATAGGTCTGTTACCAGGGTTAGGGATAGGTCTGTTACCAGGGTTATGGATAGGTCCGTTACCAGGGTTATGAATAGGTCTGTTACCAGGGTTATGGATAGGTCTGTTACCAGGGTAGGGGATAGGTCTGTTACCAGGGTTATGGATAGGTCTGTTACCAGGGTTAGGGATAGGTCTGTTACCAGGGTTATGGATAGGTCCGTTACCAGGGTTATGAATAGGTCTGTTACCAGGGTTATGGATAGGTCTGTTACCAGGGTAGGGGATAGGTCTGTTACCAGGGTTATGGATAGGTCTGTTACCAGGGTTATGGATAGGTCTGTTGCCAGGGTTATGGATAGGTCTGTTACCAGGGTTATGGATAGGTCTGTTACCAGGGTAGGGGATAGGTCTGTTACCAGGGTTAGGAATAGGTCTGTTACCAGGGTTAGGGATAGGTCTGTTACCAGGGTTATGGATAGGTCTGTTACCAGGGTTATGGATAGGTCTGTTACCAGGGTTAGGGATAGGTCTGTTACCAGGGTTATGGATAGGTCCGTTACCAGGGTTATGAATAGGTCTGTTACCAGGGTTATGGATAGGTCTGTTACCAGGGTAGGGGATAGGTCTGTTGCCAGGGTTAGGGATAGGTCTGTTACCAGGGTTAGGGATAGGTCTGTTACCAGGGTTATGGATAGGTCTGTTACCAGGGTTAGGGATAGGTCTGTTACCAGGGTTATGGATAGGTCTGTTACCAGGGTTAGGGATAGGTCTGTTACCAGGGTTATGGATAGGTCTGTTACCAGGGTTATGGATAGGTCTGTTACCAGGGTTATGGATAGGTCTGTTGCCAGGGTTATGGATAGGTCTGTTACCAGGGTTATGGATAGGTCTGTTACCAGGGTTATGGCTAGGTCTGTTACCAGGGTTAGGGATAGGTCTGTTACCAGGGTTAGGGATAGGTCTGTTACCAGGGTTAGGGATAGGTCTGTTACCAGGGTTAGGGATAGGTCTGTTACCAGGGTTAGGGATAGGTCTGTTACCAGGGTTATGGATAGGTCTGTTACCAGGGTTATGGATAGGTCTGTTACCAGGGTTAGGGATAGGTCTGTTACCAGGGTTAGGGATAGGTCTGTTACCAGGGTTATGGATAGGTCTGTTACCAGGGTTAGGGATAGGTCTGTTACCAGGGTTATGGATAGGTCTGTTACCAGGGTTATGGATAGGTCTGTTACCAGGGTTAGGGATAGGTCTGTTACCAGGGTTAGGGATAGGTCTGTTACCAGGGTTAGGGATAGGTCTGTTACCAGGGTTAGGGATAGGTCTGTTACCAGGGTTATGGATAGGTCTGTTACCAGGGTTAGGGATAGGTCTGTTACCAGGGTTAGGGATAGGTCTGTTACCAGGGTTATGGATAGGTCTGTTGCCAGGGTTAGGGATAGGTCTGTTACCAGGGTTAGGGATAGGTCTGTTACCAGGGTTATGGATAGGTCTGTTACCAGGGTTAGGGATAGGTCTGTTACCAGGGTTATGGATAGGTCTGTTACCAGGGTTATGGATAGGTCTGTTACCAGGGTTATGGATAGGTCTGTTACCAGGGTTATGGATAGGTCTGTTACCAGGGTTAGGGATAGGTCTGTTACCACGGTTATGGATAGGTCTGTTACCAGGGTTAGGGATAGGTGTGTTACCAGGGTTATGGATAGGTCTGTTACCAGGGTTAGGGATAGGTCTGTTACCAGGGTTAGGGATAGGTCTGTTACCAGGGTTATGGATAGGTCTGTTACCAGGGTTATGGATAGGTCTGTTACCAGGGTTAGGGATAGGTCTGTTACCAGGGTTAGGGATAGGTCTGTTACCAGGGTTAGGGATAGGTCTGTTACCAGGGTTATGGATAGGTCTGTTACCAGGGTTATGAATAGGTCTGTTACCAGGGTAGGGGATAGGTCTGTTACCAGGGTTAGGGATAGGTCTGTTACCAGGGTTAGGGATAGGTCTGTTACCAGGGTAGGGGATAGGTCTGTTACCAGGGTTATGAATAGGTCTGTTACCAGGGTAGGGGATAGGTCTGTTACCAGGGTAGGGGATAGGATTGTTACCAAGGTTACTAACATGATCCCTCACTGACCCTGGATGTTCCATGGGGATGGAAGTCATTACTGACATGATCCCTCACTGACCCTAGAGGTTCCATAGTGATAGAAATCATTACTAACATGATCCCTCACTGACCCTAGAGGTTCCTTGGTGATGGAATTCACCAATTTGTAAGTCGCTCTGGATAAGAGCGTCTGCTAAATGACTTAAATGTAAATGTAAATGTAAGTCATTACTAACATGATCCCTCACTGATCCTAGAGGTTCCATAGTGATAGAAATCATTACTAACATGATCCCTCACTGACCCTAGAGGTTCCATGGTGATGGAAGTCATTACTAACATGATCCCTCACTGATCCTAGAGGTTCCATAGTGATAGAAATCATTACTAACATGATCCCTCACTGACCCTAGAGGTTCCATGGTGATGGAAGTCATTACTAACATGATCCCTCACTGACCCTAGAGGTTCCATAGTGATATAAATCATTACTAACATGATCCCTCACTGACCCTAGAGGTTCCATGGTGATAGAAGTCATTACTAACATGCTCCCTCACTGACCCTAGAGGTTCCATGGTGATGGAAGTCATTACTAATCTTGTCAATTTACTTAGTGAGTCCCAATGCAAATTACTGCCAAGTCACATGTACTGCGCATTTGGATAGTGTATTTGTCGAATGCAAAGTACCAATAATATGACCGATAAAGGAAAAGGCTGTAGTTGAATAGAACCAGTGGGACAGTATGTAGTTGAATAGAACCAGTGGGCCAGTGTGTAGTTGGATAGAACCAGTGGGCCAGTATGTAGTTGGATAGAACCAGTGGGCCAGTATGTAGTTGGATAGAACCAGTGGGCCAGTATGTAGTTGGATAGAACCAGTGGGCCAGTATGTAGTTGAATAGAACCAGTGGGCCAGTATGTAGTTGGATAGAACCAGTGGGCCAGTATGTAGTTGGATAGAACCAGTGGGCCAGTATGTAGTTGGATAGAACCAGTGGGCCAGTATGTAGTTGGATAGAACCAGTGGGCCAGTATGTAGTTGGATAGAACCAGTGGGCCAGTATGTAGTTGAATAGAACCAGTGGGCCAGTATGTAGTTGGATAGAACCAGTGGGCCAGTATGTAGTTGGATAGAACCAGTGGGCCAGTATGTAGTTGGATAGAACCAGTGGGCCAGTATGTAGTTGAATAGAACCAGTGGGCCAGTATGTAGTTGAATAGAACCAGTGGGCCAGTATATAGTTGGATAGAACCAGTGGGCCAGTATGTAGTTGGATAGAACCAG